>NC_062574.1:891866-1240974 GCF_022837055.1 Prionailurus viverrinus | reverse complement strand
CCACAAACCAGCAAGCTAAAAACGACAGAAACTTATTCTGTTTATTCTCCCACGGTTCCGGAGGATGGAAGTCCAATAGAAGGCCGGGGGAAGAATCTGTCCCACATCTCTCTCCTAACTGCTGGTGACATCTTTGGCTGGTATATTGCCGCACCAGTCTCTGCCATCATCTTTAGGTGGCATTGTCTGTCTGTCTGTCTTTGTGTCTCTTCTCCTCTTTTGTTTTCTAATTTTTTAAACGTTTATTTATTTTTTATTTATTTATATTAAAAAAATTTTTTTTTAACGTTTATTTATTTTTGGGACAGAGAGAGACAGAGCATGAATGGGGGAGGGGCAGAGAGAGAGGGAGACACAGAATCGGAAGCAGGCTCCATGCTCCGGGCCATCAGCCCAGAGCCTGACGCGGGACTCGAACTCTCACGGACTGCGAGATCATGACCTGAGCTGAAGTCAGAGGCTTAACCGACTGAGCCACCCAGGCGCCCCAAAACGTTTATTTATTTTTGAGAGAGAGAGAGAGAGAGACAGCGCGTGAACAGGGGAGGGGCGAGAGAGAGGGAGACATAGAATCGGAAGCAGGCTCCAGGCTCCAAGCTGTCAGCACAGGGCTCGACACGGGGCTGGAACCCACGGACCATGAGATCATGACCTGAGTGAAGTCGGGTGCTTAACTGACTGAGCCACCCAGGTGCCCCTCCAATTTTTTTTAAAGATTTTATTTATTTTGAAAAAAAATTTTTTTTTAATTTTTTTTTTTAACATTTATTTATTTTTGAGACAGAGACAGAGCATGAACGGGGGAGGGGCAGAGAGAGAGGGAGACACAGAATCGGAAGCAGGCTCCAGCTCTGAGCCGTCAGCCCAGAGCCTGACGCGGGGCTCGAACTCACGGACTGCGAGATCATGACCTGGCTGAAATCGGATGCTTAACCGACTGGGCCACCCAGGCACCCCTATTTTGAAATTTTTTAAATGCTTATTTATTCTTGAGAGAGAGAGAGAGAGAGAGAGAGAGAGAGAGACAGTGTGAGTGGGGGAGGGGCGGGACAGAGAGGGAGACACAGAATCGGAAGCAGGCTCCAGGCTCCGAGCTGTCAGCACAGAGCCCGACGCGGGGCTAGAACTCACGGACCGCGAGATCATGACCTGAGCAGAAGTCGGGTGCCCCTCTTCTCCTCTTGTTTTAAGGACAACGGTCACATTGGATCAAGGCCCCTTTCTGCTCCGGTGTGACCTTCCCGGAGCTAATTACGTGTGTACCAATCCTGTGTCCAAAGAAGGTCCACCATTCGGTGGTCCTGGGCTTGGATTTCAACATACTGTTTTGGGGGACACGATTCAACCCATCGTGCCACCGACTGGTCATATTTTACCATTCGGTTTGCGATTGTCCTGCTTGGTGTGACGAACGACATTGGGTATTTGGGGACTGTTTGGGTATTAGGTAACGAGACCCTGGGCCTTACTTAAACCTTCCATTTTATTTGGATTCCTGTGACCCCCACGCCGGCAGGGGAAGGGGGTCCTGCCTCGTTGCTGCCAGGTGGGGGCAGATGTCCTGGTCCCCAGTGACACTGGTTGGTGGCCTCTTCAGCACCGGGGGTGGGGTGGGCTCTCTGGTTTCCCCGTGAGGCCTCCACTGATACGCTCTGGCTGGAGGGGAGCGGGAGTCTCATCACGTTCTGCAGGTGGTTTCCAGGGGCACCTCCCGGGCGCATCTGGGTGGGGATGAACGTCCCGCCTCTCCGCTCGGCCTCCTTGGGCCCTTGGCTTGAGAGAGCACGCTTTCCTTGGGGTTTTCCTGTCTGCCCCGTCGGTGTGCGGGCGGCTGGCTTCTGCAGCTCTGTGTCTGGTGCACGAGGCCCAGAGAAAACACGCCGATCTCACCGGCATACCGTTCCCTGGGTCTGGGTGTTCCCAGCCTGTCTTTTGTCCGCCTCCCTGAGTCTGTGCGTGCTCCCTCACATACCGCGTCCTCCCGTAAAACCACGCCTACTCCATCTTTCTGGAAGCAGAAAAATCCCCCGGTGGGTTTTTTATGACTTCTTATTATGGCAAGACGACGTTAATACTTGTGCTGGTGTTGAACGGTTTTGGAACTGGTAGAGTAAATCCTGCTTGTGCATGCAAAGAGAGTCTTCGTTTAAGGCACTACTGAATTTAATTTGCTGATACTTTATCCGGAATTGCTGCATCTGGGGGCGCCTGGGGGGCTCAGTCAACCGGTTAAGCGCCCGACTTGGGCTCGGGTCATGATCTCGCGTCCGTGGGTTCAAGCCCTGTGTCGGGTTCTGTGCTGACAGCATGGAGCCTGCTTGGGATTCTCTCTCTCTTCCTCTCTCTCCCCTTACCCCGCTCATAAGCGCTCTCTCTCTCTCTCTCTCTCTCTCTCTCAAAAATAAATATTAAAAAAATTTAGGGGCGCCAGGGTGGCTCAGTGGATTGAGTGCCCGACTTCGGCTCAGGTCATGATCTTGCAGTTCATGAGTTCGAGCCCCACGTCAGGCTCTGTGCGGACAGCTCGGACCCTGGAGCCTGCTTCGGATTCTGTGTCTCCCTCTCTCTCTGCCCCTCCCCTGCTCGTGCTCTGTCTCTCTCTTTCTCTCAAAAATGAATAAACATTAAAAAAAGAGGCTTTTTGTGAAGCAAGCTCAAATAAGGCAGGAAGCACACTTAGCACAGTGCTTGAGTCACAGTCAGTTGTCGGGGGACACTGGCTGTCTCCTCTCTCCTGCTCGGGCGAGCAGCTTGGTCCTGTGTGGCCGCCGAGGGCCAGGTCCGGGGCGGGAAAGCGGTCCTTGGATCCCTTCAGCGGCCCTGTTTGTTGGACAGAGTAAAATGAAGGTCCATTAATTCGTCGTGAAAACTCACCTTCCAAGAGGGCCTGAGATTTGCAGCTTCTTTTCCTGAGTTAATGCCACGTGGCACCGCTTTATTTTAAGCGTAACGGATGCTAAGTCAACAGTGGTAAAGCCCGTGTTGCCGTGCTCCCCGCTGGCCAAGCTGGTGGCCGCTGGTGTCCCCCACTCTCTGTCCGGAAGCTGCCGCGGCCCCAGGAGCCGCCGAGGCACCAACGTGTGAGCAGGTGGTGGAGACAACGCTTGTGCCTGACCGAGTTGGTTCTGTGCCAGCTCAGGGAACACGCATCCCAGCTCTGGGGACGCAGAGGGGGTGCGGTGAGGGGACGGCGCTGGGGTGTCTCCGGCAGGGTCAGGAGCCGCCCCGAGGGGCCCAGGCTCAGGGGTCCGGCCAGGGTGGGAGCAGGGGTGAGTCTGCACTGACACTGATTCCCGCGGCCACAGGCAGTGACGTGCCCAAAGGAGCCCCAAGTAGGGGCACAGAGGGAGGAGAACCTGATCTATTCGCTGACATCGGGGAGTCATTTCACAATTCTCAAGCGATGCCCAAGGACCCCAGAGCTCAGGGAGCTGCCTCCCGTGAATCCCGGGAAACAACAGAGTCACAGGCTGTTAGAGCTCCAAGTGTCTCCAGATTCCTTAGTGGGATTGCCGAGGTCAGCACATCGAGAGTTTCTTCCTGCTTGTTTTTGTTTTTTTTGATCAGAATTTTACATAATATAAAGAGCCCAACGGGCCGGTGAAACTTGTTTCTAGAAACAGTCCTCCCCTTTCTGAAGCTTATTTATTTATTTTGAGACACAGAGCTCGAGCAGGGGAGGGGCAGAGAGAGGGAGACAATGAATCCGAAACAGGCCCCAGACTCTGAGCTGTCAGCACAGAGCCCGACGCGGGGCTCGAACCCACGAACCGTGAGATCGTGACCTGAGCTGAGATCGGGAGTCAGATGCTTAGCCAATTGAGCCACCAGGGGCCCTGGGAATAGTCCCTCCTGTGTCCGTCCCCAGAGGAAGCAATTTTCATCCACAGCCCGTCCCTCCGTCCGAGATTCCCGCTGCCTCTGCCCCGTGGGGTCTGCCGTGTCCTCTCCACCCCCGTCAGTGTTCCTCTCCCTCTCCTGTTTGCCCGGCCACGTCTGCAGGGCCCCCTGAGAAACTGCCTGCAGGTAGATGGTCTGACATCTCTCGTGTCTGAAAATAGCTTTATTTTGACCTTGCCTGGTGACGCGGTGGGGGGGGGGGGGGGGTACGGACTCCGGGCTGGAAATCGCTGTCCCTCGGACACTCGGGGCGTCGCTGAGTGTTTTTGAGTTCCAGGGTTGCTGTTAAGTTTAAGCTGTTCTGCTTCTCCATCCTTTTGTGAAGCCCAGAAGCTTCTGGAAACCCTTTGTCCCCGGCGTTCGGTGCCGTGGGGGCACGTGCCGCTGTGGGAGTTACTGGACCTCTGTGCGGGACGCCTGGCGGCCCCTTTCAACCCGAGGCCTGTTCGAGTTTTCTCTCCTTTTTTTTTCCTTTTTCTTTCTCAATTGTCTGTCCAGTTGTTTGCACGTTGGATCTTCTGGAACAATCTGCCGACCCCTTGTATTTTTCTCCCCATGCTCTTAGTCTTTGGTTCTGCTTTCCGACCTTTCTCTCACCTTTGTCTTCTTCCTTTCTCTTGAGTTTTTCATTCCTGCCTAATTTCTGTTTCCAAGAGCTCTTTGTGAGTTTCCCCCCTGTTACGACCAAAAGCTATGTTTTCCTTTTTAAAAAGGTTTTCTTACCCGCCCCACCCATGTTGGTATCTGTCGAATTTTCCTTTGGGAACGAGGGGTGGCCAGGGAAGGGCTTCCCACATCTGCTTGGTGCTCTGGGAGCCGAGGGACGGAGCCGGCCGGCACTGTTCTTGGCGTTCGAGGCCCCTGTGCCCGGAGGACACGGCGTCCAGAGGCTAAGCCTTCAGTCCTCTGTGAGCATAAGGAGAGCGTCCCGGGGTCTGGTTACTTCTTCCGTAGACGTTCAACCAACAGCCTTGCTTCCCCCTGAGGTGGCAGGTGGGGGAGGGGGTCTGGGCCTCCCTTACTCTCCGCGGGGCACGCAACCTCCCACCGCCCTCAGCTGCTTCTCCAGCGCTTGCCGGCTTCCAAAATTTTGGGTCACTTTCTCTCAATCTTATGGGTGCGTCCTTATCCTTTTCAAAGAAAATGTTTTATTGTCGTTTTAGCGGAATTGGGGGTAGAGCAGAAACTAAATGTACGTTCTGACCCACCGTCTCTAACGGAGGTCTTTTCAGAAAGTCACAAGTGATACAGATTTACTGTGGAAAAACCAAAAAAAAAAAATAGTTAAGAAAAAAATCATCAGAGTAATAATGCCCTTACCCCACCCCCCCCCCCCAAAAAAAACACTGCTAATATTGCAGAGGTAATTTCTTCTATTATTTCACGTATGTGAATCCTACTTAAATGTTATATATGTTTCCAATGATTGGGAATCAGTAAACATTGTTATTTTTAATCTGTTTTCTCAATAATGTGTTGTGAATACCTTTCCAAGTTACTAAAAATATTTCTAAAATTGTTTTAATGGTTCATCTCATTTCATGAAATATTTCTTTTTTTAATTTTTTAATGTTTTTTGTTTTATTTTTGAGAGAGAGAGAAAGAGAGAGACAGAGCACGAGCAGGGAAGGGGCAGAGAGAGAGGGAGACCCAGAATCTGAAGCAGGCTCCAGGCTCCGAGCTGTCAGCACAGAGCCCCATGTGGGGCTCGAACCCACGAACCGCGAGATCATGACCTGAGCCGAAGTCGGACGCTTAACCCACTGAGCCACCCAGGCGCCCCTCGTGAAATATTTCTAATATAACACCCTTTTGTCCAGTTCTACATTACTGGATATTTATACCAATTTTTCAGGATCGTAATAAAAATTCTGATGAACAGTCCTATTCGTGGACCTTCCTATAAGCCCCGATTATTTCCAAAGGACACATTCCCAGAATTACTGCACCAAAGTGTACTTATGACAATTCTTTTAGTTCTCCCTGGGCAGGCGTCCTCCCCGCCCCCCCCCCCCCCCCCCCCCCCCGCCCAGGGGCTGGCCTCTGTGCCTTTGCCGACGTGGCTGTTAGCTTTTCAAAGCGCTCCCATCCGGGGGACCCCGTGTGTGTCACTGGTGTTTTGAGTTGTGTTTCTCGGATGGGCGCTGAAGCCGGCGGTCTCTTCCCATTCATTGGCGGTGTGTTTTTCCGCTTCCCGAACAGACCTCACAGCGGGTCGAAGATTTACAGCCACGCTCAGAAGTGCGGACACGGAACGTCCTTCACTTTTTGTAACCAAGCCTCGCGGGTCCCGGGTGGAGACAAACCCGCTTTGGATTCAAAGTAACTTATCGCTCTGTCACCTGTGGGTGAACCGTCTCTCCTCTCCCCTCCGTCCTGTCCCCTTGTGGGAAGGGGGACGGGCCTCACAGCCACTGGCAGGTGCCCTGGTCTTGGGGTCCGCCGTCGCACCTGCCACTCCGCGTCCAGGCCCCAGCCTGCTGGATCAGGCCTGCTGAAGCCACCGGTGGGGTCCGCGTGCAAGGACAGTCCCCGAGCCACACAGAGGTGAGGGGGGAGGAGGCTCTCGCTGTCGCCATTCTGTCCCCCGTCCTCCGGCTTTGTGATGCTGGTCCTCCAGGGTCTGATCCTTCTTGGTGGCGTTGAAAGAGAAAAATCTTTTGCAAATCCACATGCTCTGACGACGGCCCCATGGGATCTCTAAGAGCTCCGTTTTGAAAATTAAATCTGAACGACACAATTTTTTTTTCTCAGCTGGTAGTTCCCGTCCTCGGATGCGGGATGACCCAGGGGCTTTGCAGAACCCTGAGGCTCGGGCAGTGCCCAGAATTCAGAACCCCTGAGGGCGCGTCCCAGCATCTGCCAAGTGATTCCGAAGTGTAACCAGAACGGGTCACCCCCGGGACGGTGGCCTGGCCTCCCTGTCCGTGGTGGTGGGAGAGCTGCACGACCTGGGGGACCCACGCCTACATCTGGGGGGTCGTAGAGGCAGCGGCATGCAGAGCCCCCTCCGCTGCCGGGCGGGGCCTGAGGAGCTCTCCAGATGGGTCCCCGCAGGGGTGCAGAGGACAAGTCTGCCCCACCCGCGCCCTGGGGAGGGAGGCAAAGCAAAGAGCCTCGTTAACTTGGCTGAGTCAGCACGGAGGAAAAGGCTGTTCCCCGGTTGCCACAACCTGTCAAGGACCGAAATGTCACAGCATATGTTTTACAGCTTCCCGGGGTCCCTGATAAACCTCTCGAGGCTCCTCTGTTTGTCTCTTTTCCCCCCAAGGTTACAAAGCCAACTGTTCGCCTCAGCTTACAGCTGCGCTCAGGCAGGGAACTCAGTTCCATCAGAAATTGGCCTCTGAGGAGGAGGGAAGCTTTCGGGGGAGGACCGGTGGGTGTCCTTCAGGACCGGGTTGTGGGCCTGGGGCGGGCAGCGGCCGGCCGGGATTTTCTGGGGTTTTCCGCATTTGTGCTCAGAACCCGGGAAGGCCTGGTCTCCCCAGAACAGAGCCCCTCCCCCCAAGTCTTGATAGAAACGACTTTGTTCTTTTCCTTCCTTGAGGGAAGGCATTTCAAAGGAGGGATTGGCTGCCCTCGGGGTCCTGCCGGGAGCGGGGGAGGGGACTGGTGGTGGAAGCAGCCGCTGGACCTACTGTGTGTCAGGCTCTGGTGTCTGATAATTACAGTATCGGTAGAGCCCCCAGCTTACTGAGCTCCGGATACGGGCCTGGCCCTTTAGAACACTCCAGATCGTCCTACTGAAGTGTGGTCGTGGACCCACAGCAACGGCGTCTCCTGAGACCTTGTTAGGAACCCCGGGGTGCTGGCCAGATTCTTATCCCCATTTTGCAGATAAAGAAACAGAGGCCCAGCGGGAACCGCGAGGCTGGTGGAGGCCGCAGGCAACAGAAGTCGACGGGGACATGAGCCGGTCTGCTTCCCACTCTGTGCTGCAGCGTCGGGGCTCAGATCGTGTCGGGGAAGCCTGGGCTGCGGCACAGCCGGGGAGCTGAGCCCTGGAGAAGGAGCCCTCCCTGCATTTCTGGAGGGAGGACCAGCCCGGAGGGCTTCCTGGAAGAGGGGGCCTTTGAATCATCCTCAGGACGGCAGGGAAGGACAAGCCTATCTATCTAAGGTGGAGGAAACAGGACGGGCGCAGACAGGAGGTGGACGAGTGTCATTCACCAGAACTTTCCCTTGGCGGCTGCCGTTAAGTTGATTGAACCCATTAGACCCGCGTGGTTCTAACGGCTCGGCCGTGTGTAGCAGCAAACCAGAACCTAAGCCTGCAAACGCCTCCGGGTTAGGAAGTCGAGACGGAAGGACAGCCCATCACGAGAGCCCCTCTTCTGGGCAATGACCCGTTTTCCAACCGGAAGCCACGTTCTAACCTTGTCCCCAGACCCCGGATCACAGATGCTCACAGCGCTGACGCCCGTCAGAGACAAAGCTGCTTTCATTTATGCAGTCGGGAGAGCTTCCTGGGTGCCCGTCCGTGTCTCCTCAGGGAGGTCTGGCCTCAGACTCCTGTGGGGGAGGATTAGCCAAGGTATAGGTCGGGGAGGTTACAGCTGGGACTGATGGGGTCCGGGGGCGGAGCGGGGAGTCCGGGCCGGTCAGAAGCGTTGATCTCTGTCTACACAGTTTCAGGAGGACAAGCATTTCGGCGAATCGTTTATGAGACAAAACAAGGGAATTGAGAGGGTCTGTGTCCGACCCCGTCGCAGCTAAACGAGGGGGACATCTGCCCATCTGAGCTGGGGCACGTGGGGAAGGGGCGGGCCTGCCGGCTGCCATGTGTGTCCCTGACACAGAAGGGGCGGCGGGGCGCGGGGCCCTGGACCGCCGCCGTTCTCCCCGGGCGCGGGGCTCACACTCGATTCGCCACAGCCACACCCGGGTTTCTGTGCGCAGGAGGTTGAACGAGAACAGCTCTGCTGAAAGGGGTGAACCCCAGATGCTGTAACTGTTTAGAAAGTACGTTGTTATCACTTGGATTATATGCTGATAAAGATCAATACAAATAGATTACAGAAACATGGGGCGCCTGGGTGGCTCGGTCGGTTGAGCGTCCGACTTCGGCTCAGGTCCTGATCTCGCGGTCTGTGAGTTCGAGCCCCGCGTCGGGCTCTGTGCGGACAGCTCGGAGCCTGGAGCCTGCTTCGGATTCTGCGTCCCTCTCTCTCTGTCCCTCCCCTGTTCACGCTCTGTGTCTCCCTCTCTTTCAAAAATAAATAAACATTAAAAAAAACTTTAAGATTACAGAAACATGAATTTTCCTTTTCAAAAATTATTGCGACCAGCATGGGGGTGGGGTGGGGGTGACGCGCTAGCTGGTGGATGTGGCGTGCAAGGCTTCTCAGATCCTGCCCGGGGACCGCTGGGCATGCTTGCTGGAAATGCAGATTCCTGGGTCCTGAAAATGAGCCGCTGTGTCAGAGTCTGGACGTGGGGAGAGGCCGGTCCAAAGTCTCTTTAGTCCTTGCTGGGGGGTGTGGGGGGGGCTCCTCTGGGACAGACACCGGGAATGAATGACAGAGGGGCGGAGGGAGGAGAATTATGGACGTCAGGGAGCAGGGGCCCCAGGTGGGACAGGGCCTGGGGCTCATGTGGACTGGACAGGCGTTCGGGTGGCCGGAAGGCGGCCTGCAGGAGGCGAGTGGACAGGCCGGGGCTCTCGGGGGAGAGCCCGAGCTGGGTGCATCCTGACATGCGTGGAGAGCCACTGAGGGTGTAGCTGCGGGCCGCGACTAGGTCCCTGGCCCGTCATACTCAGAGCGTCCAAATGGACCCCATGATCTCCCCAGGCCTTAGCCTGCTCTCCCTCCCATGTTCATCTTCAGTGAGTGTCCCTGTCACCTGCCCGGACACGCAGCCTGGCCACCCCTGCACACTTCTGTCTCCTCCCAGCATCCCTCATATCCAGCTGTTTCCCTCCCCTGCCGTCGCCTGAGGTGGGACGGCAACTTCTCTCACTTGAACAGTCAGCAACCTGAACTTCCTGCCTCCTGACTCACCCCCTGCAGCTCATTCCCCCTCGGCGTAGCTAGACTTCCCCCCAGAACGATGGCCCACGGCCCTCAGCAGCTGTCCTTGGGGTCGGGCCCCTGTTCAGCCCTCTGGTCTCATCTGGCACCTGTGCCCTGGGCCCTACATACAGCCCAGGCTTCAGACCCCGCCCGCCCTCCCCTCCAGGCCTCTCCGCTTGCCTTCTGCGGTCTCTGACACAACCTCCCGGTCTGGGCTCAAGGCCACCATCTTGAGAAGCGTTCGTGGTCTCCCCAGGCTCGCACGACAAGTATCCGCTCCCGGGTCCCCGCGAGAGCCTGGCGGCTCCTCAGGGGCACGTGTGGGTCTTTCCTCTGGAGCCCCAGCCTCTCGCGGGGTGCACGGGGGGTGCTGGTGCATCACCGCCTCCCTGGCACGCCGCGTGGAGAGCTGATGGGGGCCACCACTTCTCCACCGGGCCCCTCACCTCCCAGCCTCTTTAACACCCCCCCCCCCCTCCCGCCTTTGGCTTTGGTGCTTGTGAGACCGTCCAGGATAATTAAGAGCGAGAAGTTTTATGCTGTGTATGGGGCTTTGATCAAAGATTTTAATTAACCTACCTTGCTGTAAGCCGTTCAAAGTTCATTCCCCAGGGCTGACCAGTTGATAATGGAATTAATGCCTCCAGACAGACCAGAAGGTGGGGGCTCGGTGGGGGGGGGGGGGCTGGCGACTGTCTCATTAACCCTTCCCGGGAAGGATGGGTTTTGGCTCATCCTGAAGGATCTCGGCCCCAGGTACCCCTGTCGCTGGAGGCGTTTGCGAAGTGCTGGACCAGCTCCCGGAGGAGCGTCGGAGTCAGGCCTCCCGTCGCCGATCACGCTAGGGCGCACGGCGGGACTGGCCTGCCCTGGGGTCCGTGAGCTCCCTCTGTGCACCGCCGCTCCGAGGTGGCTGGGCTCGTGGGGCGGGGAGCGGGTGGCGCTATGATCAGCTGGGACGCACTGAGTTTACTGTTTTCCAGGCTGCTTTGCGTCCTGCGGTTCTGGCCTCCTGCAGACGAGCGAGACCGAGGCTCGGCGGCCGGGGCTGCCCAGCCCAGCGCCCGCGGGACGAGGGCCACGAGCTTCTGGCTCCCCGCGCCCGGCTCCAGCCTTCTCTGCCTCAGCCCCCAGCGGCTCCCCACCCGCAAGACCTCGCCCGTTTCTTCCTCTGTTGTCCTTTCTGATCTGGGGGACGCGTGGGTGCCCAGCGGCCCGTACCACCCCACCCCCTGGCTCCCACCTGGGCCCCTGGCTGGGCTCCCTCTGGATTTCTGAAACGCCCACTAGTATTTTCATTTTATCAGTGATTTCCTTCCTTCTGGCATTTTAGATGCCTGGTGTAATGTCCAGCCCCCACACCTCCTAGACAGAGGCCATTGCAAGGTGGGGACACGTTGGACTGCTCTGTGTCCCGTCCGTGCCCCCGGCCCCGATGAGCAGCTGCTTCACGGGTAGACGTTGGACAAAGTGAGTGGGTCTCTACCCCACCGGGTGCCGAGAGGACAAAATCATTAAAATCTCAACCAACGCATGCCCCCCGAGTCTCTCACAATGTGCCCCGGGCGGCGGGGAGGAGGTGGGCCACTCCTCAGCAGAAACCCTCCTGAGTCACCTGGATTCTGAAGGTGTGTGTGTATATTACCTTGACTTTAAAACGTGTGTTTAACAAATGAACTAAACGGCCTTTCCTTTTCTTTCCCTCTGTGATCACCAGCCACGGGGCAGAAAGCCAGGTTCCAGGTGGCTGAGCGTGAACTTTGCAGGGGTGACCTCGGCCATCCGTTTGGGTGGATCTCAGGATTTCCGGAGAAACCCCGTATTCTCCGTTATGTCCAAATGCCTTCAATGGTCCAGGGAAAACAGGAGCAGGATTTCTTCTGGAAGCTGTTTCCAGGACAGGCGTGTGATGCGTGTGAGATGCCCGGGGGACGGCAAGGGTGGCCGTGGCCTGTCTGTGCTTCTTCCTGGTCCTGCCGCTGGGAAGCAGTGTTGCAGGGAGCAGGGATCCTGAGGCAGGGAGGCTGGAGGCTGGGAGGGTGGAGGGTGGAGGCTGGGAGGGTGGAGGCAGGGAGGCTGGAGGCTGGGAGGCTGGGAGGCTGGACGCAGGGAGGGTGGAGGCTGGGAGGCTGGAAACTGGGAGGCTGGAGGCAGGGAGGCAGGGAGGGTGGAGGCAGGGAGGCTGGAGGCAGGGAGGCAGGGAGAGGGTGGAGGCTGGGAGGCTGGAGGCTGGGAGGGTGGAGGCTGGGAGGCTGGAGGCAGGGAGGCAGGGAGGGTGGAGGCTGGAGGCTGGGAGGGTGGAGGCTGGGAGGCTGGAGGCAGGGAGGGTGGAGGGTGGAGGCTGGGAGGCTGGAGGCAGGGAGGGTGGAGGCTGGGAGGCTGGAGGCTGGGAGAGGGTGGAGGCTGGGAGGCTGGAGGCTGGAGGCTGGGAGGGTGGAGGCAGGGAGGCTGGAGGCAGGGAGGCAGGGAGAGGGTGGAGGCTGGGAGGCTGGAGGCTGGGAGGGTGGAGGCTGGGAGGCTGGAGGCAGGGAGGCAGGGAGGGTGGAGGCTGGAGGCTGGGAGGGTGGAGGCTGGGAGGCTGGAGGCAGGGAGGGTGGAGGGTGGAGGCTGGGAGGCTGGAGGCAGGGAGGGTGGAGGCTGGGAGGCTGGAGGCTGGGAGAGGGTGGAGGCTGGGAGGCTGGAGGCTGGAGGCTGGGAGGCTGGAGGCAGGGAGGCAGGGAGGGTGGAGGCTGGGAGGCTGGAGGCTGGGAGGGTGGAGGCTGGGAGGCTGGAGGCTGGAGGCTGGGAGGGTGGAGGCAGGGAGGCTGGAGGCAGGGAGGCAGGGAGAGGGTGGAGGCTGGCAGCCATTGCAGGTGCGAGAGAACGGCCTTGGGCATCTCTTTCCACGTCGAGGCATTCAGATGTCCTTTGCAGAGATAAGATGAATTTCGAGTTTGATTAAGCAAGAAGAGAGCAGCCAGAGTCGTCTGGGACAGTGCCGTACCGACGGACGGCCCCGAGAGTATGGGCCGTGCTCAGGGATCGCGCCGTCCGGCCTCAGTCCCGGCCCGGCCCTCAGCCGTGCGGCCCTGGTCAGGTTTCTGGGCCTCTCTGGGCCTCGGTTTCCTCACCTGCGAAATGGGAACAACGACAGCTCCCGTCTCAAAGGTGGGGGACTCGGGGCGCTAACGCACCTGGCTCAGGCCTCGCCCGGCGCCCGGCACGGAGCCAGCGCTCCGCGAACGCGAGCTGCCGCTGTAAACGTCGCGGTTGCCGTCCTGTGGGATCTGCGGTCCGTGGCTGGGGAGCCGGCGTGGGAGGGGCTGAGGGGCTGCGCCCGGCTCCCCGGGCCCTGCCCTGGCTTCACGTGCAAGGCTGCTTGCCACGCATCGATCGCGCCTCCCTCCTTCCCCGCGTGCCGTCTCCAGACCTTTGCTTCTCTGGTTAGTTCCCCGGAACAAAGCGCCCGGTGCTTCCGTGGAGACCGAAAGGAAGACCCACGGGCCCTTCCCGCTGCCGGGGCCCCGCGCCTTTCTCCAGGGCTCACTCCGGTCGAGTGTCTACGGGGCCGGGAGGCCGGTGCCCAGACCCGGCCACAAAGCAGGCCGTGCTCTGCCTCCGAGATGCTGGTCTGCTGTTGTTGGGGGAGGCTTTCACGCTAGGACCGGCTTCGGCGAGTGACATTTCACATTCTGACCTACTGATGTGTCGGCTCAAAATCTGTCGGTAGGTGACAGCGGTTCTATAAGACAGGAGATGCCACGCCACTCCATTGAGTTCCGGACCAGGGAAGCAAGTTTCTCAGTGAGTTTTTAGGTTTCCCATTCCCAGCATTAGAAGCACAGAAAATGCATATAATTTTCCTTATTGCCTTGGCTGTAAGAAAGTTTCAGAATTGCTTTCAACTGCTATAGCTTTCCTTCAGTGGAAAGTTCTCAATACACCTTTCACATACCCGTCACTTTTATTTTCGGTCTCTCCCCCCTCAACCCCAAATCTTGTTTCTATGGACCTGAGTTTGCACTAGAAACAGACTGATGTGTTGAATATTATTCTAAAGCCGACGCGCTATTAGGTTTGGGTTCCTTTCTCAATACGGTGGAGTAAGTGCCTCACAGACTAACCCTTCCTCTAATGACCATAAATTCTGGATAACATATAAAACTCCCAAAGGCTTTGAGGAGCAAACGGAAGCGGACAGGTTTTGTAGGGTATTTGAGGCCTTGAAGAGGGGGGTGGCTGTGAGGGTCCGTCCCCATTTTTATGAGTTATTCTGAAGGAAACTGAAGCTATGACCGAGCACGAGGCAGCAAAAGTTCTGGGGGAAAACCCGCCGTCCTTCCAGCCCGAAGGACAGGAGGACGGAGCCGAGGAGGCCGCAGGAAGCGAGGGAGAAAATCAGAGAGGGGAGCCCGATCTCTGCCTGGCTCTCTGGGCATCTGTGGGATACAGCCAAGGTCACAGAACCAAAATGAAATCTGATGTGCTGTCCCCCACAGACGGGCCAGAGCTGGCAGTGTGGGTCTGACCGAGTCAGATGCCGTTTAGACAGACGTTAACATGCTTCAGAGCGATGTGAAGAATCCAGAGTCTCTGGGGGTGCCTGGATGGCTCAGTCGGTTGAGCGTCTGACTTCGGCTCAGGTCATGATCTCACGGTCCGTGAGTTCGAGCCCTGCGTCGGGCTCTGTGCCGACAGCTCGGAGCCTGGAGCCTGCTTCGGATTCTGTCTCCCTCTCTCTCTGCCCCTCCCCCATTCATGCTCTGCCTCTCTTTGTCTCAAAAATAAATGTTTAAAAAAATTAAAGGAAAAAAAAAAGAATCCAGAGTCTCCAGAACAGAATCCACAAAATGTAGACACAATGCACAGTTGTTTGACACAACTTTGAGCCCAGTAAAGGTAAAGGTATAGGACAACCAGTGAAAGCCAACTCTGAGATGACTTAAATATTGCAATTACCAAACCAGGGCACTAAAGGAACTATTACAACCACGGGAACGTGTTTATAATGATGACATAAAGGGACCTCTCAGCGGAGATGTAGAATCTATACGACAGAACCACATACAGATTCTAGAACAGAAAACCAAATATCTAAGATAAAAAATTCGGGGGGCACCCGGGCGGCTCATTCGGCCGAGTGCCCGACTTCGGCTCAGGTCACGTTCCCACGATTTGTGAGTTCGAGCCCCGCGCCGGGCTCTGGGCTGACAGCTCGGAGCCAGCTTGGGATTCTCTCTCCCCACCCCTCCCCCCCTCCCCTCCCCCCTCTCTCCTGCTGTCTTTGTCTCTCTCAAAATAAATAAATGAAACTTAAGAAATACCAGACAGGCCTGGACGGAGCCTTTCAGGAAAAGAGCACTAGAGACTTTTGCGGACAAGGGATTGATGTCCTGCGGGGGAAGAGACTGAAACACCAACAAGTCGGGAGATAAGGACCCGGGGACGGGGCTCGTTCTGGCGATAATCACAAGTAACTTTCCCCTCTTCCGCTTAAAGCTTCGAGTGTGTCTGGGGGGGCGGGGGGCACAGCCCCCGGAGCACGAGGCCTCGGGGAAACTGTCAACACGGTGAGAATTGCAACGTGGCGGCCTGGGGCTCGGGGTTCTGGTTCTGCAGGACCCGGGGCTCGCGTGGGCCTGTGCGAGTGCGTCCACATTTGTCCACGAGACGTGCCGGAGTCTGTGGTCGGCTGGCTCACGCCTCCGCTCACCGCGCTTTGGGCACCGAGGACGTGCGGGCAGTGACCACACAGAGACGACGAGACAGATGAGGTGGGGACAGGCAGGACACAAAGTTTGTGTTGACCAAGGTGAGGGCGGCTGGGACTCCTCTCAGCGGGGACCTCCGAGGGCCGGCGATGTCCCGCCTGCAGGCGGGAGGGGGCTGTCTGCTTCCCGTCCTCACACCGGCTGTGAGGGCTCCAGGGGTCCCCGGGGTGACAGCTGGGGACCCAGGCGGCTGCTGTCTGTGTGCGCGGAGCTTGAGGGGCTGGCGTTACAGGGCGGATCCGGGCTCGTGACGGCCCTTCCCTTTTTGGGTGTGAACTCCACCAGGGAAAACACATCTACTGGCTCACCCTCCTCGTCCGTCCTCACCCCCTTCGCTCCAGGAGAAGACGGGTCACCAGCCCCTGAGCTGGCCCCAAATGCCCTTTGAGCGCAGAAGCCCATTGGCGACATCAAAATGGTTTCTGAACTTGGCAGATGAGAGAATTCTTTAATATCCACTGATCAAGAAGATACAGAATAGAAAGCCGTACTTAGGGGACATTTGTTTATGTAATTAGATACTTCTTAGGTATTATGTTAATATGTTCTTGCTTTATGAGATTTCAGTGATACAGAGCCAACCGGGGTAGATTAACACTTCCAGACATGAGTCAAGTTCGCTGCTTACTGATGGGGGTTGCCGTGCACACGGCCCGGGGAGCCACGTCGGGGGTGGGAGGAGACCGCTTCCCGGCCGGCCGCCAGACTTCACACGTTGTACGGAAATTGCATGCCTCCCGGGAGGGATTAAATTGCTGGCACGGGTCATCTGGAACCGTCATCAGACATGACTCATTAATCACAGCCATCAGGTCACATATCTGAGAAGTCAGAGAACGAGTCCCTTCGGGGCCCTCCGTTGGATGTTCCGACCAGCAAGGCCGACAGAGCCAGCCACCCGGATTCCGCACCTGTGCTGGGCCCCGCCGCCCCTCGGGCCCCCCAGAAAGTGTCCCCGGGGCACCCCGAAGGTGCCGAACAGCATGCCTTGCACCGCGAGCACAGGTGGTTTCCCAGCAAACGCATTAGCTTCCTCTTTGTGCTCGACGACGTCCCGATCGTCTCTCTGTGTCAGTACGTGGCGTCTGCACGTTATTTAATGTCTGCAGAGAACGCCGTTGTTCCGAAATGCCTGCGGCCACGTCCCATGGGTGCGGGATTCCTGTGGCACAGAGCACGCTACCCCCAGCCTGACGTGTGTATGATCGCGGGCGAGTGCCATCGTTTGCTCCGGCCGGCTTTCCAGAAGTGACGTCGCTGGGGCAAAGGGAACGTGCGTCTACACCCGGCCGGGGACGCCTGACGGCTTCCGAGTGAACTCACAGGTTTACGTCGATTCTAGCAAGTTTCTGAAAGCAACTGGTTCCTCATTTTTTGCCAATAGTTATTACTATCAGTCTTCTTAATTTTGGGCAATATCATGAGGGCAAAGTCGTATCTCATTAGTGTTTTAATTTCCATTTCCCTGGTGGCTGGCGTAAGCTCTGTGTTTCTCACGTGGTTTTTAGCATTTGTATTTCTCTTCTGTGAATTGCCTGTTCGTATCGTTTGTCCGATTTTTATTGTGTTGTGTGTCTTTTTTTTTATTGATTTAAGATCCTGATGTATGCTGGCTGTAAATTCTTTGTGTGTTCAATGTGCTACATACAATGGCTTCTGATTTGCTGCTTGTAAATCAACTTTGCATTTAAGGCGTCATTTTTCAGCACAGTGTTTTAAGTTTTGATGCGATTAAATATCCTAATCTTTTATTATGTGGCTTCTGGGTTATACGTCTTGTTCTAGGAAAATCATTTAAACACCGAGATTATGAGAATTGCTTTATGGTTTTATTCCAACCCTTTTATGATTTATTTTTTATTTAATTTTTTAATGTTTATTTAGTTTTGAAGGGGAGAGAGACAGAGCACGAGCAGAGGAGGGGCAGAGAGAGAGGGAGACACAGAATCCCAAGCAGGCTCCAGGCTCCGAGCTGTCGGCACAGAGCCCGACACGGGGCTCGAACCCACGAACCTCGAGATCATGACCTGAGCCGAAGTCGGACGCCCAACCCGCTGAGCCCCCAGGCGCCCCAACTTTCCTGCTATTATCTATCAGCCTCCCCAGGTCAGAGCACATGCCATGACTCACGGTATTTTCTTCCTGCGCAAGGTGAGGGCTTCAGAGCAGTGTTCTCTCCTTCCTCCGTTCTTGGCTCAGGTGCTGTTGTCTTTCGATTCTGTCCGTATTTCAGGCCCCTGCAAGGCAATATTATTACTAGTGTTCTACATGACTGATTTTCACTTTGATTTATCTAAATATTTACCTTAAAAACCCCTCTTTTTCATTCCCCTGTAGTGTGCCATCTGTTTAGATTCTTTGCTGCAAATTGGTTAGCGGTGACGTCTCTTGTTTTCTGCCTTGTTTGCAAATGTCTTTATTTCAAAACCGTGTTTCTGAAAACACCATTTCTCTGTCTTCTGCTTCTGCTATTGCCATCGGGAAGTCGGCTGTAGGTCTAACTGGCACTTCTGCTCCCACCCCCGTTGGGTTTAACATCTTGTCTTTGGGGGCACCTGGGTGGCTCAGTCGGTTGAGCGTCCGACTTTGGCTCAGGTCATGATCTCTCGGTTGGTGGGTTCGAGCCCCGCGTCGGGCTCTGTGCCGACAGCTTGGAGCCTGGAGCCTGCTTCCGATTCTGTGTCTCCCTCTCTCTCTGCTCCTCTCCTGTTCGTGCTCTGTCTGTCTCTCTCAAAAATAAAATAAAAACATTAAAAGATTAAAAAAAAACTTTGTCTTTGGTGTTCGGCAGTTTCACTACAATGTGTCTGAATGTATATTAATTTTTATTTATTTTGCTAGAGTCATTGGTTCTTAAATCCGTGGTTTTGATTTCTCTCATCAGCTTTGGAGATCCTAAGGCCATTTTATTTGTTCGCATATTGCTTCCAACCTGTTCTCTCCCTCTTCTCCTTCTGGGGCTCTGGTTAAGTCCGCGTCAGTGCTCCCACTGTGTTTCTCACGCTCTGTTCTGTGATCTCCAGCTTTCTGTCTTTCCGTTCTTCATCCTAAGTATTTTCCTCTGATACATACTTCAGTTCACTAATTCTCTCTCCTGCTGTGTCTTGAGTTTTGAATTTCAATCATTGTACTTTTCAGCCTAGAATTTCTAGGTTGTTCTTTTCCAAATCTTCTCTGACATGTTGTACGTGGCTGGTTCCTTTCCATTTGGTTCTGCTGGGTGCGGTAAACCGTGAATCACTTTCATCCAATTTCAGGTGGAATATTCTTGGGACTCTACCGATCAAGTCACCTCTTTTGTTTTGTTCTGGTTCTGCGTTCATCTATTATCATGTTCTTATTTAATATATCCAGAGAGAAAATATTTCAGTATTTTATTGTTGAATTTTTTATTTTGATGGCCACAATTTCAGTTTACAAGTTATTTAATTACTTTGAAGGAGATACTTTATGCTCGTTCACAAGCCTATTCCAAGAGACATTTATTTTATGTATGTATTTTTTAAGTTTATTCATTTATCTTGAGAGACAGAGAACAGGGGAGGAGCAGAGAGACAGAGAGAGAGAATCCCAAGCAGGTTTGCACTGTTAGCACAGAGCCTGACGTGGGGCTTGAACTCAAGAAACGAGATCATGACCTGAGCCGAAACTGAGAGTTGGACACTTAACCAGCTGAGCCACCCAGGTGCCCCAGGAGCCATTTAACTCTTTTTTTTTTAATTTTTTTTTTTTTTTTTACGTTTATTTATTTTTGGGACAGAGAGAGACAGAGCATGAACGGGGGAGGGGCAGAGAGAGAGGGAGACACAGAATCGGAAACAGGCTCCAGGCTCTGAGCCATCAGCCCAGAGCCCGACGCGGGGCTCGAACCCACGGACCGCGAGATCGTGACCTGGCTGAAGTCGGACGCTCAACCGACTGCGCCACCCAGGCGCCCCTTAACTCTTTTTTTTTTAAATGTTTATTTATTTTGAAAGAGAGAGAGAGTGTGAGTGGGGGAGGGGCAGAGCGAGAGGGAGACACAGAATCCGAAGCAGGCTCCAGGATCCCGGCTGTCAGCACAGAGCCCGACGCAGGGCTCGAACTCACGAACTGTGAGACCGTGACCTGAGCCGAGGTTGGACACTTAGCCAACCAAGCCACCCAGGTGCCCCAGAGCCATTTAACTCTTCATTCATCAGGTGATTGAGTCTGATTCCTGGCTTTCATAGTGTTGGTTTTCCTCAAACGCTTGGTGAATTTCTGATGTGTCCTCGTATCCGGGAATACATGCGTGTCATCCCCCGCGGTGCCTGCCTGTGGGGCTTACAACAGGGGGGACCAACCCAGAGGTGGGGGGGTGTGGCTGGCACCGTTGTAGATTCCCGTCCTTCCTGGCGGTCAGTATCATCGGGGCCTCACAGGATGCGCTGGACACAGCTTCCCACTCTCTGCTTCGTTTCCGTCTGTCTTGGGACAGGGAAGGGGCTGACTGGTCTGGCTGCCTTGAGGGTGCTCCCCAAAGACCCCTCTTCTTTCCTTCTGTCTGGGACCCTGAATTTGGCGATCCCGAGGACAGCCTCTCCCTCCAAAATGGTCCTTTCCCTTTAGCAATCTTTTTTCTCATTTGTTTTCTTTTCAGATCGAATCATATCTTTTTCACAACCGTCCACGTTTCTTCGCAATTTCTGAAGTACCAGTATCGCTTTCTGCTGTCTTACCGGGCTATCACAGATTTTAAAAACCTGTTGTGTTTCGTTCTGTAGCATGGCACGCGCCCATCGTCTCCAGGAATGCAAGCGTGCTTGTAAATGGATGCGTGTTTTGTTAAACTCAAGCACCGTATGCATTGGCAAGATAGTTGCATCTTGATATAAGATATAGAGCTGATAGGAGATGTGTGTCCTTGATCACATATGGGAGAGCTTTTCTCTGTAGAGAGAATATTTAGGAACTCTGTGGCTGCCCCGAGTCTGCGGTCCACAGGCTGAGAGGAGAGCACTGGACAGACAGGACACACGGCGTGGCCACGGGTTAGAACGCTGACGCGGGTGCGTGCAGAACTGAAGGTAATCTGTGCATCACCGTGACTTCCTCTTCTGAGATTTATCAGTTTAAAAGTTAATCTTTGGGTACTGATGAGGATTATATAAATTTCTGTATATGCGAGGGTAAAAATGCTGCTGTATATTGATTAAGATAAGAAAAAAAGTATGCTTGGGGTGCCTGGGTGAAGCATCCAACTCTTGATTTCGGCTCGGGTCACGATCTCGTGGTTTGGGAGTTCGAGCCCCGTGTCGGGCTCCGAGCTGACGGTGCGCAGCCTGCTTGGGATTCTCTCTCCCTCTCTCTGCCCCTGCCCCGCTCGTGCACACACCCTCTCTCAAAATAAACAAATAAACGTAAAAAAAGAAAAAATATGTTTGCTGCATTTGCGTTTGCTGTTTTAAGCCTGTTTGTGTAACGAAGGTTAAATGTGATGTGTCTGCCCGGCCCCGGGGGTTGCCTCCAGGTTTGAATTGCCGATAGGACTCCCACCGCTGCACGCTCGGCGTGGTCTGTTACCGCGGAAGAAACAAAGGAGGGTCCGCAAAGGAGAGGGTACGCGGGGCAAAGTGTGGAGGAAGCCAGGCTCCTGCCTCCCAGTGGAATCACGCAGGACGGACCGAGCCCCCCCACAGCGGGTTCTGACAGCACGTGTGAGATGTTGTCTGCCAGGGTGGGTTTCCAGCCCCCGAGGGAGCCTCCAGTGACAGAGGGCAGGGAGAGACCGAAGAAAGAGGCGACCCCTCCAGGCTGTTGGAAGCAGTTTGAATCTGCAAGGCGAACTTACCTACGAGGCTTGTCTGGAGCGGCAGCCAGACGAGGGGGCCCCACGCCCACCCTCCAAATCTTAGAAGTTTGTGAAGAGGCCTTACCTGGGCTCAGTCACCTGTACGGTGCAGGTGTTCTCAAGGAGACGGGGCGAGGAGCCTCCGAGGCCCCGGGCCCAGCTCACGGGTCATTTGGTGACCTTCCCTAATAAGCAGGGCAGCTCGCGACAGGTCCAGCGCCCCAGGTTTTCATTAGGAGGACCCCGTGCCTGGCAGGTAGCGGAGTTCCAACCTCCCAGAAGCAAAGCAGGCATTCCTAAGGAGATCGTCCCAGCCCTGCCCTGTGCACCTGCTCCGTGCACCTGCTCCGTGCACCTGCTCCATCCACCTGGTCTGTGCACCTGCTCCGTGCATCCCTGCTCGTGCACATGTTTCGTGCTCCTGCTACTTGCATGACCTTCTTCCTGCACGAGTCCTGACCTTTGCTTTTGGATAGACATGATGGAACGAATAACATGTCACTGACTGTATCTGCAAGCATTTTTCCTCCCCTTCTTTTTCCTCCTCACAAGCCAAGGACGTGTCAGTTAATAGCATATGATAATCCTGGGATGCGTTTCGGCAAACATTCATCAAGCGTCCACTATGCGCCAGGCGCTCTGCTAGATGCCGGGGCTCCAGGCACCACCGGACTCGTAAACCTCTTTGCTGAGATGCACCGTGGCCCACCTGCTGTCCAGCCCGTGGACATTATTCCGAGAAGCACTGGATTTTCAGTGGAGCCTTTCACTGGCCTTGAGGACCTGAGGCTCAGAACCGCGTGACCTCAGGAAAGACGCACGAGCTTGTGGAAAACACCTGCGTGAACTGTCCGGGTGAGACGCACCTGCCGGGGGGGGGGGGGGGGGGACGGGCAGGCCTATTTCCTGGACAACCTTCCATGTTTTATTTGGTTGTATTTCACGGCTTGGGAAAGATTTCCCCCTGATATTTGTTGTTTATTTCTATCTCCCTGGGTTGGTGGAAACAGGGCACCAGAAGTGTGCACGGGGCTCAGAGGGTCTCGAGGGCCCGGAAGAACCCCCATCGACTTGTCCCCGGTGCCACTACCGGAACCCAGTAGCACCCCCAGGAATGACAAGCCTCCTCCCAGCCTGTGACGTGGGCCTGCACTGTGTCACCATCAAGGGACGGCCCCTCTGAGCGCCCCCCTGGTCCCGGGGTCCTTGTTGGGGTCAGAGCTGGAGGGCATCAGACCATCCCAGGCCCCGGGGTCCCCCGCACGCTGCCACCGGAACTCGGCCAGTCGTTTTCAGCGGCAGATGCCGGAGAAGCCCCGCGTGTGAGCCCAGGAAAAGGGGCGACTAGTCCTTAGGGAGCTCACGCCAGGTTCCCTGCCCTGGAAATTCTGCGCTGGTTTGTGTTCTGAGCGTGGGGGCCCTGTGCCCCTCGATCCCGTCCTGGGGAGGCCGGTAGATTCTGCTCAGGTGTGTGGTTTGTGCTGTGCCCTCTCGGGGCCGCCGTGGGGACGGCTGGGCGGTGTGTGAACCCGAGGGCAGAGAGGCCTGTGGCTCTGACAGGCTGCACGTGTCGCTTGCGCCTTTCGGTTCATTTCCGAACTGCGTTAGCTCCTTTAGCGGCTGTGAAAACCGGCCGCCGTAGGGGACTTTCTAGTGAACGCTCAGTTTGAGAAGGTCTCAAGTGTAGGGTCCAGTGTGGGGGGGGTGCGGTCCTACCTGGTGACAGGCTCTGAGCAGTGTCCCAAGGCTCAGCGAGCCCACCGAGATCCCTGGTTCTATTTACATAAGTACGATGGTGCCGTGCAGAAAACAGTGGCTGGACTTCGGGGGATCACTGGCCGGAGTGAGGGGACAGTTCGCAGACCGGCTCCCTCCGGGCGCTCCGTGCAAGCCATGTACCCCCCGAGCCTGTTTCGTTAGCTTTACACGGGGGACAAGGACCGCCCTGCTCCCCACGCTGGTGGTGGGAATCGAGGAAAAGCAAGACGGGGAAGCGGGCACCACGGCTGCCTCTGCCCACCGCGGGTTCCCTTGTCACCGTCCCTGCAGGACGGGGTCTGCCTTTCTTGCCACCGCTGAATGGCCGAGGGCGCTGGGCATGCTGAAGTCTGCACCTTGGTCATGGGTCAGCAGGTGTCTGTCCTAAATGTGGGTCCCCCGCTCCCAAAACATCCCCGCCCGCAGACCAGAAGCTGGCTGCTGGTTTTGCTTTGCTCTGGCTCGGAGCGTTGCGTCCCCCGTAATAAATGAGATGCCATGTGGATTCCTGGGGCGGGGGGTGGGGGGCACTCACGCGGATTCAGAAGAAGCCTGGGCCCTCGTCCCGAGAGCCCGTTGGGATTTGCAGACTCACTGGGGCCTCACTGTCTCCAGGCTACGTGACCTCAGAACCGGCACCTGCTCTGTTAGGCACGTGGCTCCCGGTTTTCTCTTCGCCTTGGAGGGCCCCTGCAGAGCTCGGTTATCCGTCACCGCCTGACTCACACTAAACAAAGTCGGGACATCCTCCCCGAATCTGGAATGCCTCTGGAAAGGTGCACGGGCACGTCCTTGCCAAGGAGGGAGACATGTGTTTGAGCCGCACGCGGTTCTGTGCGGGGCCTTCCGAGCACCCGGCCTGTCTGGTCTGGCTTGTCTCTGACCCTCAGGCCGGGGCCAGTGCCTCTTTGCCACCCCCTCTTGCCTTTCTGAGAGAATCTCACAGCAGAAACAGCCCTCAGAGGTCACTGCTCCGACCTCTGTCAGTTTACACACAGGGGAGACTGAGGCCCGAGGAAGGGACCAGGTTTGGCCAATGTCACCCAGAAGAAGGACCAGTTAGAGCCGAGATCCTGTGCTTCTCAAGTTCAGTGAACTTGCCTTTGCCCTAAAAGGGAAACGCTGAAGATCCCTACGTGTCTTCGGATCCCGTGGTCCCCACGGAACCCTGTGCCCTGGGAACGCGCCTCATCCCCACTGTCTGTGCTTTCCCCGTGCGGGTCCTGTGTCTGCGCCCCGAGCTCAGGGTGCACCCCCCTGCCTTGAACTCTCTGCCTCAGGTCAGGACCGCGGGAACTCGGTGCCCCCCGACTCGTGCCCGCCCCCCCCAGGGCTTATCGCCACAAAGGTATGACCGAGGGAAGCCTGTTAATATCCAGGCAGCTTTGCTAAACAAGCAAGGCTTTCGGGGTGAGTGTTTACTGCTATTTGTGATGACAGATTATCGCTCTGATTTGCCCCAGCGCACGTCTCCGGAGGAAATGAGATACAGTACTTCCTTTAAGCGGGGCCGGGAGAAAATGCTTCTATAAATGCTTAACAACTTGTCAGGGGGGATTACAAACGCTGGCGTGTCCTTCACAATGTCACGTGGCTCATTGAAGCTGTTGTAAGAAACCAGGGGCTCACTCTCCTGCTCCGAGGAGGCGCTTCTGAAGGCAGGAGCCCCCGACAGACCCAGGGCCTGGGCCCCGGCCTCCCCCAGGGGCTGTCTTCCCCCGGGGCTCCCAAGCGCACGGCTGCGGGGTCCGGTGTCTGGGGCCACCCAGCTCAGGGTCGTGGGCGAAGGGGCCAGCCTCACCGCGCACGGGCACTCATCGTGTGAATGATGTCACTCCCCTGAGTCATCCCAAGGTGTCACGAGGATGCGACGGGGCCGCTGTCGTGTGAAAGTCCCCTGACGTGTGAGTGATCTCACATCCAGACGTCCTTCTCTCCTCTCTCCGGTCCCGGGAGGAGACCTCGGCTAAACCGAGGAGAAATCAGATAAAAACAGGACACATAAATGCTGTTAATAAAGTGGACGTCCCTCAGGGTCTTACGAGGCATCGAGGGTTGTCCCCAAGGGTGTCACGTGCATCCCACCCTGCGCACAGTGACGAGTCCCAGCTCACACGGGAGCCGGGCGGAGAGGACGTTTGGCCTCAGGCGCTGTGCCCTCCGAAGGGGAGCCTTTCTAGCGATCTCTGTCCTCACCCCACGGGACCTAGGTGTGGAGTCCGCCTATATCCTGGTTCACACTTGGTGGAACGTTCGGACCCCAGGCCTGGGGGCTCCTTCAAGGTCTGTGAGAATCTCACTGTCACATCTTCAAGCACTGACTCTCCAGGGTCTGCGGACCTTCTGGGGCCTCCGCCCGACCTGTGCCTGGAGCTTTGGGATCTCTCTGTGTCTGCCGGCTTTTCTTTTCTTTTTTTTTTAAACTTTTTAAGCGTTTATTCATTTTTGAGAGCGCATGAGCAGGGGAGGAGCAGAGAGAGAGAGAAACACAGAATCCGAAGCAGGCTCCAGGCTCTGAGCCATCAGCACAGAGCCGGACGCGGGGCCTGAACTCGCGAACCCTGAGATCATGAGCTGAGCCGAAGTCGGACGCTTAACCGACTGAGCCCCCCAGGCGCCCCTCTTTTGTGTTTTTTAATCTCCCAGGCCCGTCTAGCTGGTGTTCTGTCCGGCCCCTGTGTCTCCAGTTTCTCTGTTCAGCTGCGCCCAGCGTCCTGGTCCGTTTCTCTGCCGTGTTTTACGGCTTCATGACCTCGCGGTCTCATCTCCGATGCCCAGATGCCTCCCCTGCATGACTTCTTCCTCTCCACCTCGTTCCCGTTCCCATGTTTCCACGTCTTCCCGGTGTCCTGGCCGCGGATCCCTTCTCCGCCCATTTAAGTCTCTCATAGAGCTTGTTGAGACCTGCGATGTGGTGGCGATTTTCGTCAGCCCCCTTGTGCCTCCTGGTTTCGAGTCCCCTGCGGGGTCCCCAGCCGGGGCCCCTCTGCAGCCTCTGCCCTCCTCTGGGCGCTGCCCTCGGGGGCAGGTGCGAGCAGGTGCACGGGCAGTGGGCCTCCCACCCTTGCTTCCACGTGCGGACGGGCCACTCACTGCCGCCAGGCTCCTTGCATTCCTGTGCGTCCTCCAGGCATCTTGCCTTGCGAACTGCAGGGGTGCCTCCTTTATTTGGGGGCATGCGTGTGTGTTTTTCCCGAACCCTGGAGTCTGGGGCAGAAAGGGGGGGGGGTGGTTAGCGTTGCCTTAGTCCACCATCTCGAACCAGGAAGACACCCTCATTACTCTTTGTTTAAATGAGATAACTGTGGGGGTGCCTGGGTGGCTCAGTCCTTAGAGCGTCTGACTCTTGATTTTGGCTCAGGTCACGATCCCAGGGTTGTGGGCTCTGTGCTGACAGTGCGGGATTGTCTCCCTCTCCGTCTCCCCCTCCCCCGCCTTTCTCTTAAAATAAAAAAGAAATTGGGGCGCCTGGGTGGCTCAGTCGGTTAAGCATCTGACTTGGGCTCAGGTCACGATCTCGCGGTTTGTGGGTTCCAGCCCCGCGTCGGGCTCTGTGCTGACAGCTCAGAGCCCGGAGCCTGCTTCCGATTCTGTGTCTCCCTCTCTCTGCCCCTCCCCTGCTTGCACTCTGTTTCTCTCGCTCAAAAATAAATAAACATTAAAAAAAATTTTTTTAATTAAAAAGAAATTTCAAAAAATGAAATAATTGATATATACAAAAAGGCTATACATAATACTGACCGTAAAGCATAATAATAAACAATAATGAGACACACACCTGTGAGCTGGCCCCCTGCTCGCGTGTTAGAACATGACCCCTGCCGTTGAAGCTCTGGCCGGACCCCACCCCCCGCCTCCCCCAGCCCCGGATGGCCCCTCTTGGGTGCTTTCTGTTTATCTTTCTCTCACTTTTCCCCTTCATTATTTTCCACCAATTTTTTCGGTGCGGGAAGTGTCATAACACTGGCTCTTTAGATTCGTGCTGTGAAGCTCCAGAAATAATTAAAACACATTAGCACACAAATGGACCAACAAATCAGTGGAACAGAATAGAGAATTAAGGAACAGAGTCACGTTTGTAAGGAAATGTCCCATAGAATAAAAGAGGTGCCTTAAATCAGAACAAAAAGGATCATCTGTTCAGTAAATCGGTGCCGGGCTATTTGTGATGGATACGGAACAAAATAAATTTTAAATCCTTATCTCACACCTTACATAAAAATGAATCTCTAATGGTAAAAAAAAAGATTTAAAGTAAAACAAAAAACAGGACCCAAATCACAATAGAACTAAGAGAAAGTTTAGGAGAAGAATATAATAATCTAGGGTTGGATATGACTTTGTAAGCAATACACAAAGCCTCAAAGCTGTGAAGGAAGAGATTTATTCCCTTAAGTACATGAACATTTAAACTCTGACAGAGCAGGGGCGCCTGGGTGGCGCAGTCGGTTGAGCGTCCGACTTCAGCCAGGTCACGATCTCGCGGTCTGTGAGTTCAAGCCCCGCGTCGGGCTCTGGGCTGACAGCTCAAAGACTGGAGCCTCCTTCTGATTCTGTGTCTCCCTCGCTCTCTGCCCCTCCCCTGCTCATGCTCTGTCTCTGTCTCTCTCCCTGAAAAATAAATATTAAAAAATTTTTTAAAATTATATTGTGTCCTGGGGCGCCTGGGTGGCTCAGTCGGTTGAGCGCCTGACTTCAGCTCAGGTCATGATCTCACGGTCCATGAGTTCAAGCCCTGCGTCGGGCTCTGTGCTGACAGCTCAGAGCCTGGAGCCTGCTTCAGATTCTGTCTCTCTCCCTCTCTCTCTCTCTCTCTCTCTCTCTCTCTCTCTGCCCCTCCCCCACTGCTCTCTAGATCTTTAAAAATTTTTTTTAACGTTTTATTTATTTTTGAGACAGAGAGAGACAGAGCATGAACGGGGGAGGGGCAGAGAGAGAGGGAGACACAGAAGCGGAAGCAGGCTCCAGGCTCCGAGCCGTCAGCCCAGAGCCCGATCTAGATCTTTAAAAAAAATAAATAAGCTTAAAAAAACTACTATATCAATGAAAACAGAAATCACCTGCAATCTTACCGTTTAGAACCACTATTTACATTCTAGCACGTAGCGTTGCAGATCCCGCCCCCCCCCCCCTTACGCATCTTTTCTGTATCCACATTGCCTCCATACCAGGGATTATGCCATACAGATTATTTTTCTATGACTTTTTCCTTGATCGAGGGTAAACGTTTTCTCACGTAAGTGAACATGCCAACTTATCTCGCTAATAATGAAGAACGTGTGAATAAGACATTTTCGGTTCATGCCGTTGAGCAAAATGGAAAAGGTAGGTGACGTTCAGGTTTGGTAAGGATGTAAAGGGAATGGACGGGCTCATGACCTCCTTGGAAAATGATGTGGTATGTGCCCCAGTACCTTGGTTCTGTCTACGGAAATGGTGTTTCAAGTGCGCATCTGGGCTGCGACTCAGCAGTCCCACTGAAGGACGGCCCAAGCGAGGCTCGCTACGGCAGAGGACGGGGCAGGGGGTGGGGTATGACACAAGACTTCTCATTTTGATTAATTATACTTGGAAAATGTGCTTGTAAATGAGGCTTTTTTTTTTTTTAATCTTTTGTGGGTTCGTAATTTTCCTAAATCTTTCCCGGTAAATATATTGCCAGCACAATCAGAAAGTAAGCATTTTTAAGGAAAGATGCGCTAATGAAAAAGAATTCAGCACTTGCCACGCTTATGCTGTATATGCACTCAATATACGACCCCCACAAAAACAATAGCAAAAAACCCCCGAAACTCGAAACCACACGGTAGACGACAGCTACCTTACTATGCTCAGCAGAAAAATCCCCCAAGTCCTAGATTGAGATGCAGAGCCCTCGGGGGTCTGGGTCTCCAGCCTTCGCTAGTGTCCCAGTGCACCCTGAGTCCCCTCCCACACACACTGAGTGTGTAAATTGGACGTGGGATATTCGTAACTGACGGGGCTCAGTGCGCCTGCTTTCTCTGCCCCTCCTGCCCAGGCTGCCTGCCCCACAGTCATCCCCCGCCCCCACCCCGAGAGCAGACACTGGCCTGGTCCATCAGGGTGCATGGGGACTCACACACAACGGCCAAGACCCCAGCCCGCCCGCTGCGGCCCTCAATTACACGGTCCTGCTACCTACGAGTCCTAATGAAACACAGGACCAGACAGGATCTTCAGGGTCCTCTGAGAGGGGCAGGCTGGGGCCGGGCGGATCGTGGCCGTTCATCAAAGGCACACAGGTGCACTGCTCGGCGGATTGGGGCCACGTTAATCAATCACCTTTTTATTTGAAAGCAGTTTCCGCCGCTGGGCAGAGACCCAAGCCACCTCTGTCCCGGGCTCGGCTTCCGCAGGCCCTTCCCCGAGCCCGGTTATTTTTAGCTGTAATTAAAACGATCACATACAGTGTCACAGACCCCATTTTTTGCTAACTGATGTGCAAGCAGTTTCTTTCTTTTTTTTTTTTAATTATTAAGCTGACCATAAAACTCTTAAATCTGGGGTATTTCGAGCATTCGAGGAGAAAGCCGCCCTAACACCCACACGGGATGACAGGTAGTCGATGAGGAGGGAAAACCCTCACGGCTCTCTGGCCCCTCTGCTCCTGCCACGGTAAATTACAGAATTAATGGGCTCTTAGAAAAGAGTGACACAAGGTTACAGTGAAAACACAATTAATTGCAGAAACCCACTTTTCTCACCCCATTTCAGTTTAACGGGAGGCTTTGAGGCTCAATCTCCTTTTGGTTTCTTCTCCACACCCCGACCTCCCATCGGTGGTTCCTGGAAACATTTAGAATGCCCAGGGCGCGTGTCCCTCCCGACCCTTGCAAACTGATCACGGAGGAATGTTTCCTTCTGGAGAGTTTCTTCTCTGGTGGAGAATTATAAGGACCCTTATACTTCGGTCCCATCCTGGATGGCTTTCCTGTTCCTGTCTTTACCTCTCCCAAGCAATCTAGACCAGATTCATCTGTCCGCCCATCCGGCCATCCATCCATCCATTCACACGTGCATTCATTCATTCGCTAATTCATTCACTCATTCATTCACTCATTCATTCATTTATTCACTCATGCATTCATTCATTCATCCATTCACTGATTCATTCATCCATTCACTGATTCATTCACTTCTCTCCCTCCTTCTTTCCTTCTTTCATCCACCCATCCACCCACCTACCTATCCACCCATCCACCCATCCACCCATCCATCCAGTCATTCATTCACTCATTCATTTATTCACTCACTCATTTGTTCAACCATTTACTCATTCATCTATTTACTCATTCATGCATGCATCCATCCATTCATTCACTCATTCACTCATTCATTCATTCATCCATCCATTACTCATTCATGCATGCATCCATCCATTCGTTCACTCATTCACTCATTCATTCATCCATCCATTTACTCATTCATGCATGCATCCATCCATTCGTTCACTCATTCACTCATTCATTCATTCATCCATCCATTTACTCATTCATGCATGCATCCATCCATTCGTTCACTCATTCATGCATCTGTTCATTCATCCATCCATACACTCATTCATTCATTCATCCATTTACTCATTCATTCATGCATCTATCCATTCACTCATGCATCTGTTCATTCATTCATTCATGCATCTGTTCATTCATCCATCCATCCATTCAGTCATTCATTCATTCACTCATTCATTTATTCACTCATTTGCTCAACCATTTACTCATTCATCTATTTACTCATTCATTCATGCATGCATCCATCCATTCATTCACTCATTCATGCATCTATTCATTCATACATACCCACGTTCATTCATTCATTCACTCACTCATTCATTCATTCATCCATTTACTCATTCATTCATGCATGTATGCATCCATCTATCCACTCATTCATTCATGCATCTGTTCACTCATTCATTCATTCATGCATCCGTTCATTCATGCATCCGTTCATTCATCCATCCATCCATCCATCCATTCATTCATTCATTCACTCGGCAAATGGTCCTTCATTCTCACCCTTCTTCTCAAGACGCTACAGAGGCGGGCTGGTGTGCTCCTGCTCTGATTCGGTCTAAGGCAGAGACAGGTGCTCACAGGTGCTTACATACCTGGGGTAAGAGCTTCAGGGACAGACCTGGAAGGAGCTGGGGCCCCTGGGGGAAGTCAGCTCCACCGCCTCTCCCGCAAGTGCTCAGCCCTCAGCCCTCGCCTGGTACAAAACGGGCACTTGCTAAATGTGTCCCGAATGCATCTGCCTGTTAACCTGTCGGCAGAGTCCCGCCAAGGTGATGAATCCGTCTCCAATCAGGCTGCTCTCTGCCCCAGACGCTGTCATGATTAATTGTGAAGACAAATCCTTTCTGAGGGGAAGAGGAGGGGTTTCCGTTTACGCCCCACGTTTCTCCCAAACCCTGTGGTTTGGCAGTCAGGCATTTGTCATATTTTAGTCCTTAAACCACCAGTCATTTCTGACTCACACCCGGCAGGCAGACATGGGGTGCGATTTCTAAGATGATAAATGCTTCCCTTCTTATCTTTTGATATCTGGAAGTAGAAAATTTCAAGGAAAAAGGGTTTTACACCAAGACGGCCGTAAATCTCATTGTGTTCACAACAGAAGGCTGACCAGAGGAGTTTATTAAATCCGTAAAGGATTTGATGTATATCAAACTGTTACATAAAGTCAATACTTTGGAGAGAAGCAGACAATAAATACTCAGCAAGCGGCGATATTTCTATCAGTGAGAAGGCAATCGCATAAAGATTAGGGGTGCAATTTCAATATTGCGCGTCTCAGTGCCCCACGGAGGCACGTCTTGTTTTCCAGAATGATCGCGAAAGGAGGGGGGAGGGGCAGGCGACCTCCCGGACTTGTCCCTCCTGGCCACCCACCCCAAACCAGTGCTGTGGACTGAGTGTGGTGCCCCCGCCCCCCCCCCCCCCCCCCCCCCGCCTGACCCCCAGCGCGGCTGTGCCTGGAGGTGGGGCCTCTAAGGAAGGAATTAAGGCTAAAAGGCCACACGAGCGTCTCCAAACCGTGCTGTTGTCTGAATAAGCAGTTGCTACCCTCCTCTGGGCTGTTCAGGCTTCATCACGCGGGACGGATTCTCTCAGTGCCTTCACGTCCGCCTTTACAGCAAAGAGCGACAAGCCCCCCACTTTGAGTCCAGAGAACCCTCGCAGCTCAGAGGCACTGAGGGTAACACGCCCAAGACGACGCAGCCGATCGCTGGGGTGGGGCGGACGTTCTCCCGCGGTCCGACCGCCCTTCGCCCGCCGAACGGCCGCGCCCCACGCTGGCGAAGCGGGCGCCTGTCGGCTCTCGCCTGCCCCTCCTCGCTCTGCCTCCCCACCCCCCTCTGGGGTCTGGCACCGCCCTGCCTGCCGCCGCTGCTGGCATGCTAACCTCAGGAGCAAAGTCCTCACGTCAAAGCCGCCACACGGTAGGCGTCGCTGGAAAACGCGTGTATTTTTGCCCTTGAAATGGGTGCGTGCAGATGCAAAGTTCTAAAAACACCCGAAGGGTCAGAGCAGAAAGTACTGCTCCCGGGTTGTCTCGGGGCAGGTCCTGTGCTGCCTCCAGAGAGACTGGGGGTCCCGACTGGACCCACATGTTTGACCTGAAAGCACTTGGCAATTTCGTGTGGATCGACCGAATACAAGCAAATCCTCACATTTCGAATCGTCATGATTCGAATCACAAATTTTAGTGCCAATGGTGGGACCCATTGTCAGTCTTTCTGGTTAGGGATCAGGTTAGAGATCTGGTGAGGGGTCTGCGTAGGGGGCTGGTTAGAGATCTGGTTAAGGGATCAGGTTAGGGATCTGTTGAGGGATTTTGTTAAGGAGCTGGTTAGGGATCAAGGTAGGGAGCTGGTTAGAGATCTGGTGAGGGGTCTGGTGGGGGATCTGGTTAGGGGTTCGGTTAGGGATCTGGTGAAGGATCAGGTTAGGGATCTGGTGAGGGATCAGTTTCGGGAGCTGGTTAAGGGGCTGGTTAGGGAGGTGGTTATGGACACCAGTTTGCTTTCAGATTTTTTTCCCTGTCCTTCCTCTGCTCTTTTCTCTATTACTGGTCTCTGCACACAGTACTTTCCAGACCCCCCTGCCTGCTGGGTCCATCTAGATTTGGCCATTGGTCCCTTTTGGCCCGTGACTGCTGGGAGCTGGGCGGGGGGAGAGGCGGGTATCCCCAGCCCGGCTCACCCCCCATCTCGGGAGCGTCTTTGGCAACGTCCGCGTCTCCTCTGTGGTCTCAGGAGCCCCGGGCTCCGGGCTCCCGGCATTTGGAAGCAGGTCATGCGTTGCTGCCCTGGGGTGCCAGCTGCCCTGCCCCCGAGCTGCCGGGCCCCGGGCCGCTTCACCTCCTGGGGCGTTTCCAGCCTTCCTAACACCTGTGAAACCTACTCCTCATATTAAGTTCCCTGTAGCAAGGATTCCGTTTTCTTCACTGGCCCTTAGCTCACCCGCTCGGCGCCCATTCCGAATTCATCCCTTAAATAGAGTCCTCACCAGCTGGACTCCTCGGGAGAACTGCGCCCAGCGGTTCAGGCCGAGAGCCCCGACCCCCTGAACGTTGCTGATCATTGAGGGAACCTCGGATCCCGGTTGAATTTCCCCTGCGCCCTTGCCTCCAGCCCACCCTGGGCTCCAGCCCAGCCCGTCGTCCAGCCGACCTCACGGCCCCCTCTCCAGGCTCTTCACCCCTCACTTCCTGCCCAACGGCCGGGGTGGGGGACCACGATCTTGTGGTTTATAATAATGAATGTACGTTCAGTCTTCGTCCCTGTTCCTCGCGCGGGGTCCCCGGAACCCTCGTGAGCTCCCAAGTGACAGAACACCTCGTGCCTCTTTCGTTCCACTGAGGCGACTCTGGCTGGGCTCCTGGATGGGGACTGGTCAGCGTAAGGGCTGGAAGCTCGGACCCCCGTCCTCTGGAGAGGGGAGAGGGGCCGGAGACGGTTCATAGCCGGCCATGCCCACGCAGGGAAGCCCCTGTAAAGCCGCGGCAGTCGGGGCTGGGGAGCCCTGGGCTGGTGATCGTGTTCCCCCCGGGGAGAGTGACGCCCCCTGAGTCTGCAGGGACAGGGGCTTCCGTGCTGGGGACCCTCCCAGACCTCACACTGTGCGTCTCTTCATCTGGCCACCCCCGCATTCAAACAACACATCAAGAAGATAGATCTCGTGTAGAGTGCACTTACCCAACAAACCCCAAACCAAAACCCAAACACACACACACACACACACACACACACACACACACACAGAAAACAAAAACCACACAAAGGAACACAGGACATTTCTGGAGGCGATGGGTACGATCAATACCTTGATTGTACTGATGGGGTCATGGCCGTAGTTTTATGTCCAAACGCATCCAGATGGGTACAGTAAACAGGTGCATTTCCCCCTCTATCAGTTATATGTCAATAAAGCCACACAAATAAAAAGGAATAAAGGGCTTCCTGGGTGGCTCAGTTGGTTAAGTGTCTGACTCTTGATTTCAGCTCAGGTCACGCTCTCCCAGTTCGTGGAATCGAGCCCCCCGCGTCAGGCTCTGATGTTGGCCGTGTGGAGCCCGCTTGGGGTTCTCTCTCTCTCTTTCTGTGCCCCTCTGCCACTCTCGAGTTCTCGCTCCCTCTCTCAAAAATAAATGAATAAACTTAAAATTTAAAACAACAAAAAAAGTGGATCAGGAGGGCAGAGCCCTCCCGGGGAACCGAGGCCGGTTCTCACGTCAGCAAACTGGAGATCCCTGGGCTAGTCTGAACCGTCAGGGTTTCTGGAACCTGCCTGTTCACACTCGGACGTCTGGAAGCCATCAGCAGAAAAGCCAACTGCCTAAAGGTAGTGGCTCGTGTCGAGACAGAGCGAGTCTCCAGGTGGTCGCCCGTCCCGTGGCCTCAGACGGCTGGGGCTGCTCTCCCAGACCTACCTCCCGCTATTTTCTCCTTTGGGGGCCGGGAGCCCTGAGACACGGTCCCCCGGCAAGGCCGCACAGCTTGTTGCCCCGTGGGGTCAGGGACATAAATAGCCAGAGAAGACGTGCGACACCGTTAGCTGTTAGGGAAACGCCGACAGAAACCGCGGTGAGACATTGCCGCCCGCCTGCCGGGGTGGCCGTCCGCCCTCGGCCGTGGGGGTGCAGGCACCCGGGACAAACAGTTTGGCGGTTTCTTCCAACACAAAGCGCCGAACGAAGCACAACCCAGCGAACGGCGCTCCTGAGCGTTCATCCCGGAGACATGAAAACTTACGTCCGCACAGAAACCCGTGTGCTATTTTTACGGCTGCTTTAATTGTAACTGTCAAAACCTGGAATCGGCCCAGATGTTCCTCAGCGGGTGACCCGACAGGTGCATCCACACGAGGGAATCACTGCTCGGCGACGAAAAGGCATCAATCTGATGTGGATTCACGGAACCGCGTGGACGAATCCTCGGGGAGTTCCGCTCGGCGAAGACGCCCAGTCGCCACAGGTCACACGCTTCGTGATCTCCTTCACACGACGTTTGCGGAACAAATTTCCGGAAACGGAGAACAGAGGCGTGCTGGCCAGGGGGTGAGGCGCGCTGGTCGACGGACGGGCGTGATGATGTCGTGCAGGACTGAACGCCAGTGAAACGAGAGTCTGAGCGAGGTCCGCGGGTTGTGTGAATGTCAACATCCACGTCGTAACGTTAGTTTCGTCCAGTGTTGTCACTGGGGAAACTGAGTCCCACATCCCGGGCGGGATCTCTGTATCGTTACTTACAGCTGCGTGCGAATCCACAGTTATCTAGATTATTTTTTTTTTAATTTTTTTTTTCTCAACGTTTTTATTTATTTTTGGGACAGAGAGAGACAGAGCATGAACGGGGAGGGGCAGAGAGAGAGGGAGACACAGAATCGGAAGCAGGCTCCAGGCTCTGAGCCGTCAGCCCAGAGCCCGACGCGGGGCTCGAACTCACGGACCGCGAGATCGTGACCTGGCTGAAGTCGGACGCTTAACCGACTGCGCCACCCAGGTGCCCCTAGATTATTTTTTTTTAAAGAGCAGAGGACTTTCTAGGGGCCCTTCTCACCCTTTTGAACCGTAATCAGTTCTTGGTCCTCGTGTCGGGCGGCTTTCCCCGTGGCCGGAAGCCGAGGACCCACGGGCCACGGGCTGTGGCTGCCATAACACACCTGTTGCCCGTGACAAACTCGTCCTGAACGGCCCCTGGGCCGCCGGGGAGGCCGGAATAAACAGCAAACACGCATCTGAAAGGAACCAAAGTGTTTCGTCGGAGAGAATTGGGGTGGAAGTTTGTTTTATTTTCCCAGAGTCCTTAGGAGAAACACCCTGACATAATCACTCCCAGGTCCAGGATAAATGAACACAGAAAGTGCTTCCAGAAGGCAGTGAGCCTGATGGGTTTTATCGATCGGCTCTTCCCCGGGCTTCCTCGGGAAATGCACGGGCTCCCTCGACCCAGCCCGGCAACACAGACGAGGCCGTTTTCATTACAGGAGGGCCTTTCCTGGGAGTGAGACCCGGGGTGGGCTGCGCTCCCCTCTCGCCCGGGGCCCGTGTGGTGTGAGGCCGCCCACGGACGTTTCATTATCTCAAGCAGAAATCGCCTTCTATCGGCTGCCGGCTTGGTATGAAACCAGAGTGATCACGAGAGCTTTTTGGCATCCGAGCCAAGAACGGTGAGCAGCCCGGGGGTCACGCGTGGTGCGGGCCCGGGTGGGGGTCTCGGCGCCTGGATCTAAACAGCTCCACGCAGGCCTGGCGTGTGCCCCCAGCACGCGGGCCCTGCCCCGGGCCCTCCGTTCCCTCGCTGGTGACAGGGGCGAGCCGGCCTCCGGGGTCCTCCGGCTCAGGCGTCCGATGACAACTCGGGGGATTTTTTCCACGTGCGGATTCCTTCCGTGGCACCCACGCGGATGGCGGGGGGGTGGTGCCCAGCCTCTAGGGTCTGCGGGAGAGGCCTCTGACCCCCCCTCTGTCGCCCGCTGCTGCCATTTCTGCCACGTACTTGATTTTCTTCCTTCTTTCCTCGGTGCCCGACGACTGCAGCTCTGACTTCGGCTTGAATACCTCCCGTGACGGTGTGCTCCCCACCTTACGGGCAGCCCCGTCCGTTACAGGGATGTTTTACGCTTAGAGAGTCTTTTCTCAGGCAGAACAGAGAGACCGTCCGCTCTCGGCCGTCACGCGGATCGAGACCAGTTTTTTTCCCACACGACCGTGTTCGGGGGCTGAGGGATGATCAGGAGCCCCTCACTCCGTCCTGCCCCAGGGTGAGGACTCCCAGGTCCTGAATCGTTTACGGGTTGTCGTTATGAGACGCTTCATCATTCTGGCTCGGCCCTTATAAATGAGTCACGTATTTATATGGTATATAAATATTGATATCATCGTACACAAAGATGCATCGTAAAGGTCTCGTAATGTCACTACAGAGAGTCTGTGTACCGAGGGAGAAGAAAGACGCCATCGAAGTTCTCACTTGTAACCCCGTTATCATTCGTACTTTGGCGTATTCTTTTCTGCCTTTTCCTCCGACAGATTTCTATCTGATTTCATCCACGTCATGTCAGAGCTGCTTCTCGTGTTCCTCAGTCTTTATAACCGTCATTTAAAAAAAAAATTTTTTTTTAATGTTTATTTATTTTTGAGACAGAGCGAGACAGAGCATGAACGGGGGAGGGGCAGAGAGAGAGAGGGAGACACAGACTCTGAGGCAGGCTCCAGGCTCCGAGGGGTCAGCACAGAGCCTGACGAGGGGCTCGAACCCACGGACCGCGAGATCATGACCTGAGCCGAAGTCGGACGCTCAACCGACTGAGGCCCTCAGGAGCCCCCTGTTCCTCATAGTTTTCATAACCACCATTGGTAAAGGACGAGACTCCAGTAAGTAGCTGTTGAATGAATGAATGACTGAATGAATGAATGAACAAACGAACGCACGCACGAACAGGGATTCCGAGAGGGTCGCGGGAGACGGGCAAATGTCCAGCCCAGCGTCCAGCACGACCCCCACCACCGCTGGGATTGCGCCAAGTCCCCGGGTGACACAGGTCAGCCGAAAACCGAGGACGCTCGCCCCCGCCCTCACCCCCAGGCTGCCCCCCGACCCGTCGCGCTGGCTCCCGCTCCGTGTGGGGACGTGCGTTTCCCGTGCGTCCTCCTCGCTGGGAGCCTCCCGCACGTCCGTCTCTGAGCGCGGGGCCGAGACCTCTCCCGGCTGTGACGTCGCGGAAGGAACGGAGGCTACCTCCTCTCACTCATTCTTCCACAAAAGAAGCCGCCACTGGGCCCCGTTGCGTTCCGAGGTCACCGCGGAGGTGGGGGGGTCCGGTCGTGTCCGCCCACACTGCCGTCACAGGCAGGGTGTCTCTCCAGCTCGGGGTCCTTTTTCCCCAACGGCGATCTGCCCTCCAGGGGGGCCTGGGCCGTCCGGGGCCTGCAACAGGCTCCCTCGCTTTCCGGCCAACGCCAGAGGAAAGATGCCCCGTCGCCCACGAGGGCCCCACCGGACTGCGAGCGCCACACGGGCAGCGACCTCCCCGTCCCGTCCACGCCTGCGTTACCGTGGCATAACCCAGCCCGCGGCCAGAGGCGGAGCTCGTCAGCGTCTCTTGGCCTCCCGATGAAAGACACGGCCCCCACGCGACGCTGGGGACCAGGCACGTTGCGGAAGGCCCCGCGCCTGACAGAGCCCTCGCGGGTCCTGGCTCCTTCGGCTCTGGGTCCCGCCTCCCCTGCGACACACACACCGGTCCCCGGACTGCGCCCGCCTTCCTGCTCAGCTCCAGCGCCCTCGGGCCTCGTCAGCAGGACCCTGAAGTGACTGTGCAAGCACTGAGCCCAGGCCCTCGGAGCTCCTGCGACAAAGCCCTCCTGACAGGTGGTTTTGGGGGACGCAGGACAGGTGCTTCTGCTGTAAAGCCCGGGACTGAAATCTCTTAGGGGCCCGTGTGGCCTCCAGCTCACTGTGCAGCTGTGTCTATAGGAGGACGGGGCCTCTCAGGTCCCCCCCAAGCTCAACTCTGAGCCCACAGCGATAGGGACGGGCCGAGCCTCCAAACCATCCCACCTGCAGAGCCCTGGGACTGGCCAGAGAGGCCGCACGGCGTGTCGGATGGGCTCCACCACGGGCCGAGGGACTCCCGCCTCCGGGAAGCCCGTGTTCCCGCACCTGCGTCATGAGGCTCGCGGGCCTGGGCAGGGGCCGTCCGTCCGTCCGCCGCCGCGTCCGTTACCTCGCACTGCTCCTGTCAAAGTTGACCTTCCCTTCTTTGTGTCAGTTCCTTGCATTTCAAAAAGATGTCTCATCTGGAAATAAGGATACATGTGCAGGAAGTTGCAGACAGATACCGGCAGGGCCCGTGCAGCCTTCACCCCTCGTCCCCAGCATTGGCATCTTGATGACGTCGGTCCGGGATCAGCCCCGCGGGGTAGATGTCGGAGCAGCTTGCACGGCTTGTCCGGGCTCACCGGCCACGTGTGCACGTGTGTGTGCAGGCGTGCTATGCTCACGGGCAGCTCTCTGTGTTAGCACCGCACTCAAGGCACGGAACTGGACCGTCCCCGCAAGCCCCCTCTGCTATCCCTTTCCAGCCTGAGACCCCTGCCCGCCTTGGCTGCTCCCCGCTAGGAGGAAGGAGAAAAGGAGCCCCCGGACCCAGTGACTCGTCCTCTGCAGCGGCTCGGGTGGCTTTGGCCAAGCAGAGGACCAAAGAGAGGCAAATGAAGCGGGAGCTTTGGAGGGAGTGGAAACGAGGCGAGTCCCAGAGACGCGTCTTGGCAAAGCCCCCGTTCTGTGCATCTGTGCAAGCATTTCACACCGTCTTTGGCCCAGCTCTTCTCTTCGGCCTGGGTTGGCCATGTTAGCGATGCCCAAGATTGCGGCCAGGGAGACACGACTGAACCCAGGTAAGCACGGCTCGTGTCGGGTGCTCTGGACGAGACACATCCACCAGGACTCCGCGTGGAAGCTACGAGGCCAGGACGAGGGGGTGGGGCAAATCCAGGAGGGCAAAGCCCAGACCTGCTGCAGGCTTCCTTCCCGTGCCCCATCCAGCAGGGGCACCGACCCGGGCATCCCAGGGTAGGCCTCCAGCAGGGGCACCGACCCGGGCTCACATAAAGCGGGCAAACTGCCCCGAACCAGCCGCTGAATTTCAAAGAGAAGGCTCCTCAGGCATCCCGGCAGAAGAGCCAAGTCACTTACAGCGGGAGATGGGGGTGGGGCTGGGCTCACACTTGCCCACCGCGGCCAGGGACACGCTGGAGTCGGCTCAAATAGGCCCGCGAGAGCCAATTATTAAACTTCCAGAAACCTTGCCAGCTGCCTGACATCATATCGGTCGCTTGAAATCGGCCTCGGTGGGAGTATTTATAACCACAGAAACGGGCGAACTTCATACAAAAGTTCCTCCCGCGCAGAGAACTGGCCGTTAAATGCTTTCTGGCGCACGCGGAGGGCACGCGGCTTCAGAGGCGCCTGGGAAGTGCCCAGGCAGAGGGTGGGCCCCAAGAAACGACGTTTCATGATCTGTATGCATTTTCAACGTTTTTAATGTACTTTTAGAAGATTAAAAAATTTTTTAAGTTTATTTATTTATTTTCAGAGAGAGAGACAGAGAGAGAGAGAGGGCACAAGCAGGGCAGGGGCAGAGGGAGAGGGAGAGAGAATCCCAAGCAGGTTCCTCACCGTCGGCACTGAGCCTGACACGGGGCTCGAACTCGTGAACCGTGAGATCATGACCTGAGTCGAAGTCGGACAGTGGGACGCTCAACCGACTGAGCCGCCCCGGCGCCCCTGAGACTTAGTTATTTTTTAGGGCAGCTTTAGGGCCACAGCAGAAGGGAGGGGTTGGTACAGAGATTTCCCGTCTACTTCCTGCTCCCCCCCCCCACAGCCTCCCCCCTACCAACGTCCCCCCGGGTGATGTGTTTGTACCATGGAGGCCTGCACGGCCACGTCGTCACCCAGAGTCCTCTGTCTACACTGGGGCTCCCTCGTGGTGGTCTATGCTCTTGGACAAATGCGTCAGGCCCTGAGCCCGCCATTCTGCTGTGAGGGAGAGTCATTTCACTGCCTCAGAAATCTCTGTGCTCCTCCAACCGTTCATCCTTCCCGCCCCCCAGTCCCTGGCAGCCGCGGGCCTTTTCCTGCCTCCAGAGCCGTGCTTTTTCCGGAATGTCATCTGGTTGGTATCATGCAGCACGGAGCCTTTTCAGACTGGCTTCTCTCACTCAGCGATCTGCATTTAAGGTCCTTCCGCGTCTTTTCTTGGCTTGATAGCTCATTTCTCTTTAGCGCCAAAGAACATTCCATTCTCTGGATGGGCCACGGCTTGTTTACCCACGCACCTGCTGCAGGACGGCTTGGGTGTTTCCGAGTGTTGGCGGCTCTGGACACGGCTGCTGGAAAGGTCCGTGTGCGGGGTTTTAGGCGGACGTAAGTTTTCACCCCTCTCGGGTGGTTACCGGGAGCGCGATAGCTGGGACCCTGTGCTCCCGGCACCAGCGAGCTCCTGCTGCCCGTCTGTGTCTGAACGTCGGCCGTCCTCGCAGATGTCCCCACGGCCCTCCGCGTTCACGTGCGCCTCCCTGACGACGTGCCGCGCGGGGCGTCTTTCCCTGTGCCCAGCCGCCCGCCTCCTGTGTGCCTCCTCTCGGGTGATGTGTCCGTTCAGGGCTCTGGCTCACTCTTAAGTCTGGCTGTTCGCTTCCTTACCGTCCAGGCTTAGGAGGTCTTCGTGCAGTTGGGGCGACAGGCCTTTCTCGGACGTGTCTTTTGCGAGCGTGTTTTCTCCCGGTCCGCGGCTCGTCTTCTCGCTCCCTTGACGCTGTCTTTCACGGTTGGTACAAAGTGAACCACCAGAATGACTGAAAGTAAGCCGACCGTCGCCACCACGAGCGATGAGGGCCGAGCGGAGGGCGGGGGGCAGCGTGCGCAACTTTGTCATCGTTCAGGGCAGACAGATGAAGACCCACGGGCCAGATTCGGTTTGCCGCCTGTGTTTGTAAATAAAGTCCTGCTGGAAGGCCCCCGTGCTCGTTCATCTACGAACGTCTACGCAGCCCTCTTGCTATTGCGGCCGAGGGCGACCGGGGCGGAGCTGGGGCGGGGGGCACAGGTGGAGACCCTCGTGTGCCCTCGGGCACCCCGGCCGACCTGGGGTCTCGGTGAGGCAGGGACCAACCCACCATCCACACGGTCACCCCGTTCTCCCGTCCCCTCCGCCTCCCGCTGGGCAGCACATCCCCCTTCCCGGGGAGCGAGCCACTGTTCTCTTTTAACGGATTGAAGGAGCCCACAGAAACAACACCTCCCCTTTCCACCATTCAGGGACTCGCCGTGGTTTGGGCCACCCCGCTACCCAAGCACCCTGAAGCGACGCCTGTAAGCGGCAAGGCCTCGCCGTTTTAACGTGCTCGTAACCGGTTCGACAAAGTGCAGGCAGACGTGCGGCGGAACCTCTGTATTAGCTGTTGGCGGCTGAATAACAAATTGCCCCCCGAACCCTAGCGGCTCGGAGCAACAAGTATTTATGCCTCACGGTTCTTGTGGGTCAGGTACGCGGGAGCGGCTGGGCCGGCGGGTTCCGTCTCAGGGCCTCTTAGGACGTTCGGGTCTGAAGGCGGGAGGATTGGCTTCCAGGCAGGCTCGCTCACGTGGCCGTGGACAGGGGGCCTCGGTTCCGTGCTGGCTCTTGGTAGCTTCAGTCCCGTGCCCCGTGGAGCTCTACAGGGCTGCTCGGGGGTCCTCACGACAGGGCGCTGGCTCCCCCCAGACCGCTTGATCCAAGAGAGAGAACAAGGTTATAACTCACGGTCTCGGATACAGACACCCTCGCTTCCGGTTTCTTCTCTCATTAGAAACAGTGACTGAGTCCGGCCCCTGCTCACGGGTGGGGGGTGTGTGGGGAGGGGTAGGCCTCACCTCCCGAAGGAAGGGGTTTCAAAGGTTTTGTGAACGTATTTAAAGACGACCCCAGCTTTCAACCCAAGAAGGGATACGATAAATAAATATCTAAAAGTGGTCTGAGAGACAACAGGTCAGGCAGGCGACAGAAGAGAATCTGAACGTAGCAGGTGGCCTTGGATATGTGGAGGGAATTCCTGGGAATTAAAGCATGGTTGCTGACTTCCTCTTTTTCGTTGTTTTGTTTTAAGTGTATTTATTTTGAGAGAGCGAGAGCGAGAGAGAGAACCCCACCAGGCTCCGTGTTGTCAGCACAGAGCCCCACGCGGGGCTCCAACCCACGAACCGTGAGATCGCGACCTGAGCCAAAACCAAGAGTCGGACGCTTACCGGCTGAGCCCCCCGGGCGCCCCCTCTCCTTTCTTTTTCTTCACACCAAAGCCTCTGGCCTCGTCCTGTCTGCAGGTGCTTCACCTGCCTCGTTCCTGGAACACCGTTAAGTGAACTCCGCCCGCGAGCATTTCCTGAGCTACAACTCTCGTTTCTTGGGCGGGGGGCCTGCTTTCCGTCCGGCCTCCCTGCCTCCCGAGCCTCCCTCGTCTGACGGGAATGCCATGACTCTCTAGGTGCGGCCGTCTGCCCTCAGGGAGGGTCAGGCACCAGGTCTCCGTGCCCCAGGTTCAGAGAGCCTCAGACTCCCCTCTGCTCGCCCACCTGCTTGGGTGGAAGGTTGGGGTCCACGCTGCCCCCTGTGAGTTCGGTCTGCTGCCAGCCCGGCTCTGCCCCCAGTTAAATGCCCTTTCAGCATGCGTTCCGCGCCCCGTCTGCCCACCCGATGCAGCCTGTGACCGTCCACCCCACCGGCTCCTGGTGCCTTGCGCTGGTGATCTGGTAAGTAAAACGTCTCGTCTCCTCAAGCCAGTCTTGCGATCTAGGAGCAAGTTACACTAGAAAGGACGAAAACAAATGAGTGGAGCATCCCCTTCGAAACGTGCAGAAAGACCGACTGAGTTGCAGTTACGCACGAGGTCCGGATGCTGTTGGCGTGGGGCACTCGCAGCGAAATTGATGAACCATCGGGAGAAACAAAGAGAAAGCACCACAGAGCCAAAGGAAGTAATAATAATAAAAAAAAAAAAAGATTTTGCAAAAACAGCTGGTGGACATACATTGGAAAAGATCCGTCAAATAAGATGTGTTCCAGGAACTGTATGTGCTGAAAACTGATTCCATAAGAGCTGGGAGATCTGAACAGACCGAAAACAATGGAAGGAGTTGAGAAAAGCTATTAAAAAAAAAAAAAGAAAGAAAAGAAAAGCAAACTCCAGGAAAGCGAAAGCGCCAAATCCAGATGGTCTCAAAGGTAAACTCCTTCCAATGTTCGAGGAACAGACGAACCTGATGCTATTTAAACCCTTCCAGAGCCTGGAGAGAGAAGGGTGGCTTCCCAATTCTTTTTATAAAACTAACGTAGTGTGGATACCAAAATTTGACAAAATTAGCACAAAAATAGAAAACTTTAGACCAATCTCCACTCAGGATTCTTGAGAGAGAGAGAGAGAGAGAGAGAGAGAGAGAGAGAGAGAGAGACACCAAGTAGGGGAGGGGCAGAGACGGAGACACAGAATCCGAAGCAGGCTCCAGGCTCTGAGCCGTCAGCCCAGAGCCCGACACGGGGCTCGAGCCCACAAACTGTGAGATCACGACTTGAGCCGAAGTCGGATGCTTAACCCTCTAAGCCCCTCAGGTGCCCGTGAGGAGTTCTGACTGAATTCTATATGCAGCCCTAAGTCAAAGTTAATGGACTAACCTTGCATAGTGGGGGTGGATGGTTCTCCCCATGGCAGGCAGTCGGGGGCTGGAGTGGTGCTGACCTTCACCTGCTCCTGGTGGGCCCCACGCCCACGTCCGCCTCAAGGGAATGGTTGAGAACCGGCAATAACACGGCAAGTGATGTTCTCGGCCATAACGATTGCTTCAACTATGAGTTTAGTCCTAAGATGCTCTGATCAGAGTAAACACCCCCAAAGCAACTTTTTATCTCCTCAACGTTTGGAGAAAGAAAAGCTTTCTCTTCTGGGTTACAGGGTGTGCAAACCTCAGGTGTACAAGTTTCTGAAGAAGGCCAGCCAGCCCACGGGCCAGCGTGCAGGGCAGGGTGGGGCTCGGCGTCACGGGTAACAGCGCCCTGAGCACACTGCACCTGAAGCTCCTACTCTCACTGGGGTATTTTCACCCACGCTGATAAATTCTCTTTATGGTTCAAGGCAACTCGAATGGGCTTTCTACGACTTGCCGCTGAAAACGCTCGAATCCGGCCTGGTATTTTCTTAAGCGTAATTTAAAAAGTTGAGCTCACGGGTGACCTCGTGCGTGGGTAACATCGTTCTCACTGAGCATGCCAATGAGTCGGGACTCGAGACGGGGACACCGAAGGGGAAGAGGCCGACTGTCCTTATTCCCAGTGAGCCGCCTGGAGCGCGGTAGGGGGATTCAGCGAATGACAGATTCCGACAGAAATACCCCAGACCCACGGTTCTGCTGGAGGCTCACAGTAGCTCACAGTAGCTGCGGGAATTACAGAAAAACTCAGAGTATTTGAGCATGAATTTACTCTGGGTCCGTCAGGACGCCCCGCGGAGGACCCGACGCACAGGAGGCTGCCCGCAAGAGAAGCCGGGCCTTGCTGTCAGGGAGTGGCGTCCATAGGGAGGGCACGACCTCAAGGGAATCGATGAACGAACTCCGTGAAGGGACCCTCGGCGTCCTCCTCGGCCAGGGAGCCTCCCGCGACTCCAGGAGGCCCTGATGTCGGGGCCACAGGCGAGCCGATGGGTCCCCTCTGTCACTGAGCACATAAATAGTTATGAAGTCTCTGTTTCTGGGAAAGCAGACGGGAGGGAGAGGGGAGGGGGGTTGCTACTGGCACTGTGGACTTCATTCGGCACGTGGGAGGCAGGACAAGGACGTCCCAGTTTTTAAAATGTCTGTATCTAACCCCCGCCCCCCGCCCCGATCCCCGCCAGGAGAAATGGCCTTCACGGACCCTTGGGACCAGAGTGGATTTCAGGAGGCTGATAGGAAGTCACAGAATTCTGTCCACAGCCGGGATCAGGGCTCCTGTGCCCAAGGTCAGATGCCAGCGTAAGGTCAGGGCTGGGAGCAGGGTCTGAGCTCAGTCTGCGAGGGGCAAAGTTTGGGTCTAGGCCTGAGGCCAGGTGGGGGCTCCATGCGGGTCGGGGTATGGCCTGTCTGCTTCCGGGGGACGCTCTGTGTAGCTCAGAGGCCTGTGTGAGGATTTAGCGGGTCTCCTGGGGTCTCTGAGCTGAACGAATGCACGGCGACGTGACAGCACGTGGCCCCGGCCTCCAGACCCCGGTCCAGTAGAAAGGCGTCCTCCCAGAACCAAATCTGTTTCTAGGCCCGTGTGGCTCTGTTTGTCCCATCGGGCCACTGCTGTGCCCGACGCTGAGAGCAGGTGCACAAGGCGAGTATTATTATCCCTGTTTTACGGGCAAGGAAAACAGACCTGGATGTTTTCTGCATCCTGATGTGTATTCCTCATGGGTTTTTAAAATTTCATTTCTGGGGCATCTGGGTGGCTCAGTCGGTTAAGCGTCCGACTTCGGCTCAGGTCACGATCTCACAGTTCCGTGAGTTCGAGCCCCGCGTCGGGCTCTGGGCTGACGGCTCGGACCCTGGAGCCCGCTTCGGATTCTGCGTCTCCCTCTCTCTCTGCCCCTCCCCTGCTCATGCTCTGTCTGTCTTTCTCAAAGCCAAATAAACATTAAAAACTAAAATAACATTTCATTTTTAATTGAAGTATGGTTGATCCAACTCAGCACATTAGGAAACGCTCACCACCCTAAGCGTCATGCGTTCCTAGTGTTTTGAGGTTGTTTTCATGTCCCCTCCCCCGCCCCCACTCCTGGATCAAGCCAGACCTGACAGGGTTTCCCGGCCAGAGCAGCAGACCCGCCATCGAGGAGACGCTTCTCCTTCTGCCCGAAGGCAGGATGCCTGGTGCAGTCGCGGGTGACCCTCTTGCACTCGCCTCTGCTCAGCCTGGGAGGCCAGGAAGCCCCTTCCTGGAAGGGATTCCCTGTGAGAGACGTTGGGGCCGAGTGGGGCCGGCCTGGCTGGAAGGACGGAAGGACGGGCGGCTTGCGGCAGGGGGAGTGCGAAGGGGGCAGGGGTCGGTCGGAGCGGCACTTGGGTGCCCCGAGGGGCAGGGTGCCCGGCGTCCTCGAACGCACGACCGGCCCCCGCCCTGCGCTCTTGGGTGTTAGGGGGGCTGGGGGGCGGGAGATGCTAGCCCGGGGTCTGCTGTGCTGTCCTCTTCCCTGCAGAACGGACAGGGTGCATGGTCTTCCCTCCTCCTGGCTCCCCTCCCTCGGGCTCCCTCGGCCGGGGGAGGGGATGTGGGCCACCAGGTGGATGTGACTGCGTCCTTCCGCAGCGTGGGTCAGCGTCTGCGGGCCTCGGGGACTCCTCACTGCCATCTCCTCCCTCCACACGGCCTCCCCGTCTCCAGGGTCTCGGCCGCAGCCTTTCTGAAGCTCGCGCCCCTTTCCTTCGGCCAAAGATCCCGTTGCCCCCGCTGGACCGGCCTCCTCGCTGTGGGACGAGGGAGGCCGGTGGGTTTTCGGCGTGCAGAACAAGGAGGTCCGCTGGTACTCCCTTTCCAACGATGAGCAGCTCCTGTCAGGGCTGACAGATGAGTGTGGGCGGCTCGGGTGACAGAGATGGATGGGGTTCCCCGTGCTTGCGCCCCGCACACACGGCCCGTCCGGGCATCGCCCCTCTTGGGATCAGGCTAATCAGATGGCCGCTTACGGAGCCATTACTCGGTCAGTTGTGCTGGGGGTTGGCGTGCGGGGGAAGACAGTTAGGACCCCTGGCTCGTGAGGGACGCGGGCGCCATTAGGTGGTGGTGGTGATGATAACCCGCAGGCCCCGAGCCACATCGGAGGCCCGGCCGCTCCTCCCGGAGGCAGGGCCCCTGCTGAGCCCGGCCCAGCCAGCCCCACTGTGCTCGATGAGAAACCAGACCTCGCGTGAGGGCCGCTTGGGCTTCCTGAACGGCCGTGCACCTGCCACAGAGGACAACCTGCTTGCTTTCGGGTCACCTGCCGCCTTTGTTTGAACCCGGGGCCCCGGGTGTGCCACTGGGTGTTCAGGCAGCTCCCTGGGACGAGGTTCCTGTATGTGTGTGCAGTAATATATTCTCCATCCTGGGGCCCGTGATTGTACGATAAAACAAGCAGGCTGGGAATCAATACAGAAATGTAAAAAAAAAAAAAAAATGCTCTGAATCATTGTCATAACCAGCAAATGTGCTTTTCAGCTGAGAAATGTTTTCTTTTCTATTCTGGAATGGTGGCAGCAAACTCCAGGCCCCGGGCGCTGGGACCGAGGCTCTTTGCTGCTCGTAGGTCAACATCACTCGGAGGAGAGACCACGACGGCCGGCTGGTGACGGGGTGTGTGATTCCCTGCTGTGCAAGCACCCACGGGTGCCAGCTCTGAGCTGGGCACCTATGCTAAGCTATACGTTTGAACAATTCCTCAGGCTCCTCTGCCCCGCCCCCCCCCCAATGTGTAGTGATTCCCTCTACACCATTCCCAGCGGATACGTCTGGACTCTCCCCTTGAGCGTGAACGCCTACAGGACAGCAGCTCACTTCTGAAAAAGCCCACCTGCCTTCTGGTCTTGATGGCAGAGCGAGCTCACGCGGGAGCCCCCTCGCTGCTCTCTCTGAACGCACGTGTGTGCACACACGCACATGAAGACCGTGTGGCAAACAGAATTCTGTCTTGCTTTTATGGGACCCGTCATCCTGAGAACCAAAATAATTTCTGTAGGCCGGAAGTGAAATGGAGACACCCGTGTGCAGGGGAGGAGCTCAGAGACCAGAAGCTGCCTGCGGACCAGGACGTTCCCTCGTAAAGGAACAGGAAAGTGTGACCTGGAATCCAGAAAAACATCCGATAAACATTGGATGGACTGGCTATGGGATTAAAAATTTTTTTTTAATGTTTGTTTATTTTTGAGAGAGAGAGACAGACAGAGGGTGAGCAGGGGAGGGACAGAGAGAGAGGGAGACACAGAATCCGAAGCAGGCTCCAGGCTCCGAGCTGTCGGCACAGAGCCCGACGCGGGGCTCGAACCCACGAACCGCGAGATCATGCCCTGAGCCGAAGTCAGACGCTTAACAGACTGAGCATCCCCCAGGCGCCCCCAAGCCTGGATTTTAAAAACACAGTCTTTAAAGCAGCTATATAAATATGCTTGAAAGACCAAAGTCGTCACGAGTCAACAGATAGAGAACGTCTGCTGAGAAACAGGGACTGAAAAGAACCAAATGGAAATTCTCGAACTGAAAATGATAGCAGTTGAAAGAAAGAAGTCACCGAACGGGCTTAGTAGCAGATTAGAGGTGAAGGAAGAACAGATATGTGAACTTGAAGATAAATCACAAGAAACGACCCGACTGGGAGACAGCAGGCACCGGGTGGGGGCAGGGGGGCTCATCACGTGGCGGGCCAGGGGGCAGTGCCCCGGGCGGGTAGTGCAGCCAGCTGACGTGAGCCCTCCCTTCCGCTGGGCGCCGCAGAGAGCCCACTTAGCGCCGGCTCCTTCGGGCACCTCGTCAGCCCTGTCCCTAGCATCGTGCCAGTCATTTCTTAGGGAAGCTGCTTTCCTCCTCAGTGCACGGGTGGGGAAGTCGAGGCTTGGAGGGGTTATGTTCACTTGTCCCCAAAGTCCAGATTGTCTGGTCCAGGCCCGTGTGCATGCCCACTGCCCCCAGCAGACCATTTCCTGCCCCAGAGCCTCTCCACACAGTCTTCCCTGGGCCTCGAGGGTCAAGACCTCGCCGCCTTCTGTATTTTCGTGGGGTGCCTCTGGATTTCCCAGGTTTCTCCTCCTTGAGTGAGGGGAGGGTCCTCCAGGGGGGAAGGACAGCCCATCAACCCCAGGCCCCCGGACGTAGTATGTTGCCACGAGGACAGGAGACCGGGCGGGACTCGGTCCCAGCTCTGCCTCCAGTCTGGCTGCCGTGACCTTGGGGAAGCCTTTCCTCACCTCTGCTCTGGACTACGTCCCACCCGCACAGTGAGGGCTGGGGCGCCTGTCACCCTGGACAGGAGGGACCGCCGTGCTAAGGGGTGTGGACTTGCCAGCACCGATCGTCAGCTGTCTGCATCGTCTTCAGTGACTGACGTCTTTCTTGGAAGGAATCCACGCCATAACTGCTAATCTCAGTGAGGCGTTCAGATCCGCGACTCTCCTAATTCCATGGGAATGTGTGTTGTTTCTTCCCTGTGGGCGCTGAGCGCTGAGGCCCCGGGGGCGGTGATGGGCGTCCAGGTCAGGCCGAGGGGCCCAGGGCATGGCTGGTGCACCACAGAGGAGCCCTGGGCTGTGATTTCACACTTGGCCTCGGGCCAGAGGATGCCGCCTGTGTCCGTTATGCTCATCAAGGGAGGCTTTGTCTTCCCCGGTCGGCCTAATTGCTGTCCTCATTCGGACGGCGCTGGAGCCATTCAGTAATGAAAATCGCCCCGTGCTAATCCGGCGTCAGGAGCTCACCTGCTTGTTGGCATTCGGAGCCGCGCAGAGAGGGGAAGACGCTGTTCTTGCCATTACAGGTGCAAAGCCCCTCCGGGCTGTTTGTGTGCAATTATCCCCCAATGGCCTGGAAATTACAGTCCGGTCGCGGTGGCTGCTAACGAGGACTAATTACACCACCACAGGGCTGCCCGGGACACTTAGAACAAATGGCTGCTGTGGGAGCTCGGTGATAGGTAGGGAAAATCCCATTTATTCCTGGAGCAGAGGAAAAGGCTGCCAGAGCTTGGAAAGGCTTAGCTGGGGTCTCCTGGGCATTAAAGACTGGTTTCTCAATCAGTGTTACCAAATTCACAGAGAGACGCCCACCCATCCGCCCCCCCATCTCCCTGTTTATCCTGCACCATCCATCCATCCACCCATCATCCATCCATCTATCCATTAATCTATCCACCATCCATCCATCCATCCATCCACCCATCCATCCATCCATCCATCCTTCATCCTTCTATCCATCCTTCCACACATCCATCTTCCACCCACCCACCCATCCATCCATCCATCCATCCTACCCCATTTCTCCACCATCCATCCACCCATCCATCCACCCATCATCCATCCATCTATCCACCATTCATCTATCCATTCATCCATTATCCTTCCATCCATCATCCATCCATCTATCCAGCATCCATCATCCATCTATCTATCCACCATCCATCCATCCATCCATCCATTAATCTATCCACAATCCATCCATCCATCCATCCATCCATCCATCCATCCATTATCCTTCCATCCATCCATCCTTCTATCCATCCATCTATCTATCCACCATCCATCCATCCATCCACCCATCATCCATCCATCTATCCAGCATCCATCCATCCATCCATCTGTCCACCATCCACCCATCCATCCATCCATCCATCCACCATCTATCCATCCATCCATTAATCTATCCACAATCCATCCATCCATCCATCCATCCATCCATCCATTATCCTTCCATCCATCCATCCTTCTATCCATCCGTCTATCTACCCATCATCCATCCATCCATCCATCCATCCATTCACCATCCATCCACCCATCCATCCATCCATTATCCATCCATCCACCCATCCATCCATCCACCCATCATCCATCCATCTATCCACCATTCATCCATCCATTAATCTATCCACCATCCATCCACCTATCCACCATCCATCCATCCATCCATCTGTCCACCATCCATCCACCCATCACCCATCCATCTATCCAGCATCCATCCATCCATTAATCTATCCACCATCCATCCACCTATCCACCATCCATCCATCCATCCATCTGTCCACCATCCATCCACCCATCATCCATCCATCTATCCAGCATCCATCCATCCATTAATCTATCCACCATCCATCCATCCATCCATCCATTATCCTTCCATCCATCCATCCATCCATCCTTCCATCCATCCATCCATCCTTCCTCCTCCAACCAGCCACCATCCTTCCATCCATTCATCTTCCTCTTTTTCCATCTGTGATATATCTGTGCATCCACCCATCCATCCACCCATCTCTTCATCAGTGCCACTATTCATCTACCCACCATGCGTCTCCATCCACCCAACACCCTTCTGTCAAGCTCTCACTTAGCGCTACACCTGATGCTGCGAGTCAGAGATGAGTCAGGAGTGATCCCGCACACCAGAAAACATCACAGGCACTCGGCAAAGAGTTTTGAATGAATGAAAACAGAGTGAATATTTTCTCAGTGGAGAGGAGAAAATTGTGGAGACTCTGCTAAGTGGGAAGATGGCAAAAGGGTATAGCAGATGTGAGGAGAGAGAAAAATACAGAGCCATCCATCCCGGTCACACGTGCATGTCAGCAGAAGAGACAGAGGTAAGGGGGGTGTGGTGCATGCGCTCAGGGTCTGAGACCGGCAGGTGCCCTCATCTCTCCAAGGTTCTGAGAGCAACGTCTGCGGTGCTGGAAGTGCCTGCACCACAATCGTGGGCCGTCCTGTGCTGATGTCCTTGACTTCCCCAAGGCGTCTGCCCCTGCCATGGTTTCCCCCATCTTCCTGCCCACCCTACCCTGCCTAGAAAGAGAAGGAGATCCTCCCAGGTGGGAGAACCCAGTGTCGGATGTGCATAACACAGGGGAGGTCTTGAGGTTTGGCGAATGTTAATTCTGTCCCCCGGGGCTGGAGCCCAGGGACCAAGGTCAATGACAGAGGGAGGGCAGTGGGGCCAAGGCCGCATCGGTCCAGGCAGAGCTGAGAGGTTTGGGATTTGCCACCACAGGGAAGATGAGGACCCACTGATGGACTTTAAGCAAGTGACTCGCATTTTTAAAATTATTACTCTCATGTAGGGAATTGGTTACTGGTAATTGATTACTACTCTGCAGGGAATTGACTGGAAGACCTCGTCACAGCGGCTTCCAGGCAGAGTGTGGCTGGGAACTGGTTCAGTGCTCATTCCTGGGCACGGCTGCTGGGACCCTGGACGCTGGCTCCCTGTCCACTCTTTCCTGGCCCGGAGCTTGGGGGTGGGAAAGGAGTCGGAGGGCTGTGGGTTCCTCTGCCCTGTGAGGGTCTGTGCAGGGTCTAGGAGTCCCCCCATTCTCTTCCCGACACCCCCACACTCACAGAACTCTGCAAAGTGGCCATACCAGCTCTCCTTACAGAGCTCTGGGGACAAGGACACCACTCCCTCCTGGGTGGCCTGCTTCCTCCCTGACCACCTGTGACAAAATCCTTTCTCAGATCGAACCCTGACTTTCCTCTGCCTACATTCTGCCTTCCTCGTCTTGGTTCCACGGAGACCCGGAGACGGGAGGAAGGCTGCGGCTGCGGGAGCGAAGGCGGGTTGGGTTGGCCCAGGGGAGGGGAAGACCTTCCTAGGAGAGGACAGAAGGGAAGACAGGCGGTGGAGGTGGTGGGGGAGGGGAATCTGGGCTTGGCACTGGCGGGGGAGGGGGGAAAGGAGGTGTCTGAGGAGTGGCCAGCAGACGTGTAAATACTGAGAGCCACTGGGGCGCCTGGGGGGCTCAGTCGGTTAAGCGTCTGACTTCGGCTCAGGTCATGATCTCACGTTCATGGGTTCGAGCCCCACGTCGGGCTCTGTGCCGACAGCTCGGAGGCTGGAACCTGCTTCGGATTCTGTGTCTCCCTCTCTCTCTGCCCCTCCCCTGCTCACATTCTCTCTGTGTCTCTCTCAAAAATAAATAAACATTAAAAAAATTAAACAAAAGAGTACTGAGAGTGGCAGGAGGAGGAGGAGGGAGAGTTTTAAGACCCCCTGCTCTGCGCTGGGAATATACTCTGACCTCCCCAGGCGCATGGCATGCTGTCCCTTCAGAGGCTTCTCAAGAGGGGACACATTAACCGTGACTGCTCTCAGCCATGTTTTCCTGGCGGGTGGCAGACTCCGCGGGCCGATCCCGTGTAGAGACCGGTCCCTTCGCCGGCCCGTTTTACCTGGAGCGCACTGCCCGGCCGGGCGACGCGGAAAGGATAGCCGAGGAGCTGGGGAGCCCTTGGTCACCTCCCGCGGGCACTTTACAGACTCAGGAGCTCTCGGAGAGCAGAGCGAGAGACTTGAAAGATGGTCTACTCCGGCCCCTCCCCGTCTGAACCTGATTTTCTAGCTCCGCCCCCCCCTTCCCCCAGCCCTTCCCCAGCAGGGAGGTGCCTCACTCTCTGTGGTCGCACTTCCTGCGAAGAAATGCACCACCTCCCCCTGGGCAGGGCCCGGGCCCCCACCGAGCTGTCCCCCTCCACACCCGCGCCCTCGCTTTGCGAATGCCTCCCGCTCTTCTCCCCTCAGGAAAGGATGTGCGGGCGCGGGGTGGGGCGGGGGCGCGGGGCGGGGACCGTTCCCCCCGTCCTGCAGTGACCAAGGTGTCTCTGCCACTGCCTGCCTCCACAGGTGGTGTCCTCAGAGGTGATTTCCAGGCTTCGTAAAAACACAATTTGTGTGATCTATGAAAAGTCATGTGATTTATAAGACCTGTTAATTATATGAAGGGGCTGGAGGGACTCACCGGTCCCGCTCTCTGCTGGTTGGTCGGTCAGAAGCCTCCCTCTGTTAAAAGCTGTCCTGCGCCGTGCCTGGGGCCCGTGGCTGCGGCGGTCCCCACACCGTGCTGGTGGGCTCGCCACGGCCCCGGGGCTCCGGGGAGGCGGCGTAAGGTCAGAGTGTGATCCGAGATGCAAACCCCGGAGCATCGCGGAGAGCTTCCTGGAGGTGGTGGCACTGGAGTCCAGTCTTGAGAGCGGAGGGACTTAAGCAGATGTGGGCTGTCGGTGAGCACAGTGGACGCGGGATGTGGGGACAGACAGAGGGTCCCCAGAGTGGAAACGGGAAGGGTGGGACTGAGGCTGCGGCACCCCGGGAACGCGGCTGCTTGCAGCCACTGGCCGGGACTGTGAGACACGTACCTCCTCGGTCCCCAGGCATCCCTACCTGAGGGAGGGGGCAGGAAGAGGGCGGGACAGGGGGCCTCACGAGGGCCTCCAGGACCCTGAGCGCTGTGTCCATCTGCAAAGCCGAGCCTCCCCCCTCCCCACCCCGGGTCAGTGTGTCAGGAGCCTGAACGGTGTGCCCCCGAGTGTCCTCGTACCTGCTGGACGCCCGTCCCCAAGAGGCGCCCCAGACCCTCAAGCTGACATGCGCCACCTTCTCTCAGGCCCGCCCGCCCCGGGTCCCAGCTCCGACGGGGCTGCTGGTCCCTAAGAGCCACAGATTTTCCAAGACTTCCCGCCTCCTCACCTGCGTGTGCGACCACGCCCTGGCCCCTTGCCCCCAAACATCCCCGGGATCCCCTTTTCTGTCCATCATCACCACCAACCACGTCACTTCTTGCCTTGACTCAACGTGAATCCCGCCCCCCCCTCCGCCGTTGGGCCAGGGTCTCCCACTGGTCGGTCCTTCATGCTGCCCCCGGGCCACCTGCTGTATCAGGCCTGGCCCAGCTGCTCCGGGCAGCTGACCTCTCCGTCCGTCCCCCCCAGTCTCCTGTTCTGCACCAACAATCTGTCGTCTGTATCGCCCCTGAGCCTGGGGTGTGTCAGAACCAGCCCCTGGCTTTTCCAAATGCCATTGCCTCTCCCCGAAAACGACATCTCTATTCGTCTCCCTGGAGAACTTCTATTCATCCTTCAAAACCAGCCCTGATGAGCACCCGTCTGCCGGGCACCTCAGCGCACGTGACCTTATGTCTGCACACCTGTCCCTCCGTCGTCCACTCGGTCCTTGAGAACAGGGGCCGAGTCTGTCTCTCTCACTTGCTCCTTTCTTCCTCCTTACCTCTCCCTCCCCCAACCTTAACCCGTCAGATCGGTCCCGGGCATGCGGACGTGCCCAGGTCTGTCCCGCGATTTGCACATGTGGATGGAAGTGATGTCCCGGATGAGCCGTCTCTCCAGTGGGGCCCACGCTCTCCCGGGGAGACGGACGTCCTCTGGAGAGACCCCCAGGAAAGTTCTGGCATCCAGGCTGACATCTGAGTGGGCGGGGCTACTGAGCGGGTGGTCAGGGAGGCCCTTCCTGAGGAGGAGACACTGGGGCTGAGAGCCGGTGACAGGGGGACGCTGAGGGAGCTGGAGAGAGGGGCCCTGGGTGGGGAACGGCTCTCCCAGAGGCCCTGGGGCAGGTCCGAGCTGGGTGCACCCAAGGGGTAGGCGGGTGATTGGAGAGAAGCAGGCGGGAGGGGCCGGTGGGGCTTTGGGAGGGGGGCTGAGGCTCATTCCTAAATGGAACCAAAATCTGGGGGCGGCAAGTGGAGAGAGCAGAACAGATGAGAGACAAAGTCTGGCTGGTTGCCTCACCGAGCTCCGTGTCTAACCTGTGCCCCCAGGACCCCCGTGCAACCCCGGGGCGGCCCTGGAAAGACGCGGAGGCCGCGTTCCCAGCCCCGGGCCCTGCCTGCTGGCTGCTTCCCCTGCCATCCAGCTTTTGGCTCACACATCCCCTCCTCCGGGAGGCCCTCCGGATTGCCATTCCCGAAGCAGCATCCCTGACACTCTTCCTGTTCTCTCTGTCCCTGGCTTTGTGGCCCAGGCCCCCCGCCCCCCACCCCAGCTGTGTCCCCACCGGCAGGCAAACTCCTCAAAGCCAGGGACTCATCGTTCCGCTTGCCTTGGCCTCACCTCCAGGGCCCAGGGCGACACCCGGTGCACAGCTGTGCTTGGTGAACATTTGCCCGGCGGACCGTGGCGCTCCGCCATTCTGCTTCCTTCCTTGCCATTAACACGCGTGGCTTTCTCTTCAAAGAGCAGCCCGTGTCAAACTCACAGGGCGTCTGCCTCTGCTGTGGCGCAGAACTCATTACCGCCCAGCCGCGGTGGACCGAGCTCCAAACAAACGCTCGAGGTCCCTCTTTGACCCGGCCGACCTCCCGGGGAGCTCAGCGTCATAAACCGTCACTGTCTCCGCAGGCGGGGAGCACCGAGGACAGCTCCCGGCACCGCCGTGTCCCCCCGAATTGGGAGCTGGGTCTCGGGATCCGGCGTGGCCGGGAGCGTGCTTCCCCGTGAGAGCGGCTCTTGGCGTCTGAGTCCGCGGACTCGCGCTCCGAATCGGAGAAGCAGAAGGTGTGTGTTTGTTTTTAGAGGCGGAAAGAACCGGTGAATGAACGGAAAGGGCCTGCCCAGAGCCCGGCACCTGGACTCCCGCCTGGCCACCGGGACTCCTCCCCTGAGGCTTCGCCAGGTCCCCTCCTTTTTATAGGTGTAGCACAATGACCAATTGGGGTGGTCAACCCGAATTGACCACCGTAACCGTTTTCACGGGCGCAGCTCGGTGGCATTAAGGACAAGCCCCCATCCGTCTCCAGGACCTCTGTCCCCTCGCAGAACCAGAACTCCATAGGCTCTACGGATTCATGTGCCCCGCCTGGTACATGAGGACGGTGCCCCCGCCCCTGCGCGAATCCTCGGGAGAAGCACTCAGCCCACGCGGAACAGAAGCTCTGCAAGGGTTGGTTCAGCCTGGATCCGAAGAACTCCAGTACGCACGTCGCTCTCCAAGCAGCTTCTACAGTGAACACATCAAATGCTCCTACGAGTATTTCCTGAAGTTGTTTTGAAGGAAGTTGTGTTAAAAGCTTGCTTTTTGTAACCACAAAACAGGAAACAAACGCCAGCTGGGGAAGGGAGGAAGCAGACATAATGTTTCCAAGGTTCACCGGGAGGCCTGTATCCGATGCTCCCCTCTGCTCATTGTGGCGGATGCGTCACGGAACTCGCCAGTTGTAACCCTTAGCGAACGCACGGCTCTGTGGCATTAAGGACAGCTGCCACCGGCCGCCTGCAGAACTTTCCTATCTTCCCAAACTGAAACTCGGTCCCCACTCAACACGAGCTCCCCCCAGCTCTGGAAAGCAGCGCCCCTCCCCCACCCCCCCGCCTCCGGGAAGTGCCTCCTGCCCGTGGCACATGCACCCCACCGTCCGTGTCCTCACCACCGATGGACACACGGGCTGTCCCCACCTGCGAGCAGGGCGCTCAGAACCCGGCGTTCGAGCGTTTGTCCCGCGCTGCAGCCTGGATGGGCCTCGGACGTGTCACGTTCGGTGGCCCGTATTCTGTGATCCCATTTACGTGAAGCATCCAGAAGATGTAAATAAATCCGTAGAGTCAGAAAGTAGACCAGTGTTTGCCCGCGGCCAAGGGTGGGGAGGTGCGGATGGACAGCTCCCGGCTCCAGGGTCTGCCTTGAGGTGATGATGGGACTGTTTTTAGGTAGAGGTGACGTTTGAGCAACACTGTATGTGTGCGGAAGCCGTGGATTCGTAAACTTTAAGATGGGTACTTTTGGGGGCACCTGAGTGGCTCAGTCGGTTGAGCGTCTGACTTCGGCTCAGGTCATGATCTCCCGGTTTGTGGGTTCGAGCCCCACGTCGGGCTCTGTGCCGACAGCTCAGAGCCTGGAGCCTGCTTCGGATTCTGTGTCTCCCTCCCTCTCTCGCTGCCCCTCCCCTGCTTGTGCTCTCTCTCTCTCTCTCTCTGTCCCTCAAAAATAAATAAACGTTAAAAGAACTTTTTTTAAAAGAACCCCAAAGGGGCAGGCAGGGCCTCGAGGTCAACCCCCTGGGTCTGCCCAGGTAAGACCTGAGTGGGTTGAGGCAGTCAGAAGCTCTGAGAACATTCCGTTAGCTTTGTCCTCATGTGATTGGGAGGGTCCTGCCCCACCCGGGGTGGCAGGGACCATGCCTGGGTCGCCTGGGGCTCGCTCCCCTGCTGCTGGGTCCAGGCCCTGGCACAGACACTGAGACACTGAGGCCCGGGGCCCACGGGGCCAGAGCGGCCTGCAGGCGAGACCTGTGGGCTCTGGGGCTCACCTTGTGCCTCCCAGCGCCCCTTCTGTCCGTCTGCCTGCCGGCTGACCTTAGGGGGCCGTGGTGAGAAGGTGGAAAATACCGTCACCCCAGATCCACGCCAGCTGGGCACAGTGCTGAGTTTCACCCCGGGGCCAGGGTCACGGCTCAGCCCAAAGTGGGGGCAGGTTTCACACGTAGAGATTTATCAGCAGGAGGATTCGCCCTCATAGTGCACAGCTGCCTCGGGCCAGGAAGGCAAAAGGCAGAGGTGAGAGACAGACCTGGTGTTTCTTCTGCGCGTCTCCGTGGAAGGGGGAGAAATTGGTGGGATGGACACGGCCTCACGGTGCGGGGAGGGGGGGCAGGGGTGGAGGCCCCAGGGCAGGGGGAGCTCCTGCTGGGAGGAGGTTAGTACTTTATCTGCTGTGAAACCGCTCAGGACCATCAGTGACCCCTAGATGCTTAGTACCCCGCTAACGAAGAAGCGGCTGATGATGCCCCTGGGGGCGGGGGGCGCGTGCAGACATGCTCGGTCCCAGGAGCCGCGCACAGAAAACACGCCCCTGGCACAGACCAAGACGTCCTGCATGCTGAGGGTGCGGCCACGAGAGGAAATCGCTCACCATCAGCACAGACGGTTCAGACCCACCTCTGCCGTCTATGGGCCATGTGATCTCGGGCCAGTGCCTTCAAGGCTGATAAAGCCCGTGATGCTTGAAATGTCTGGAAAATCAGGCTGCATAGGACAAGCCCCGATCGGAAACATCTCTACATTTTGGAGCGTTGGCGAACGATTAGGCTTCTTGTAAGAAACAGATAGCGGCCTCTACTTGGTGGACGCTGCCTGTCGGATCGGGGAGCCCGGGGTCCATGCAGCCTGAGCGGTCCGGGGATTTTCAGCTCAGTTAGCCACGGAGTCAGGTGTTCCCGACAGCAGCCCACAAGGGGAAGCGGTATTGAAAGAGTTGCTCTAATAGGTGTTGGGTGAGGGATCTGCGAACCCCAGGGCAGAGGCCAAGAACGGGCCCAGCCCTGCAGGTCACGGCTGAGCCTCACTTCCCAGCAATGGCCGCTGACATTAAGCATCCGGTTGCCAAGAACCTGGAAGGCCTGAGGTTTTGCCTTGTGTGCAAGCCGGCAGTTTGGTTTGCTACAGTTTCGTGGATGCCGGAGAAGACACGAGAGTCCCGGATCAGAGACAAGAGACTGTGTTACAACCAGTAGGCGGCACTCGTGGGAAGACGCGAGGGGCCCGGGTGGGTGCTGCACGTGCAGCGGGCTCGTGTCACAGCCGAGGAATCCGAGCTTAGGACACTCACGACCAACTTTCACGACAAGCACACCTGCTGACCTCTACCGCGGAGGGCAGGTCTCGTGACTACCCTGGACAGCGATCGAATCTGCCCTCTGCCCCGGAGAGAGACTGTATCTTCCAGAACTGGTTACTCTACAGACACGCGGGGAGAGGTCACCCAGCGATCACGCCTGTCTTCAGACAACACGTGGAGACGTGGTAGAAGTGTCTCCTCATGCCGTCTGGGAACAAGGAGAGCAGTAAATAATGCCTTCCAAAACCCACCAGTGCCAGGCCACAGCGTCTCACAGGACGTGGAAGGTGTTCTGTGCCGATGTCCCGTGTCCGGCAAGGAAGGGGTGCCCGCCAAGGACCCTCTTTCATAAAGTGGCCCCACTTTCCACCCGTGCTGCCTGTAGGTTTTAGTGGCCGAGGGAGACACGTACGGTGTGGGCTGTGCCACGTGATGAGGGCTGAAATTACCTGAATTGCTTTGTTTTCTCTTAGGACAACGTTCTCTCCTCGTTACCATATGTAAGACGTAGGGGTGGCAGTTACCTGCACTGGAGGGCTCACAGGGGGCAGAGGACGAGGCAGAAGGGCCAAGACAGAACCCGAGGAAGATTCTAGACTTTAAAAATACTGGACGTGGCCACTGCACTGGACCCAGCCACCCAGGGGCGCCCTTTAGTTCTGTTCCAAAATGACTTAAGTCCCACCAGAGGTGCTCGCCACCAAGATGGTGGGAAAGCGGCCTCCTTGTTGACGGCACCTCACCCTCACCCTCACCCCCAGCTCCTTGACTGTTTCGAGGGTGGAAGGGGTCCACAGGCTTTCTGTTCTCTGCCTCAGCTGGGAGCCTGTAGGGTTCAGCCTGCAGAGATGCCCTGCAGCCGCCCCCACCCTGGGGTCCTGCCCCCTTCCCGGGACACGGCCAGCAAATGGGGTGCGGCTCCCGGACCTATGACTCTTCCCCTATTTCCAGCCCTGCAGAAATCGGCTTCTAACCTCCTGTCACCCTCTGAGGCCCTTTCTTCCTGTCCCCCTGGGGACATCAAGCCTAACCTCATCAAACAGTTTAGGTTTCTAACAAAGTCTGGAATATCCTGTAACGTCTGCATTCTGCCCTTCAAAAAAAATCCCTTCAAAAAATCCCCGAGGCAAGGAGCTGCAGAAAACCGGGTGATGGACTTGAAATGGAAAGGGCAAGAAACAGAAAAGAGCGTTTACAAATTAATATCCCAAACAAGCGTTTTTCCACCTGCGTGAGCTCTGAGCAGATCACGACCAGCGTTAACACAAAACAAAACCTTCCAGGCAGCGGTAGTTACGTGCTGTTTCCGCCCCTCCAGATGTGGATACAATGTATTTCCTCCGATGGGTCCCAGTTGCAAGGTGTTTAAACTATGTTGCCAGAGATGAATGGGGGATCCGGGCATCTGTATTAAAGAGGAAACAATGAGGGCACCTGGGTGGCTCAGTCCGTTAAGCATCCGACTTCGGCCCAGATCATGATCTCCTGGTCCGTGAGTTCCAGCCCCGCGTCGGGCTCTGTGCTGAGAGCCTGGGTCCCCTGTGACCTCGGCGGCGGAGCATCCAGAAGCTTGGCCGTGCGTGGGCGGGTTCTCCTGCTCGTTCAGCCACAGCCGGAACCGCTGAATTCCAGTGTCTCTGCTTGGCTTTGTCAACCATGCTGGCTGTCACCTGTCCCCCCTGTCCCCCCCAACTCACCTGCAAGCTTATCTCTTTGCTCCCGTATTGATCTCCCTGGCTCCCCGCGGCCACCTGGGTGTGCTTTGAAGCTCCTGGATACGCGGGGCCCCAGGTCGGGGGTTCCTTGAAAACTTCTGTCGGAAAACGGCTCCTGCAGGGGCCACATCTGGTTCAGATAAGATAAGAAGCTTCCTGGCTCCGCACAGGAAGGAAGGCGAGGAGAAAGTCTGTGCTATGACCGGCGGGAAGGCCCCGGGGATGGGGTGGGCCTGGTTTCCTTGGAAAATAAATGCTTACTTCTTAAGATGAGTTTGACCCTGCTGAAGTGTCCAGAGCTGGAGGGGTGGCGATACCAGGAAAGACTGCTCGCTCTTTGCGGGGGGGGGGAGGAGGGGGCTCCGTTCCCGGCGATTCGGTGCAGCCACTGCCGAATCCGATAGGTCACGTTCCATTTCGAGTGACGGGAAACCCAGACGAAACTCATTAACCGAAAGTCAAAAATGCATTGCCGCGTAACGGTGATGGCTGGAGTACGCGGTGGGCACGGCGGGTCCCACGGGGGGCGTCTGAGGGTGTCCGCGGTGGGTCTCCAGGAGCCCTGAGAGACCCGGGCTTGGAGCCCCGGCTTCGAATCCTGCCTTTGCCACACGCGAGCTGTGCGGCGTGGGCCAGGATTTGGGGCTGTGCCCGCGCTCAGTTTGGGGATCTGTACGATAGGGCGGTGGTGGTGACAGGGTAAAGGCGATGTGGCACGTGGACAGCCGTGCACCCAGCCCGAGCTCATTAAACAGCGCTGCTCAGAAAGGACAGAGGCTGTTTCCTCTCCTGCACCTGCTGCTTCCTGGGTCCCGGGCAACAGCTCTGGGTGCATTTGTGAACCGTCCCTCTGTTGGTCCCTTCCACGTACCGGGTGGGGGCGTACGGCCCGGGCTTGAGCCAGCCGCCGCACTGCCTTCTCCAGGAGTGGAAGGTTGGCTCGCGGCCGTCTCCCGACGAAGCGAGTGCGGTTGGAGAAGCCATCACAGCTCTGCTGTGATGTAGGACAGAGATGCCCCCCGTCCCCCCGTCCACTGGACTCAAACCTAGACACAGGCCCGGAAGCTTCCGGTGCTCATGTTGCAGCCACGAGGGAAGAAGCCAAGCAAGAAAGGCGTCAAGACAGAGGGGGCGGAACCCAGACAGCGAGAGAGGTCCCTGTCCGTGGTGATGTCGTTTGACCCCTGGATCAGCCCATGCCTGACGCTCACGTTCTTCAGTTCTGTGGCGGTGACTTTTCTGTCTTTCGTCTTCGCGAGTTTATTCTGGGCTTTCTGTCACCCGCAAGCGAAAGCAATAGACGTGACCGGCAATAACGTTTTCCGGAAGCCGTGAAAGAGAGTGTTCAAAAATCCTGAGCCTCCCTTTCTGATTCCCGTCTGGCTGCTGAGGAATTAGGTCCCAACTGTTGCATTTGACTAATTCCTTCCTTCTGTGCGGGGGGCTCCCTGTGCCCTGTGTGGGCTTGCTGAAAGAGACTGCTCTGGCCACCTGTCACTTCGAGGAGAGATGGATTACTTTCGGCTGAAAGAGCATCCGATACGAGAGAAAATGATACTTTTAAGTTCCCAGCTGCTGGATTAACTTCCCAGGCTGCTCCCGCCCCGGAGCAAACAGCACTGCCTTTGTTGACCCGGGGCGAGGGCATCCTAGACTCCGAGGTGGAAGGGAACGGGGCCCGGGTCCTCCGGGGCGATCCTCACCCTGTGTCCTCATGGCTCGGCGTGACGGCTTCTGAGGACGGGAGGAGGATCGCCCCTCTGATAGTGTCACGCGTGGGGCGGAAAGGAGGGCGATCTTGGGGGGCTGAGTTTTGAGGCTTGTCCAAGAGCGTCTGGGGGACAGCAGCAGCCCCCTCCTCGTCTTTTCTGAGAGGCTCGCGCTTTACGCTGTTTGGGCTTGAGAAGCAAAGCTAATTTCCAGTTGCAGAAACCTGCTGATGAAGGCGTAAGGAGGGACGGACAGACGGACGGAGTGCTCTGCAGGCCTCGGGGGCGGGGGCGCTGGCGACAGGTGCGTGGGAAGGAAGCTCGCGGTACCCGCTGGCAGGGGCTTTGCGGACGGTGCTCGGCCTGTTTAGAAATCATGACTCAAAACCTCGTTGCTCATATAAAAACACGTGGGCGCGTGTCCCTTTTGGGGGGAGCTGAAAACAATGGTAACGTTGTTGCCAAGGCACGTGGAGAAATCCATGCTTCCCTGGGCACAGTCAGGGGCTGCAGGTTTTTAAAAAAATTTTTATGTATATTTATTTTTGAGAGCGAGAGAGAGACAGAGCATGACCGGGGCGGGGGGGGTCGGACAAGGGGGGGGACACAGAACCCGAAGCGGGCTCCAGGTTCCAAGCCGTCAACACAGAGCCTGACGCGGGGCTTGAACCCACGAACCGCGAGATCATGACTTGAGCTGAAGTCGGATGCTTAACCGACTGAGCCACCCAGGTGCTCCAGGGGCTGCCATTCTGAAGGAGCAGCCTGGCCTCTGGCTGGGAGGCAGGCCGCCACAGAACGGGAACGGGACGCCCTGGCGGAGGCTGAGCCCGGCCCAGGAGCCCCCCCCCACCCGGGGTCCCCGGTGCCCAGTCTGCTTGTGCCGCGCATCGAGTGGGAAGTTCTGCAGCTGGAGAGGACATGCGAGCGATGTGACCAAAGTGCAGACCCACTGGGCGCATCCAGGGGGACCCCGGACTGCAGGGAGGCGCCAGCGTGGCTCCCCAAAGACCAGGGGGCGACGACCCACAGGACCCTGTTAGGCCCAACGCCCCCTTCGCTCAGCCAACGGTCACGCAACCCCTCAGACAGCTCCTCAGACAGAAGCAGGGGCGGACGGAGTTAATCTCGGATGGAAGATTGTTCTGGAAAGCAGGGAGCACCAAACCGTCAGGGACCCAGACGGTATCGATTGCAGAGTTTCACGTCTGTCCGTTTCCCCCTGCTCCTCCCTTCCCTTAGCAGGAGAGACACAGGGCAGCGAGGAAGGTTAGATCCGTCGTAAGGAAGGAAACAAGTTGCGTGTTCTCGGTACGTGTGGGCGGAATTGGGCAATTCTGTGGCCCTCGCACATCGGTTTAAAATCGGATGAAATTGGGGCGCCTGGGTGGCTCAGTCGGTTAAGCGTCCGACTTCGGCTCAGGTCAAGATCTCGCAGTTTGTGAGTTCGAGCCCCGCGTCGGGCTCTGTGCTGACAGCTCGGAGCCTGGAACCTGTTTCAGATTCTGTGTCTCCCTCTTTCTCTGACCCTCCCCTGTTCATGCTCTCTCTCTCTCTCGGTCTCAAAAATAAATGTTAAAAAAAATTAAAAAAATAAATAAATAAAAAATAAAATCGTATGAAATTGTTTTCGGTTTATCTGGGTCGCACACACAAAACGTTCATGTAATACCTCCGGCCTCACGGTAAAACTTCTGGGCACGCGACCGGACGGAAGTCCCCTGGACCAGCCAGCGTCACCCTTGAGCCCAGCAGGGGCTGCCACGATCTGCTCGGCAGAAACCGTTTTCCACGCGTTTGCGTATATAAACGCCCACTTCGACAGAGTCAGGAGCGGGGGACGCGCGGTCTCTGCGGTCTCTCGCTTTGGCGACAGAAGTGACGTGATGACGAGGACGCTGAGGCAGGTACAGCTGGTCTCTGGCCTCCCGTTGGCTGAGCTGGGGCAGCGCCGCGTGTAGGAAGCCCGACGGAGGAAGGTTTTGCCCGTCTGCTCGGGCCGCTGTGACCCCAGAGCCACGGGCTGGGGCTCACAGACAGAGACCCAGGGGTGGCAGGGGCAGTGCCTGGCAAGGACGCTCCCTCTGGCTCCCGGACGGCCATCTTCTCGCTGTGTCCTCACAGGGCAGAGGGGGCGGGGTCTCCTATGAGGCCACTGACCCCCTCCACCAGGGCATCACCCCCACGACTTACCGGCCTCCCACAGGCCCCGCCTCCTAATGCCGGCAGGCTGGGGACTGGGTTTCCACCTAGGAGCTTTGGGGGGAGGGACACAGACATTCTGTCTACAGCAAAGGCCCAGACTCCAAACCCTAGGCTCTAGCAACAGAATTTCCCAAAGTCAGGGGCACCTGGGTGGCGCAGTCGGTTAAGCGTCCGACTTCAGCCAGGTCACGATCTTGCGGTCCGTGAGTTCGAGCCCCGCATCAGGCTCTGGGCTGATGGCTCAGAGCCTGGAGCCTGCTTCCGATTCTGTGTCTCCCTCTCTCTCTGCCCCTCCCCTGTTCATGCTCTGTCTCTCTCTGTCCCAAAAATAAATAAACGTTGAAAAAAATTTTTTTTAAATAAAAAAAAAGAATTTCCCAAAGTCAATCTTTGAAAAGGGCTTTCTGACTCTACGGAAAATCGATCAGCTCTAAATAGCTCTTCTGATCCACGCCGAGGGGTGCAAAGACCAGGCCCTGCCCTGCCCGTAGCGGGCAGCTGCCTATCTGGATGGCCCTGCGGTGCCCAAGCCGCCCGCTGGCCTCTCTGCAGGATCTCGCGTCCTCGATGAGACTCGGGGGCCGACTGGCTCCGTGGCAGCCACCAGGAGGGCTTGCTGCCCCCCTCGAGTACCCCAGACTCTCCCCAGAACCACATTCCTCGGAGTCTGGGGCCTGCCTCAGTTTACTTTCACATCGTGTGGACAGAACTCTTGATGCGGCTCAGCTAGACATCTGCCATTTATTTGCACGGTGGCCTATGCTTTTAAAAGGACATATTCAGAGGAAATTGGGATAAATTCAGAGGCGAAGTTGATGGACCAGAGAGGTTAAGACGCCTTTGTAACGATTACTTCACCCCCGGTGGCCTCTTCCAAATTCTTCGCACGTTTGGGCTTCCCGGTCACCAGGGAGGGTTGAAGGCAGGACGTTGGATGAGCCCACATCCTGGTCCCTGCGTCAGGAGCACCTGCTCCCCAGAGGCCACCAGAAGAGGGAACCACGGGATAAAATCCCAAAGGGAGCTCCTCTCTCCCACTTACGGGACACGGGCTGTCATGTGACGGCTGATCAGCCCCAAAGGTCACGGCAGTGGTCACTCTGAGGTCAGACGTCTGCCCCTCCCGTCCGTCCCGGGACTCCAGGGGGCCGTCGGCAGCCGGGAGGCGGGATGCAGACCCCGGCGGCCGTGGCGACTTTAACGCCCCGTCCGCCTTCCAAAGATGCACTCGTGCCCTGCGGGCCAGACAGGGCGCCCGTGGTCAGCTGCACTTGCGATGACGTCCTGTGCACCTGACTGGGCAGGGGTTTGACCGTCCGTGCTGCTTCCTGGCAGGTGGAGGAGGGAACTTCCTGAATATTTCATCTTGTACGATCGTCGGATCGCCCCTGGGCTGCGTGTTGAGAAAACGAGGCCTAAAATCATTCCAGCTGCGCGTGACGGAGCTTGGGTCTGGACCCCAGATGGAGTACTTTATCTATTGCCCAGAGCATCGCCCGCCCAAAACCAGAAGCACCTATTGCCTCCGTGTCTGTGGGCCGGGGGCTCAGGAGGGGCTTGGGGGTCTGTCACGGTGTCAGCCGGGGCCGTGTCATCTGAAGGCTCGGCTGGGGCTACAAGATCTGTTTCCAGGGTTCCGAGCTGCTGGCTGGGGCTTCAGCCCCTTCCCCCCCAACACAAACTCCCCCCAACCCCGGGCTCGAGGCAGAAGGATTTGGGGCCGTGTGAGTGCCCGCGGCTTCCGCTGGAGCAGGTGACTGGGGAGGGGGCACCACCCCCCTCCCACCTGGTTTTGAAAGTGACGCATTCTGTTCATCATGAGTCACCATGGCTGGCCTGCCCTGGAGGGGATTCGGTCTACTGTGAAGGGTTTGTGGCCACATTCGAAAACCACCACAAAAGGGGCACTTGGGCGACTCGGTCGGTTGGGCGTCCGACTTCAGCTCAGGTCATGATCTCGCGGTTTGTGAGTTCGAGCCCCGCGTCGGGCTCTGTGCTGACAGCTCAGCCTGGAGCCTGCTTCCGATTCTGCGTCTCCCTCTCTCTCTGCCCCTCCCCTGCTCACACTCAAGTGCGCGTGCTCTCTCCCTCAAAACAAACGAACAAAAAAAATATCTAGCGACCCGCCTGCTGCAGAAATGGCCCAAAGCCCACGCCGGTCTCCGGGGCGTTAGGACGCATGGGTAACAGGGCAGAACCCGCAGGAAGCCGCTGGCACGGCCCCCTGCATCCTCCCGCCCCTCCTCTGCCCCCACACAGAATCCTCTTCCTGAAACCCAAACGCCAGCGGGTCACAAGCCGCCCCAGTGCTTCCAACGTCCCCGTTCCTGCCGGGCGGTTTCCCCAGACTCTGCCTCGTGGCTCCGGGAAAACCGGGGACGTGCCTTGTTTGAACTCCCGACCCTTGTGCACCTGCTGCCCACTCTTCCTGGAGCCGGGCCCCCTGCCCCGAGTCGTCCAACTCCCTCAGAGTCCCCTCTGCCCGCTCCTTCCCTGAAGGGAGTGCAGACAGAGGCGCCTGCCCCAACCACACAGCTACCTGCTTAACCGGGCTAATTAAAATCACAGGACAGCCGAATTTAATTTTTGACACTTGATAAATGCCAAACGTCAACGATGTTTCATTAACATACTGAATAGCAGTGTCTTTAAGTCACTGTGTTGAAGACGCTTGCCTAATTTCTTGGAGGTGGTTAATCTTCTGTACCGACATCGGGAGGAATTGAATTTCCTGAGTCTCTTGGCTCTTGTCGGGCCAGGGCTTTAAAATGGCTTGAAAGGAGGTAATTGCTCCGGACAGCGACGTCCGTCTCAGCTCTGTCGGGATGTGCGCAAAGGAGGCGGTCCCGGGGTCCCCCGCCCCGGTTCTGCCCCGGCTTCGACGTGGGACCCCATCCCGTGACGGGTTTGGGTCCCTCCTGAGGTTCCACAGAGGCGCCTGTGGGGTTGGTCAGGCCGTAGTGTGTGGCAAAAAAGGGCCGTTTTGTCGAACCCAGTTCGGCCCTAAACGGCCCTCACTGAGCACGACGCGTGAACCCGGCCCCTAAACGGGAGACCAGGACCCCCAAAACCGCCGCGGCCGTCCCGCCATCTCCCCGGCTCCGCGCTCGGGTGCGTGTCCCACGGCCGCCCCCCAGGAGGCAGGAAGGGGGGCAGAGCCGCGGACGCCCGAGCGGCAGAAAAACATCGAGGCGTCGGGAGCGCCCTCCGGGCAGGCCGAGCGCGAAGCCGTGGGCGGCTTGGGGTCACGTTAGCAGACGGTGGAGAGAAGCCAGAACGCACCGTCTCTCCTTCGGTGCTGTCGCCAGCCGGGAAAGAGGCCAGCGCATCACTTGGCCCCGGGGAGACTGCCGACCGGGGTGTGAGGGGCGTCTGGGCAGGGGCCTCTCTCTGGGCGTTTTGCCGAAGGATCGGTCATTCCAAGTCCTCCAGGCAGCGAGGGGTTAACTCGCTGGCCCAGGGGAAGGGGGTCAGGGCACAGCACGCTGCCCCCCCCCCCCGGTGACTCTCCCCCTGTGACCCTCACGCTAGGTACTCATTCTACTGCAAGGGGCTCCCGGACAACGGGAGGGAGCGAGGGGCAGATTCGCATGTGTTTCCGGCCTGCTTACTTGTCCCCCAGGTGGGGGTACGGGTGACATGGGGCTCGTCCCGCAGGTGGGGGGGGTATGGGTGACGGGGGGCTTGTCCAATAGGTGGGGATATGGCTGGTGTGGGGCTTGTCCCACAGGTGGGGGTACAGGTGACATGGGGCTCATCCGCAGGTGGGGGTATGGGTGATGGGGGCGCTTGTCCAATAGGTGGGGGTATGGCTGATGTGGGGCTTGTCCCACAGGTGGGGGTACGGGTGACATGGGGCTCGTCCCGCAGGTGAGGGTACCGGTGACAGGGGGCTCATCCCGCAAGTGGGGTACAGCTGACTTGATTCAGGATGACACACAAGAGAGTCTTGGGAAGAAGGGCCCCGGGGTGGGGACGTGGGTCTGGCTCACACACGAGGCGACAGCGAGCTCGAGCGGGGCAGGAGTGGTTGGGCGGGCAGCTGGATGGTCCCCGTGATGGCCCGCTGGGTGGCCGTTCTGTGGCTGCACGAGCATCCGCCACCCACCGAGCGGCGTGAAAGCACACACATGCAGGATCGCACGGCTCCCGCGGGTCGGGGTCTGGGCATGGCCGCTCCCCTGCTCGGGGCCTCAAGAAGCTTCCATGAGGAAGCTGGAGACTGGGTCTCACCTGGGGACGAGGCCCTCCTCCAGGTTCGTGTAGTTGATGGCAGGATTCATCTCCCTCCATCTGTGGGGCTCACGGCACCTGCTCTTTCAAGGCCGGCAGGAGAGAGGGTCTCTGACTGTTTGGCCCTCTTTCAAACGGCTCACCTGATCAGGCCAGGCCCACCCTGGTACCTTCCCTTGAGGACCACTTGGACCATGGAGGAGGACAGAGTGCACGCCCCACACGCCCTCCCTGTTCCCCGGGGACATGCCCACGCTGTCAGGAGGCTCAGCCCAGCCCCACCAGGGCAGCGACAGGGGCTCGGCCCGCAGCCCTCAGCCGGACTCCCAGCCGTTTTGAGAGCTGCTTCTTTATCCCAGAGACACGGACGAGCCCGCCCCACCGAGCCCCCGGCTACGTGCAGATTCGACTCGTGGGCCAAGCTGTTCTTGTTTGAAGCCTTTCGGTTTGAACGTCATCCAGAGACCGGGAGCAGACAACTAACCCCTGGAACTGGGACAGAGAACCTGCCGAGATCACAAACCTGGTCGAGTCCACGGCGGGGCCTCAGACCCTTGCCTTCTGGCCCCGAATCTGTGCTCTGACCACGATTCCCGATTATGAAATGCTTCTCTCCGTGCCTGGGTCATAGTAAGTGATCAAAAATGGGTCCTTTCCTCTCTCCCTTCTCCCCGAGAGGCTCACAGGGGGACACGGTCCTGGGCCCCAGTCAGCGTGGCCACGATGGCCACATTCCAGCTGAGACTCTTCCTCCCACAAACCCCCTTCACCCCAGGTTATCTGGTCGTCTCGCACGTGGGGAGCAGACTAGCCCCGGTCAGACGGTGCCGCTGCTTTGTCCCAACGTCCTGGGCCTGAGGAGGAATCTGCCAACACGCAGCCCCCCCCGGCTGCCCCTGGAGGGCCCCCCCCCCCCGGGCGCCCACAGCAACCATCGGGGCACCGGGCACGCTGGGGGGTTTGGGGCAGTGCGGGTGTCCCTGGGGCTCTTCGGTGCACGCGGGCGTCTCCAGCAAAGGGTTTTCCTCCACCTTCTCCTGCAGGGTCCCCTGACTTAGAACGACATCTAACGATGGTGGGGAGAGTTCACCGGCACGGGGTGAGGTACCGAGGCTGCTCGGAGCGCCCTGTGCTGAACCCCACGCCCCCCCCCCCCAGACTTTTCTCTGGTGCCTGGGCTGTTGCCTTCGAGGGCTGGGCGGGGACCCTGTGCCGAGCGGATGCACTGGACGGTCCCCGGGGGCAGACACGCCTCCCCAGGCCGCCTCCGCAGCCCCACCCCTGGATTCTGCACACGCCCTCAGCCTGACCAAGCTGGCTGGGAGGCACGACTGTGTTCATTCACTCGTTCACTCCACACTCTCCTGTCTGCTTCCTGAAGGCAATACAGAGCCAGTGGTTTGGGTCGGGGGCTCCGGCCCGGAGGCTCTGGGTTCTGATCCCGTCTTGACCACCTGCTCCCCGTCTGTGCCCCAGGCCCTCGCCTGTAAAGTGGGGAGACCCAAGCCCAGGGTATGAATCCCAGAGTCCGGGGTATGAATGCACAGAGCGCTGGCCGTGGCTCCCGGTACGCGCTCCGTGCGTGCTCCACGGGCCCGGCGTTGTGGTTGGCCGTCCTGCGTGCGTGTCCGGGGAAGCACGGCAGACGGTCTGGCTGGGTTTTAAACAACGGTTCTGAGGAGACGCGAAGCTTGTGTTTCTCTTTCCAGGGGGCTCAGGTTCCAGGGGGAAGTGAGGTGTTTCCCGTGTTGCTGTTTGTGTGTTGGTTAACGACGTGTTAGGTAGGATCCGTGCGCTCGTGAACTTTACGTCATTTATTCGATCCCCCACATTCCCGTGAGGCAGCCTTTGCGGGTCTTTGTTCCTCAGAGGACGGGCCCCAGGCTCAGAGAGGGTAGTTACTTTTCTAAGGTTGCACAGCTGTGCACCCTCACCCGCGGGTCCGCCCCCGCCCGCACCAACCCAGGCTCCTTTGGGAGGCACCCCCGCCCGCCTGGGGGGGCCGCAAAGCCGGCTCAGGTCAGGATGTCTCACAAAGCCCTGGGCGTGTTGGAGGGGAGGGGTGTGGGGAACCCTGCCAGCTTAGAAATCTGCTTCAAAGCCACGGCTGAGCCCCACGCCCTCCGGGACACCTTGCAAACGTGGGCCCTTTTCCTGTGGATCCAAGCGGCTGGGCTGATTGGCTTTGGAGAACTCACTTCACGCCGTTTCCTCTCCTTATTTGAACCGTATGAAAAGGGGCTTTCAGGTTTGAAGGAGCGGCTTCAGCTTTCTGCTTTATTCTGTAAGAAAGAGAAGCATTCAGGCAGAAATGGGGTGATTTCATCAGCACTTTTCTACTTTTCACATGAGTTCTCAGACGCTGGTGGCTTCCTCCGGTGGCCAGAGGGTGTGAGGGGCCGGGAGCTGCCGGGTGGTTTCCGGGGCCCCGAGGACACCCTCCTGCTTGCTGGTCGGGACCGGCCGTGGGCGGCTCTGGGGTGGTGGAGGCCCTTCATCAGGGCGGGAGTCTCAGCCGGGTCCACCTCATTGCAGCAGGTGCATCGGGCGGGGGGACTGTCCCCGTCTGACGGCGGGGAGCAGGCAGGTGAGTTGGGGGACTGTCCCCGTCCGAGGGCAGGGAGCAGGCCTCTTGCTTGCTCTGCGCGGCCAGGTGTCCCTGCTGGACCCCGACGGAGAGAAGGTCACCGACGCATCTGGCTCTGGGGGGCTTCTGGGCGGCTCTGCCCCTGCCTCACGGAACCAGATGCAGGTAATATGCAAATGAAGGAGCCCGGCTGTGTTTCGAACCCGGAATGTTCATTCATTTCGTAGAATTTTCACATGGCACAAAATATTCTTCTCTTGATTTTTTTTTTTTTTTTTTTGGCCGACACTTAAGAACGTGGAAACTGCTTTCATGGGTCCTACAAAGGCAGGTGGTGAGCCGGACTGGACCCACAGCGGGTAGCTTGCCGACCCCCGATCGAGTTGAGGAAGGGGCTTCCCGAGCCCCCCCACCCCGGCTGTCAGAGGCCAGAGCAGCTCTGGAGGGGCGCGGGCGGAGTAGGAGGGAGGCCCGGGGCGCAGGAGGACAGCCTCCAGCCTGGGGGGGCTCGAGCCTCACTTCCTTACAGAGTGGCGGGGGGCGGTCTCTGGGGTGGTAGGAAACTTCTAGATGCTGGAATGGGGCATTAAAGAAAAGGCACATAGTTTTTTTTTTTTTCTTTACTCAAAAGATAACCCAGATGTCAGGTGTCCAAACGCCCCCAGTCTCTCACCATAGGAGGTGGAAACCCGGGCGCCCACGTGACCCTGAAGGAGGAGTCTGTCCTCTCGGATGGATTTCATCCGTCCGTTGATTAAATCCCTCTTTGAAAAGCTATAATTAGGTTTCGGGTCTTTGTTTCCTGGAACCACCGACATGTTCTGAATCTGTGTCCTTCAAGCCTTAATTTCCTCCAAGTGCCAGAAACAGTGCAAAGTCAAAGTACCTTAGTTAACTGGATTTGTGAATTAATGGTACCCGTTCTCTGGCACACGTTCACTAGAGTGAACACTCATGAACGTTCCTGGAGTTGGCGCTCGCAAACACCTCTTTAGACACACTCCCCAAACGAATGTCGAGGAACGTTGGCGGGAGCCTGTGGCATTCACCCCTCTTCCATTGAGTCCTGGTTTCTGTCTGGGCATCTACGTGGTTCTGGAGAAATTGCCTTGGGCCTGGGCATTTGATGGCCCGAGATCATCAGCGCATTCGGTCCCCGTGGTCATAGCTCGAGCAGAGGGGGGACGCCGGAGCAGAGCTGGTCCAATCAGAGCAGATGCCCATGTCCCTGCTGGGGAGGCGGGGGCGACACCGCCCTCTCTTCTTCTCAACAGGATGCTGTGGATCAAGGCTGCAGCCCCAGAGCTGAAAATAGCCGAGAAGCAGCAGAGAAAATGGTGCCAGGGTCCTGATGCTGCAAGGAACTTCTGGATCGAACCATGCCTGAAGCCCGGGACACCCCCCGGGGAATTTTTGTTTCGAGGAGACATTAAGTTGCCTTTATGGTTGAAGCCAGGTTGAATGAGCTTTCCTAGCCCGAACTGGGACAGTCCCTAAGCCTGGACTGTGGATTCGTGTCTGCCCTTTTGTAGAGACTCGTGAGTACTGAACTCAGAGTCTGAGACCTCAGCTGGCAGAGTCAATAGTTATCCCAGTGTGGGGCTGCACCAGGATCCATTCAAGTATACTTAGTATCTGCGTGAAAAGAGAGGCTGGTGATGCAGAAGGGGATCAGGAGCGCGGGGGAGGGCTCTCTTCCGCAGCCGAGAAAATTCAGAGGAGAAGCAGCTGTGGTTTTTATCGGGACTGGGAATCCGAGCCAAACGTGTAACTTCCCCGCCGGGGGCACCGGGCCGACGAGGGACACGGGCTTCCGGAAACCAGCAGCCCACGGGCCCCGGGAAAGCCGCAATCCCTCCTCTCCTTGTGATTCGACAAGAAGCATGTGATCACGGTGGGAATCCGGGAGAATGCAGGAAAGCGGAACACAGAGGAGCAGGCGTCCTGACTCCCCAGCTCCGGTGTCCTTTACCCAAGCTCGTGTCGCGGGCATTTAGGCCCCTCCAAAAATGCCTCTGCTGTCCCTTTGAGTGGCTGCCAAGCATTTCACCACGGGGGTTTTCCTCCTTTTGTCGAACGTCTAAGTAACCGGCAGGTCGCTGCTTTCTACTCCAGACTGTGCTGTAAGGAAACTTCTTTGAGCACAGTCTTTGTCCAGGTCCCTGACGACGCCCGAGGCTGGATGCCCACGGGGAGACAATTACCAAGTCAAAAGCTCTGAACATGTGTGAGGTTGTTAATACGCTTTGCCAAGTCGGTCCCACGGGCCGCTGGCCACGGGCCACGCAGGAGCGTTCACGGCGGCAACATTTCAAAGCGTGTCAGCGCCGTGGTCAGAGGTGGGCGAACCACTCCCGGTCAGATCGATTCAAGAGTCGAGCCCCCGACGGAGCCTCAGTTCCGTGCAGGTGCCGTAATGGGGGTCCCCGGGGCTCTGCTGAGGGGCTGGGGTCACAGACGGGCCACGCGCAGAAAATCCACAGGGAGGGGGTTCACTCTCAGAACGGAGGCTAACATGGTCAGTCTGCCCACGCTTCTCCACGGCTGTGCCCCAGAACCCTCTCCTGTCCTTGTTCCCCCCCTCCTTCCCGATCCCCCAAAGTCCTCAGGACCTCCCGACGGCCCTTTCCCCTGGACGCAGCCCCGGTAATCTCTGGGACATCGCTCATGGTTCTGCGCCTCTGCCCAAGCCGGAATGACCCAAGACCCGTGACCACGTCTCCGGCTTTCTCTTCCAGGTCTCGGTCTACCTTCGAGGACCCCCGTGATCGCATCGAGCCCCCACGCATCGCGCAGAACAGCCTTGCTATGGCAAAGCGGGCTGGCGAGCATCTCTGGTGAGCTTCTGTGACTCCCCTTGGCTACGTGCCTGAACACAGGTGTGAGCATCTGGGGGCCACGATTCTGGGCGCCACCAGGGTGGCACGGGGAGCGGGGGTGGAGGGAGGGAGAGAACAGGAGGGGCTTCAGGGGTGAAGTCAGGTGAAAAGCACAGTCAACCAGCACAGATGGTGAGACATCACGGAGCCTTGGGGGGGGGGGCCGGGGCCACAGTGACCGGAGTGGGTCACGGGGGACGCAGGGGCGCCTTCCTCATCCCCGCATCCCCTGGGCGTTCGGGCAGGAGTCACGCAGTACAAGTCACAAGTCACGAGCGGGTCTCAGCCCCGGAATGTTCTGGCGCAGAAAGAAGGGGCCCTGGTTCCGGTCCCGCACGGCCGTCTCTGGGGGTGCCGGCCTCTCTCCCAGGCGGCTGCTGAAATCCCCAGCTGTCAGTTTACCAAACGGCTCCAGGCGTCGTCCGGGCCCTGGGGCCGCATCTGGCTGTCGGGAAGGCGCCTCCTGGCCGCAGGGGGCTCGCGGCCTGGGGTGGGGGCTACGGGCAAGGACACTTGATTTTGCACGGGGGCGCTGCACAGCCAGGCGCTGTGGGGGCCCGGGGACCCGAGGGGCCTCAGGGGGCCAAGTCGACGGGCTCGTCTGCATCTAAAGATGAGCTTCAGCGCCCATCCTGCCACCAAAGATCGAGGCTTGGCTCCTGCCGGGGGAGCATCGGAGGCCGCTCACGTTTTGACCTACGGCCCCCTTGCAGGGGTGAAGGACGGACCCTGCCAGAGGCGGGTGTTGCAAACAGAGGCGGCCTCGGCCTCGGGCCGGTGCCCGGCGCCCGGGACCCACGCGGAAATTGGACCCTCCGGGCGGCAGCTGAGGCAGGACCCTGCTGGGGTTTGGCCGGAGGACAGAGTCACTGCCAGAGAGTGCGGGGGGCCGAGAGGAAACTGGGAAGGGCCCCGCTTCCCTGCCCTGGGCTCGTGGGTCGGTCCGGCCGGTGCTCTTGAACGGCCGTGGGGCGAGCTGGCCAGGGAAGGCTCGAGTCCAGCCGAGGCCGGGAGCCGCTGGCCCGGACCCCCTCGTCCTCCGCGGCCGCTCTGACCCCCTCCCTCGGGGCCCAGAGTCCCGTCAGAAACAGGACGCGGTTCTGGCCTCGTCCTCGAGACAACTGTCCACGGCGGCTCCCTTGGCAGCCGACTCCCCCGATGGCCGTGACCTTCCAGAGGAGCTGAAGGTCAGAGGCAGCGAGACCCGGTCCCGCCGTGGGGACAGACGCTCGCGGTACGCCCTCCATATGGCTCAGTAATTTGGGATTTCTCACACGTCTCCGGGGAAGGCTGGAGGGGTTTGGCTGTGTCTCCTACGGCTTTGCAGCCTGTGTCTCTTCTCATCAATAAAAGATTGCGTTTACTCACTGTGGTGAGCCGAAAGTAAAAAACAGGTGCAGCTATACAATATTTCTCTTTAATTACTGTTGATGGAAAAGGAGGAAAAAGCACATGAGTGTGGAAATTAATTATTCCATATTGTTAGACCAGGATGAACTACTTACTAATTTTAACTGTGGCTTTTATGTACAGAGTGTTGCTCAACATCATATTAATTCGAGTAAATATTAACAAACAGTTCTTTCCCGTCCCCCAGCCCCTGCAGTTCTCTCTCTCTCTCTCTCTCTCTCTCTCAATCTCCCCTGGGGGTTTCTTTCCCCTTGTCCTGTGCCGTGCACCTGAGTGTTACCAAGCTCCCTTGGTAGGTAGGGTTGCTTTCTCCCTCCGCCGGCAGCCAGTCAGGTGCCCGGGACACACTCAGAAAAGCAAGCAAACGCTTTTCTATTATTTACGCCTGTTCCCGTGCCCGGTGAGGTTGGCAGCCCCCCATGGAAGGCGTCTGAGTGGCTGGTGGCACACCGGGTGGAGGGGGGCACGTACAGGCCCCCAGGGGCCGCGCCCCCACCGAACAGAGGCTCCGCGCAGAACCGAGGGGCCCCGGACGCAGAGGAGAGTGGTGCTGGGTGCAGGCCTTGGCGTGTGCTCAGCAGACACTCACGGAGGGGCTGGTCCTTTTGCGGCACATCCTGAGTTGCAGGGACAAGAGCCAGGGGCTCCCGGGGGGACCTCTCTGCCGGAAGCTCAGACTGACCGTCACCGCGTTGTAACAAAACATGCAAAATGTGGTGGCTGACGGCCACACGGGCCGCTGCAGCACAAGGGGGGCGGGGGAGGGGCTCAGCTGGGTGGTCTTTGCTCTCCGCCGGGGACGCTGGATGGCCGCACACGGGGCCACCAGCGGCTCACATCGCGGCTTTAGCGCAGTGCCTCAGGGTGGTGGCCCGGGAGCCCCCACAGGGTCCAGGAGGCCCATCCCTCCTGAGCGGTGAGCTCCTGAACTCACCCCAAGGGTCCACAACATCTCCCCTCTGCTGCTGGCCGGGCAGACTGCTAGGACAGACGGGGAGGGACAGACGGCCTCTGTCATGCGAAGGGCAGTGTGGGCCCGGTGCCCGCCTGAGAGCCGGGGCACAGCAGGTGCAGCAGGGGTTGCAGGTGGTGGCGGAGAGGGCTTTGCCCCCAACAGCCTGGGCTCCACTGCGGCCACTTCACTCAGAGCGTGCGGTCGGTGTCTGCTCTCGGCCACTGACCTCGGCCTCATCATCTAAGCAACAGAGCTCGGGTCTTACAGGATTCGTGGGAGCGTTAGGCCGGGTCACAGAGGAGGAGCCCGGGCTGGGGCCTGGCGTCCAGCAGACGCGTCCACGGGGCTCCCGCCGTCCAGACAGCTGTTCGGCGAGGACGCTGATGCGCCGAGGGTCCGTGTGGCGTGCCGCGTGGACCACAAGGAAAGTGTAGCGGGTTATAAAGCCCGATCGGAACAGGGGAGACGGAACCCCATCATCAAGACGCATCGTGTGGAGAGTTTTTCAAAATGGGTTTCCAAAACCCCGTTTCCATGTTATGTGTGTGTGTCTGTGCGTGAGTGTGTCTGAGTGTGTGCGTGAGTGTGCATGTCAGCCGGATCCCAGTGTTGCACTAGGACACGTCTCCTTCACTGGGATCCATGGCGGAACTCTGAAGGCCGGAGGGCCCGATGGGCGGCTGTCGATCGGAAGTACGGCCCAGAATGTTCCGGAGCCTCCGAGAACACAGGCTGGGAGGGACGCGCAGCAGACCCTCAGAGTGCACCAGCGCCCGGCCCGGGGACGCGCGGCCGTCGGCACCGACGACGTGGGGGAGCCCGGTGGGGCCAGCGCGTCCCTGTGCCTGTTCTGAAGGTCACGCGCGGCCCTGAGATCTGTAGGAGAGGAGCTGCTCCCCCAGGGCCTTCGGGGTCGTGAGCGGCCTCTGGGCCTCCTGCTGCCGCGGGGGAGAAGGGCCGGGTGGACACGGGTTGGGTTGGGGGAGTGAGGAGAGGGCCGGCCTGGGCGCTCCGGACTCCGACCTTCTCCTGGGAGCACCCCGTCCTGTCCCGACTGTGCTGCCCGACCTGCTGGGGCCAATCACAGTGCTTTCCTGGGCGTTTGGGGGTTTATTGCTCAGCTCGGGCCCCGGGAAGACTTCCATCCGCCCTTTCCAGGGAACCGCGGCCGGATGAGCGCGTCCCTGACGCCTGGCGGCAGCCCCTCCGCGCAGGCAGCGTGGCCGCGAGTCCAGGAGCCGGTGCATCTGTCTGCGTCAGCTCTGTGCCTGGCTTCCAGAGTCTTCCCTAAACAACCTGAAAAGGAAGCAGTTTGGGGGCCAGAACGGATGACGACGTCTGAGTCATGCTGCGAACAGAGGCTGCCGCCCGGTGTCTCTCTTCCCGCCCACGGCGTCTGCAGGGCGCAGCCCCCGGAACGGGCACAGCCTGGAGGAGAGAGGCCCCCAGCCCAGCACACGGTCCCCGACAGGGGCAGCCGGCCCAGCCCCCGGCGACCCCCGGGTCCCGGCACAGCCGAGCGCCGTGGTCTCCGCTGCCTCGTCAGAAGCCGTGGGCTGAGTGATTTGTCCCCCTCCAGTGACACTGCTCCCTGGATCCCGTCTGACAAGTGTGGTTCGTTACGGCTGATGCGGAACGATGTCCCTGTTTGTGGGAAGCGGCTAGGCCTGCTCTCAGGGGCCGGTGGGCCTGGTGGGAAGCGGGGCGTGTGTGGGGCTGGCTCTCCATGACCCCCGGCACTGGGAACAGGAAGGCCACGTGCGTGCCGCCCGCCGAGCGCAGGTCCCACGAGCTTCACGGTGGGAGGATGGTAACGTCTGGCAGCTGATGACGGCTCCTGTCACCACGGCCTGAGACTCAGCTTAGGTGATGCTCCCGTGGAGCACGAAACGGCTTTCACCAGCCGGGTGAGGGAAGGGTTGGGACCCTGGGGGCTGTCTTAGCCCACTGGGTGGCTGTAACGAAAACACCCTGGACCCGGTGCTTGCACAGCACTCGCTGACTCCTCACAGTGCCAGAGGCCGGGGGTCCCAGCCGATCTGGCAAACGGCTTGCTGTGCCCTGGCCTGGCAGAGAGCGCCGTCTCTGGTGTCCCTTCCTCTTCCCGCAGGGTCGCTGGTCCCATCATGGGGCTCCGCTGTCCTGACCCCGCCCGACCCAGTCTCCTGATAGCAGCCCGTCTGGGGTTAGCATTTCAACGCGTCGGTTTTGGGGGGGTCATGACCACACGCGTGCTCGGCAGGGGCGTGCAGGGAGCAGGAAGCCTCGGAAACGTCATCTGGGCAGAGTCAGAACACGCCTCAGCAGGTGACTCCCGCGAGGACCCCAAGGCACCCGCCTCCCTGGCTGTCCTCCTGACCATCCATCCTGAGCACCAGCCCTGTGGCTCCAAGAGCCCCCGAACCCCGAGGCAGTGACCTTCCGCCTGGCTGGGCAGCCGGGCCACCTGCCTCTGCGACGTTCAAAGTTTGGACCGCCGTCCACAGTTAGGTAGCGCGTTGCACAACGCAGGTGCACACGTGTGAACACGCACGTGCACGCACTCACACCCACCTGTGTACACACAGGCACACGCACACACATATAGATGTACACGGATGCACACGCACACAATTGTGCACACGCACAGGTACACACGTGCACACATATGGACACGTACGCACACGCATGCACACACACGTGTGCACACACGGTCACGTGTACACACGCATGTACACACATATGCCCATGTGCACACAGGCACATGCGCACGTGCACACACACATGCATTTGTACAAATACGCATACACACATACACGCACGCACGCACGCAAGAGCACGATGCACACACCTGCACACATGCACGTGTACACACATATACATGTATGCACACGCATATGCATACATCTGCACGTGCACAGGCATACATACATAGACATGTGCACACATATGTGCACACATACACGCACACGTATTCACATACATGCACACGCACACACGTGTGCACACACATGCATACGCACACAGGATTTCAGCAATTTCACCAAACAGCTAACTCTGGAGTGAATTCCCCAGACATTCCCTCTTCTACGCAACTTTGTATTTTGTAAAAATGCTGGTCGCAACCTGATAACTGGTTCCATGACTCCCCGGGTCAGAACCCTTGGTTAAAACGACAGGAACACTGACAGCCGGTGCTTCCTGCAGCTCCTGCTGACCTTGCCGGGCAGGGCCTCCGCGGAGGGGGCGCCTGAGCCGATGGGGGGGAGGGGGGGACACATCGCCCTCCAGGCAGCAGCAGCACTTTGCCAACGTCCTGCAGGGAGGGACGTCCTGCAGGGGGGCAGCGGGGGAGGGGCAGCGGGGCCCCGTCCTGGGGGGGGTCACACGGCACACGGAAGAGTCTGGGCGATCCACGGGGGCCGGTGGGCAGGGCGGCACCAGTATGTGGGCAAAGAAACATCTCCCGTAGGAGCTCCCCTGGGGCTCTGGTCCCCGCTCCCACCCCCAGGGTTGCTTCAACCAGGCCTGTGCTTGTCCAGGGCTGAGCGGACGTGGAGAGGGGGTAGTGGGAGGGGCTTAGGCATGGGGTCTGGGGTCTGGGGTCTGGGGTCTGAGCCGGGATGGAGGAGAGGTCTCAGAAGCTCCTCCAGCTCCAGAGGGTGCGTTACTCGTCAGGGGCCACCGTGCGTGACCCCGGGAGCAGGCTCGGCCCCCACAGCGGGCACCCCTTCCTGCGCACAAAATCCCTACCTTCCTCATCCCGAGCTGGAGATTTTCTTCTTTGCTCTGATTTTTTTTTTTTTTTTTGGCTTCTGTTTAAAATTAATTCCACAACACTGAATAACCTTCCCCCACAAGGTTGGAGTTAATCAGGCTGAATTTATTAAGATCTTTACAATTAAATGAGCTCATACCGGGAGGAGGAAAGTTACCTTATTATCCTATTTTAAGAGCTTGAATAATTTTAGCCCCCGACTTACTGTCGATCCCCAGCGACTTCTGCGGTGGACACCAATGACTTTAGAGGGCGTTGGGCCAGGAGGCCTGGCACGGGGAGAGGCCCGCCCAGACCAGTGAGTCCCGGCAGAGGGCCAGGAGGGCACGGGTGTGCCGCTCGGCACGGACAGAACCTGTCTCTGTTCTACAGGTAGAACCTGGGCTCGAGACGGGACCTTACGAAGGGACGATTTCCTCCCCGGAGGGGGTCCTCACCGGGGTGGGGGGCACTGCCAGCCTCGCTGGATCGTTGTGCTTCTCGGACCTCATGCCTGCCGCCTACGAGGGCAGACGGACCCAGACAGACCCAGATACGGAGGCTTTCAGAAGTCCGGAGGAAGGGGCTCAGCCCAGAAACAGCGTCCCCCTGAATTGCCCCCAAGTGTGCAACCTTGATGATCCACGCACACTCTGGCTTATGAAGTCTGGGGGTCCCCTGCTTTGGTGTCGCCGACCTAGCTCACCAGAACCCACAACCCACGGGGTCCCTGGAGGGGCTGACGCCTGCTTGGACGTCTGCCTCGGGGGTGGGTCCTCTGCAGTTGCTGGCCTCACAGTTCTCTGTGGCGGAGGCCTGCGATGGGTCATGACCCCCCAGGAGATACGTTCAAGCCCTAACCCCGAGCACCTGTGAACACGACCTTCTTTGGAAATAAGACCTTTGCAGATGTAACCAAACGGGCAAGAGGCCATCAGCATGGGCTCTAAGTATGCAGTACTCCCAGTGTCCTTACGCAGAGAAGAAATACCCAGTCGCGCGGGGAGAGCCGGCGGGGATTAGGCGACCCAGCTCCAGGCCAAGCCTTGCCGGCAGCACCGGGAGCTGACAGAAGGGCCTGGAACAGACTCTCCGGAAGGAGTGAGCCCTGCAGACACCTTGATCTTGGACCTGTAACCTCCGCAGCTGTGTGAGAATCGGTTTCTGTTGTTTAAGCCGCCTCGGAAGCCAGCACAGGAGGCGGCTTGCCCAGCGCAGATCCGGAAAAGCTGCTAGCTCCCCGCACTCCGCAGTCTCTCCCTGGGTCTTTGCCCGCGGGGAAGCCAGCCAGACATTTGCTGCTGATTTCATACGTAAGTTCCCGCCCGACGTTACAACCTTATTGTTCCAGGAAGGGGCCGCGATGCCCAGGTGATCAGGGAGTCGTCCGGTCCTGGGCAGAGTCTTAACCCTGTTTGGTCGAAATCTGTGGCCTGGGCTCATCTCGTAGTTTTGGTCATAACAATGTAGACAAAGGGGCTCCTGGGTGGCTCAGTCTGCCAAGCATCCAGCTTCGGCTCAGGTCATGATCTCATGGTTCATGGGTTCGAGCCCCATGTCGGGCCCTGTGCGGACAGCTCGGAGCCTGGAGCCTGCTTCGGATTCTGGGTCTCCCTCTCTCTCTGCCCCTCCCCTGCTCACGCTGCGTTTGTCTCTGTCTCTCAAAAATAAATAAACGTTAAGCATTAAAAAATAAATAAATAAAAATTTAAAAATTGAGTTTCTGAGCCCACTTATACATTGATATTTAACTCAATTGTTGATCTAGTTGTATTGAATATACGTATTTAAGTATACGATTTCCTCATTTTTTTCCCTTCTTTTACTTTTTTGAAACACTCGCTCTTACTCTGAAAACATCTCTATTTGAAATTCCACGTCAGCCTGGACACAAGCATGTAGGCCGAGGGGCAGGGGCGAACGTGAAGGATGGGGAGGGTGCGGAGGTCCTCATTTCCTAGGTGGTACTTCCCTTGATGAGCAGCCCTGAGCAGGCCTGTCTTCACAGGACGGGCTTGACCCTGAAGCACCGTAGACACGGTAAAGCTGGTCCTCTCTCGCTGCGAGCTGGTGGGTGAGAGGGGCGGATCCACTGGGCCCCACAGTGGTCGTGGGCCTTCAGAAATAGCCCACAGAACGCTGGGCGCTGACCGAAGGGGCCGTGCTCACGGAGAGCGCCACGCTCTCCCCCAAGTACCGTGTCAGGCTCGGGGCGGGAGAAGGGCGGGAACAGAGCCAAGGGAAACTGCGTTCTTCCTATTCTTGCTGGTTCCTTTTGGTCATTTGTTTTGTCTGTGTTTTATACCTTCTTCTCTTTTTCTGCCTTCTTTTGGATCGGTTGGCTATCTTTTTTTTTTTTTTTTTTGATGTTTATTTTTGAGAGAGACAGGGACAGTGCGAGCGGGGAGGGGCAGAGAGAGAGGGAGACCCAGAATCCGAAGCAGGCTCCAGGCTCCGAGCTGTCCGCACAGAGCCCGACGCGGGGCTCGAACCCACACACCGCGAGATCGTGACCTGAGCCGAAGTCGGACGCTTAACCGACTGAGCCACCCGGGCGCCCCGGTTGGCTATTTTTCGGAATTCATTTTTATCTCCACTATCGGTTTATCTGTTATATACCTCTCTCTTTTCTTTTTTTACACTTTAGTGATTGCTCTGGGGTTTACAATGCACGGGTTTAGCTTAGCACAGCCTTCCCTCCTATCATATGACTTTCTATAGAGCGTACGTGGCTTACAACGATATATTTCCGTGTCCTCAGTCCTTTCGATGGTGCCATAGTTGACATAAACTTTACTTGTACGTATCCTACAGACCCCAGATACGTGATGACCTTTTTTCCTCCAGGCAAGTGTATTTTGGGGCAATTTAGAAATCTGTCTCAAAATGCCTTTTATATTTATCCACATTTTTACACGTTTTGGTATCTACCTCACTTCTTTGTGTAGCTGCGATCTCCATCTGGCAACACAGTCCTTCTGCCTTAAGATTTGCCTTTAATGTTCTTGTAGTGCTGGGGTGGGGGGTGGGGGTGGCTAGCAACGTATTCTTTCAGCTTCTGCGTTTCCGAAAAATCTCTACTTTACTTTCATTTCTCAAAGCTATTTCTCTTGATGTGGAATTTTAAGTTGGCAGGTTTTGTTTTGTTTTGTTTTGTTTTAGTACTTTAAAGGGGTCTCTCCATTGTCTTCTGGTTTACATCATCTCTTCTGAGAAGTCTGCTGAATTCTTTTGTTTTTCTCTCTGTAATGTTTCTTTTTTTCCTCTGTCTTCGCTATTGTTGTCTTTGATGTTTCCATTGCCAGCAGCTGAGTTGCAGACTTCTCTGTATCTAGGTGTGTGTGTGCGAATGTGTGAGTGTGTGTGTGCGAGTGTGTGTGTGCGCGAGTGTGCAAGTATATGCAAGTGTGAGTGTGTGTGCGAGTGTGCAAGCATGCGAGTGTGTGAGTGTATGCGAGTGTGAGTGAGTGTGTGCGAGCGTGCGAGTGTGTGAGTGTGTGTGCGAGCATGTGTGCGAGCGTGCAGGTGTGTGTGCGAGTGTGAGTGTGCGAGTGTATGCGAGTGTGAGTGTGTGCGAGTGTGCGAGCATGCGAGTGTGAGTGTGCGAGTGTGTGTGCGAGCGTGCGTCTGTGCGAGCGTGCGAGCGTGTGTGTGGCAATTTATTCTGCTTGTGGTTCTTTGAACTGCTTGGATCTGTGGTTTGCTGTATTTCATTAACTTTGTAAAGCTCTTAGCCTCTATCTCTTGGACTATTTCCCCCACGTATTTTTCTCTTCCTCTTCCTTGTTAGACTCCGGTGATGGATATTGTCTCGCAGCTCTGGGATGCCCTCCTCTGTCTTCCACCTTGTCTTTGAGTTTGGGTGGCTTCTGTTGACTTATACGCAAGCCCACCAATTCTCTCTCAGCTGTATTTGCTCTGTTAATAAGCCCACCAAAGGAATTCTTCGCCTCTGACATCCTATCTCTATAAGATTTTAATTTCCTGTTGTTAAAGCAGTTTTCCATTTCTCTAAAGAAATTCTGCCAGTGTATGTACCCTCGCCGCCTTTCCCCACAGATGCTTTGTTATATTTTTGATATTACTTATACTATATTATACTTATATATGCTTACAATATGTACACTTATTACACTTGTTACATTAGTCGTATTTATTGTATCAGTCACACTTATCCGAAAGTCCCGGGCTGAAATGTCCAAGTCAGAGTTTTCTTGGAGTCTGGTTCAGGTGATTATTTTGTCCCTTGATAATGGACTGTCTATTCTCTCTTTTGTGTGAGTGTCTCACAATTTTTAGGGACCGTCAGACGCTGTGTGTAGAACAGGAGTGGAGGCTGAGAGCAGTGATTTTACTCCTGGAAGCGGGCAGTCCTCCTCCTCGGTCGGACTCTCGGGTTTTAGGGGCTGAGTCCACGCGGGGAGGGAGGGAGCCGGGCCAGGGTTTCCGCCGCCCTCCCTCCGTTGCCGTCCGGAGCACCGCAAGCCTCAGGCCGCCCCGAGGTGACCGCTCTTGTGCCAAGTGTCGGGCCCGGGGCGCCAGGGAGACGCGTTCGGTCCGCCCGCCTCAGCCTCAGCTTTCCGCGGTACCCGCGCCCCAGAACGCGCTTTCTCTGTGCCCTCACGCCGACTCCAGAGCCCGGGGCTGCTCTGCTCCGCGGAGGCTCGTGATGGCACACGGGCTTTCTCACTTCCCGTCCTTCTCCAGTCTTGGGCAGACCTTCTGCAGCCCAGCGTCAGAGGTTCGGACTTTATCACCAGTCCTGCCCCTCCCCCCCAGGGCAACCAAATGCAGTCTGGGGCAGCACGGGCCCCTTCCTCCCCCAGCAGGGGCACACCTGTGCCTTGTGTCAGACCAAGAGCCTGGGCCCGAGAGGGTCTCCCGCCCCTGGTCCTGCCCCAAGGGCAGATGCGAAAGCCTCCTGACGATCAGGTGGCCTGGCTCCCACTCCCCCCACCGGTGAGCGGCGGGTCTGTGCTCCAGCCTTGGGGGCAGGAGGGAGGTCTCTCACTTCTCCCAAGAGCTTACGGCTTCTGCGTCCGGAAAGAAACACCTGTGGGGGGACGAGGGGCTTGTGCCCACGACCCAGCTGCGGCTGAGCGTCACCTGCTGCAGATTCTGTGTCTCCCTCTCTCTCCGCCCCTCCTCCCCTGGCTCTCTCTCTCTCAAAAATAAATAAATAAACACTAACAACATTAAAAAAAAGAAAATGCAATCCGCCCTCGATCTTGAGATTTAGGGGTCGGCTGGTGAGGAGAGCACTGGACTTGGATTCTCCTTGGGGGGATCGGATAGAGTGGATTCCAAGACCATCAGTTCCCTGCTCTCCCGAGGGTTACTTTGAGCCCCAAGAGGTTGAAATAAACGTGAGAAGGGGGTGGGGCACTCTGGCAGGTGCACGGGTTTGAATCCCAGCTCCACTGCCTATCACCTGTGTGGCTTTGGACGGGTGGAACGACCTCTCTGGTCTTGCTTCCCCCAGCCGCAACCTGGGGGGCACAAATAGTTATCCAAGAACGCCACAGCCTCCGGTGAGGTCACTCGCGGTAAAGGTCTTCGCGTAGCGTCTGGCATTCAGAAAGAGCATCCGTGTTCGTCACGGATACTAACACGTAGTAACACAGAGGAATCCTGATTCACACGGCTGCCCCGAACTCACGCCAGCTAGTATCGGAGCCTCCGAATAAAGTTCCGCGATTCTGAGTTTTGAATAGAAATATCGGAGCGCATATGTCTCGGCTGATCATAATAGAACGCGGCATCTCGTGAGCGTTTTCTGTCTCAGCCTCGAAGTTCACTCCCTCATGAGTTGTTAGAGCAACGCAGATGAGAACGTGGATGCCTGGGGAGGGGACGAGCCCCCAGGGCCATGGCCAGGAAGGGGCGAGGCGGGAGTGCACGAACCGGTCACACAGACAGACTGGCTCCTGGTGGCAGACCTTTCCCCGGCCGCGGAGGGCCTCCCGGGAAGCTGCCGGATGAGACGCCCCAGGTGTTTTCCCCGGCAGGTTTCCACTGTCATTAATCATCTATCGCGACACTTCAGGTTGGCGGCCTCAGCTGAGAACACAAGATGATTCCCAGTTACCACTTTTATTAATAATGATCAAAAGTATCCAGCAATGTTTAACGAGATTCTTCAGAGAGACCATTACCGAGGCATTGAAAGCTGAGAATAATTCATTACGTGCTAATGATAAAAGCAGAATCCTCAGTAATAAAAGGTTTCCAACTTCCAGCCTTAAGATGTTGGACACTGCCCCTTCTCTTTCCTTGTGAGGTTCCTTTAGCAGCGGGAAAGACGGAGCGGCCCCGCTTTCTGGGGTGGGGGTACAGCGGACGGAAGAGTGATGGGGGTGATCAGTGATCTCCGGAAGTTTGGGTCTGTGATGCGTGAAGACGGTCCCTTCGTCCTCGTCCGGCACGTGGGGCCCTGGTCACAAACCTCGCGTACGGCTTTGCCCTGCTCTCTCCTACTGCCCTGAGTGTGCAGGGGGCACAGCGTGGGGCTCGAGGTAGGAATCCCGCCTCTGCCCGTAAGCCCTCGGGGTCCCCAACGTCGCACCGGCACCCGAGACGGCTGTGTCAACAGAGGGGTGTCAGGGCGTTCTTGTGAATCGGGATGTGGTTTATTCAGGCTTGATGTCAAAACCCCAAAAATACGAAGAAGATGCAATCGTGGGTGTCGGAGAAAACGCCGCCAACCTAGGGGATCAGGGTCCCGTCACGGACGGTCGCCATCACCGTGGGGCGGTGGCCACGGATCTGGCGGTCAGCCCGCGCTTTGTTCTAATCCCCGTCGTGCGTGGCAGCCATTTGCGCGACCGCCACACCGTCACCGTGGCAACGGCTGATGAGCCCCCAGTTCCACCTGCACCAGCCACGGTCTTTCCCACGGTGCCTGCGGTCCCGGATGGCGTGGTCAGCTCAGGGCCCTTTCCTGGGAATTTGGAAGACGTTCCGTGCTCCCAGCACCACAAGATGCCCCAGCTCATCATACACATTTCCCGTTCTAGTCTAGAATCGCCTGACCCGCGCGGACGTCCCATGGGGAGGAACTTTGCCAACAGAGGGCTTACCTACGCCTCCTCGCGCCCTTGATGTCACAGGTGCCGTTCATTTCCAGGCGGTTCAGCTCGACCTCCTTTCGTGAGGTTGTTTCATACCTTTGCGGGGTGGCTGGATTCCTTTGCACTCCATCCCGGAATCCCCTGGCCTCAGCGTTGTCTTTCTTTTACGTTTGTGCACGTTGAACTTTGGTCTTTGTGCTGTAAAGTTCTGTGGGCTCGGCACCTGGCGTCCTATTCCCATCCGCGCAGGAAACAGAATAATTTCTTTTTCTTTCTTTCTTTTAATGTTTATTCATTTTTGAGAGAGAGACGGAACACAGGTGAGGGAGGGGCAGAGAGAGGAGGGGACACAGAATCCAAAGCAGGCTCCAGGCTCTGAGCTGTCCGCACGGAGCCCGACGCGGGGCTCGAACCCACGAACGGAGAGATCGTGCCCTGAGCTGACTGAGCCGCCCAGGCGCCCCTAATACTTTGGATTTTAGCCCAGTACTATGCTACTTACCGTGGTGCCTTAAGAGGTCCTGCGTGTTGCCCCCAAGTCCCCTTGACGCGTCCCCGCAGGCTTGCTCTCTTGCACTCCAAGGGCCCCAGGCTCATCTTGTAGAATCAGCCACTTCCCTGAGGAGCCCGGCTCCTTTTGCTCGGGAACCATGATGGGAGGCCACAGTCCGGGTGCTTCCGTGTCCTCTCAGCGGGCAGGGCTAGGGAGCGTGCGAGCGTGTGCCCGTCCGGGCACACGCACCTCAGTCACGTCTGCGTCCACCTGCACGTCAGTGCCACAAAGCACGAATTCCCACGCCGTGGGACTCTAACGCCACGTCCCGTACTCACGCCAGCCCCGCTGCCTTGCTTATCTGTGACTTTGGCTGGCGGGGAGAGACCTGGCCTCGTGATCCGCCGTGTATCAACATGCGCGTTCGAGCCTGGGATGCGCGTGCATACAAGGCAGTTGGCCCTCTGTGCCCCGGGAGGATCAAGCCCAGGTGATGTTCGCTGCGTACAATTCTCTGTCTTCAGCCTCTCAGTTTTCAGCCAAACCACGGTTCCCCACAATTTCTTTCGCGAGCCCCCCCCCACCCCCTTCCGTTCAAGGTGCGTTTGTAACGCGATTGGACCACGCGTCACGCTCTGCACTCTCCTGGGTTGTGGAAACTTCTGCACGCGCTCGTGCTGTTTCCTCGCGACACAACGTCCTGCGGGTTTTGGCAGCTGCGCTGGGGTTGTGGTCCCGTCACCCCGCTTTCAGACAGAAGGGCTGTTTTTATCTGTGCCTGAGCTTTCCGTGGGGCCTCGGGGTGCACGCCCTCCGTGCTGTGGTGCGTCTTCCCCTTCATGTGCCCGTACGCTTCAGCCGTGTTGTCGTAGACGGACGGAGCTTCTTTTTGTAGTTGTCTGGGACGGCCCATCACCGGAACACGACACGGCTTGTGCGCTAGATGACGGGCTGTTGGGACAACGGGCGACAAACCATCCTCGCGCGCTTGTGCCGAACAGGTGCCCCCAGGACTGCTGTACGTGGAGCTCACACCGTCCCTAGTCTTGCTCCCGGGAGTTTTCCTTTCCTGTGGGTCCTGTGGTTTGAGTGACTATTTTGTGTTTATGTGCCTAGCACTCCTAGGTGTCTACAGACCTAAGTCCATCGCCTCCCAGAACCCCAAGTGTCCCGTTAACCTTCACAGCGCTCTCGGATGAGGTCGTATCGTTGTTTCCATCCGCCCGGAGACGAGACGGAGAGTCAGCCGGGGGTGGCTGCGCCCGGGGCCTTCCCAGGAAGGAGCAGTTGAGAACTGACTCAGCTGGCTGGGTCTCCCACCCGCCCTCCCTCCCATCTCACGGCCTGGAAATGCAGCCACGCCGACCCCCTCCGCCACGGGCGTGACTGCCAGGAGCTTCCCGCCTGACGCCGCGTGGCTCTCACGCCGTGGGATTTCGCACGGAGGGTGGAGACGGATGACAGGGAAGTCAGGCCCGGCCCAGCACCTGCTGCCATCCCACCAGCGGTGGCCAGTGCCCTTCTCTCCCCAGCCCAAGGGACCCCGCGTCCGCGTCACTGTGCCTCCGATCCGTCTTTGGAGCCTTAATGTGCCACCGTGCTTTACGTGGAGCCTTCCCGGCAGAGGGGACAGCTCCCAAATGTGTCCCGGCTCGTGTGGCCTCGGTGTGTGGACAGCCCTCGCTCAGGAGCAGCGGCCTCACTCCGTGTGGACGGTCTTTGCCCTTCTGGGATCAGAGAGCCAAGTCCTCCTCCTGCCCCGAGACCGGGTGGATGGGGCTTTGGGCTAAAGCTGAAGAAAAGGGGAGTTTTATCTTTGAGGCCCGTAGCCCTCGACGACACAGCACAGCACTGGGGGGACAGGCGGGTGGCGGGAAACGCTGCTCCTAATCTTGGGGACAGTCTGGCAGAGGAGGGGTCACAGTTCAGGACCTCGAGGGATGAGGGCGGGTGGCCTCCTAAATCCTGGTTACGGAGCGGAGGGACCTCCGTCCGAGGCCCAAAGGGTCAGGGAGAATCGCTCCCTGACAATAGGCAAGAGTCAAATGGCAGCGAGCAGCCCCGAAGAGCTGAGAGAAAGAAAGACTAAATCACCAGGGAGGCCTGGGGGCTCAGTCGGTTAAGAGTCCAACTTCGACTCAGATCATGATCTCATGGCTTGTGAGTTCGAGCCCCGCGTTGGGCTCTGTGCCGACGGCTCAGAGCCCGGAGCCTGCTTCGGATTCTGTGTCTCCCTCTCTCTCTGCGCCTCCCCTGCTCACGCTCTGTCTCTCAAAAATAAATAAATAAACATTAAAAAAAAGAATACATCACCAGATGTCAAAGTCAAAACCAACGTGCAACACGCTAGGTGCCGCCAGGGGTGTGGGGCGGTTTCTCTTGGGGTCGAGGGGGCTTCCTGTTCCCCGGGCGACGGCAGGGAGGGGACGAGCAGGGACGTGGACACAGCCCGTGTAGACGGCCCGCACCCTGTGACCTTTCGCACTCGGTCGGCCGAGCAGGGACTACGCGCTGGGCCGCGGGAGCAGAAAGAACCGCAGGAAAACAGCATCCTTGTGGGGCACCTGCAGGACCAGGAAGGAGGACTACCTGGAGGTGGACCAAGGGCCGTGGGGGCGGGGCCACGGAGAGGGAGTGCCGTGGGGGCGGGGCCACGGAGAAGGAGGGCCGTGGGGGCGGGGCCACAGAGAGAGGGCCGTGGGGGCGGAGCCAGAGAGGGAGGGCCGTGGGGGCGGAGCCACAGAGGGAGGGCCGTGGGGGCGGAGCCACAGAGTGAGGGCCGTGGGGGCGGGGCCACGGAGAGGGAGGGTGGGAGGCGGAGCCACAGAGCAGGTGCCCTGCACAGGAAAGCTGGAGGGAGAGAAACAGGCAAGCAGCCAGGCTTCGATTGGATGCCAGGTGGCGGGAGGAAAATGGAAAAGAAGAAGGGGAAATACTGTGGATGGAGGGGTGAGGGAAGGGCTGGAGGAGGGGGGAGGCCTGTCACGTGTGCCGCTCACTAGCTGTGTGACCTTCAGCAAGTGACTTCCCCTCTCTGTGCTCACATTCCCCATCTGCAGAGCGGATGGTAACTGCGCCCACGTCATAAAAGAGACGTGAGGCTGAGGATCCCATAATAAACGTCTGTAGAAGCACTTACAACAGTTCCCGGGAAATTCGTAACTGTAGCTTTACCCGGATCGTTATGTTTATCATTATGGACAAACGTCAAATCAGAATCGGCAATAAAGGCAGAAACTGCCAAAAAGTAGACGTGGAGGACTTTTTTTTTTTTTTTGCAGAAACTCAAATAGAATAAAATGGGAGAGAAATATTTGAGAGACTTAGAGAAAAAGCATAGCACAGAATGGGAAAAAAGGATCAAATAGAGACCTTTGCAAATAGTAGGTAAAAACACGCAAGGAGATACGCCTTTTATTATGACACAGCTGATTTTCTTGTTGTTTGCTCTTTATTTGTTTCTTCAGAGACGTTTAACAATGAAAACACCGTCCACGTCCACAGAGGAAAACTTGCCTAAAACAAAGGCTTGGAAAGGCACGTTAGAGGAACACACTCGTTACAGATGAAAGAAAAGTTACCTGGAGGGAATTCAGGCCAAAACCGCCAAATCTCCGTTAAAGGAGAAAGTCGGCTCCGTGCTCACAGAACCCCACGGGCCCGGGCCATTTGTCCCCCCGAGATGACCAGACCTCTGGAGCTTCCACGGTGATGTTTGGCTGTGCAGCTCTGGGCTTGTGGGGGCCTCGTCCACATGCTCCATCCCCCTCCCGCGGGAGGGATGCAGGAGCGAGAGAACGGGGGACACGCAGCGGCTCGCAGCTCTCCTGCTCAGACCCGATGGCCCAGAGCGAGCCCGTGAGCAACGGGGGAGGGGAGGTTATGCTGTCCACGGTGGGGGGGTGGGGGCAGTCCCGCTGCAGGACATCTGCTGATGTCACGCGCGTCCCCAGCGTCGCCGGGGAAGGGTTTTATTCCCTGCTAAGCTGTCACCGCAGACACGGGCAGGAGACGACTCTGTTTACATGATAGTAACTCCGAGATTGAGTGTGAGTTCCACGGGTTCGGCTGGAGGCAGGTGGCTTGTGAGAGTGGCCACGACAAAGTGGACGGGGAAGCCACGTTTCTATTCTTCTGGCAGCCGAGCCTGAACCATGGGAGAACCGTGGCGCTGTGCATACAGCAGGTGTCATAGGCGACGGCCACGCGGGATTGATCCCGGAGCTCGGATCCTCTCCGCGGGGCAGGGAGCGTAGCGGGGGGACAGGGGAGCAAGCAGGTCTCCTCACCTCCAAGGCGGGCCACACGCTGTGGCTACAAGTGTCAGCAGCCATATGGTGGTGGGATGGGGACGGGGCTGCGAGACGAGGTGGGGGAGGGGAGGAGGAGCAGCTCACAGTCACTGCTCAGGTGGAGACCCCCAGGTGCCCCCAGGTGACAACTTTAGGTATAAATGTGGTCTTTGCCGGAAGCACAGGAAACACAGGCCTATGGGACATGATGTACGGGGGGCTTCGGTCCCAGGAAGCAGGAGAGGAGGACAGACAGAAGGACGCATCATCGAACACGGGGAGCCTTCAGCTCAGGGGGGCGGCAGTGGGAGAAGCAGTGTCCACGTCCCCGGAGTCCGGAGGGGCTGGTCCCAGCAGAGGAGGACCGTGTTTGGAGACAGGCCCTTTCCTTACGTCATGGGCTCGGAGAGGTCATACGGATGAGCCCTAGCCCGTGGCTGATGTCCTCACAGGGAGAGGGAACGAGGACACGGACAGACGGGAACACGGCACACGGGGAGGAGGCCTCAGGCGGAACCGGACCCGCAGCGTCCCTGATCGCGGGCCTCTGGCCTCCGCAACGTGGGAAAGTGTCTGTGGTCCGAGCCGCGGCCCGAGGGCTCTGCCACGGCATCCCGAGCGGACTCACGTGCCTTCCAGGACATTCTGTCTGGGGAGAGGACCCACCGGACGTTACCCACCAAGCCCTGCCACTTGAGAGTCCACGGTGTGCCACGTGGGACGTGCGTGTGTGGCTGCTGCCAGGTGTCCTGATGTCCCGTGTCGGCCTCAGTGGCTGGGCGCCATCGGGCGGGGCTGCGTGAGGTCGGGCGCCACCTGGATGCCGGAGAAGAGCCGCCGGAGGACCAGCAGCCGGCGCAGTGCGTGGATGGCGGGTCCCACGGTGACCATGACCGCGAAATAGAAACAACTTCTACACGTTTCACATTATCAGAAGGACAACACTGAGGAGAAAATTGAAAAAAAGTAAAAGGAAAAAATCAGGCTACATAACCAAACACTTTTAAACGCAGACACGCAGGAGGCATAAAAATAAAACAGGACGTAAAGCAACATCCCGGCTTCGAAATCGTTCCACGTGAGGCGGGAAGCAAGACACGAGAGGCCAGGTCGAGCCTTCCTGCAGGTAAGGTTACAAGCCCCCATGGTCTGTCTTTTTTTTTTTTTTAATGTTAATTTATTTATCTTTGAGAGAGCGAGACAGAGCACAAGTGGGGAAGGGGAAGAGAGAGAGAGGGAGGCGCAGAGTCTGAAGCAGGTTCCAGGCTCTGAGCCGTCAGCCCAGAGCCCGACGCGGGGCTCGAACCCACGAACCGCGAGATCATGACCTGAGCCGAAGTCGGACGCTCAACCGACCGAGCCACCCAGGCGCCCGTCATACGTGTTTAAGTCAAAACGTGACGACACGATTCATGAAGGAAAAGCGACAGAAAGCAGCGGTGGAACCGGGAGAGACACAGCAGTAACGGGTCACTTGGTCTCCCGGCTGGGACGTGCCGGCTGGAACAGACATCGAGTTGGACGCACAGGACGATAGGTCACATAGAAGCCTGGAAACGCCAAAGGGTAGAAATGACCCAGAAGAAATCTCCCTGCTCATAATTCGTTAACCTCATGGAATCAGGACAATAAAATACATCCGCAACAAAACCCGTTCATGGAAAAACAGGCAGCCCCCCCACCCCCCGCTGCATTCTCACTGTCAAGCAATTCAAGGCAAGATTGCAGAGTATTTCACAAGAGGAAACGTCAGTGCAAATGCTGGGACTCGATCCCCATGGGCCCCGGGGAGAGCCGTGCTCAGGACCAGAGGCGTGCTCTTAAATACCAACATTATTCCGTTTCAGGAATGAAAATAAACAAACGAAGGGCTCAGCTCCAAATGTTAGGGGGGAGAAAAGCCACCGAGGAAAACAAAATAAGCTTAAGAAAAACAAGAAGGAGGGGCCGGAGACAAGGACGGAAATGGATGCGTTAGCAAGAGCGGAACCAATAAGGAACTACGCGAGCTGCTGCTTTGGGGGCAAAAAGCCATAAAATAAGTAAACCACCAGCTAATCTAATTAGGCAAATAAAAAAAAAGGCAGAGAAAAGGCAAATATGTTAAAAGAGAAATGAGAGAGTAGGAGAAACCCCCAAAGATAAAGTGAGCACATAGAAATAATCGCAGAGATAGAGAAATTGAAACAGCTCGCTTCCGCGGCCAGCGCGCCCCGGGGTCTACCTGCCGCGCACGGTGCGCGGAGCCACGCGCTTGCTGCCCTGTGCCGGCCCCTCCTGCCTCGGCCGCGTCCTCCCGTCTGGGGAGCTTGAGCCCCCCAGAGCGGCCTGAGGGCAGGTGTTTGGGAAACAAAGTCCCAGCAGCAGGAAAAGTCGATACGAGGAACTCGTGTTTGACGCTGAAAAGGGGTCTGTCTGCCTGCAGGACGATCCCGTGGCCGTGGGGGACGCCGGGGACAGTGCCAGCCTCGTTTCCAGCTTGTGCGAGGGCAGCCCGTCCTGGGGGGGCCGGGGAAGGCCGGGGGCTGCCCCGGGAGGTCCGGCTCGTCACACACCCAGCTCGGGGAAACAGGCGGGACCAGGAGAATGGGGACAGGCAGAGGGACCGCGTCCCCTGCGATGTCCTTTACACTCTTCAAAAAAAATAAAACATCTAGGATCCAGCAAGGATCTCACGTTGCATTTGGCCGTTAATTCTCCTTAGTCTCCTTTATCCCCAAATAGTCTTCTGCCTTAAAAAGAGAGAAAGATGATAGATGATAGATGAATGCAATGATGATAGACGGATGGATAGACGGGTGGATACAAGGATAGATGGACAGACAGACACAGAGGTCTGCCTGACTGTCCTTCTGTTTGCCAATTTTGAAGAGCCCACGCCATCAGAGATGCTAATTTTCTCCTCGCGATTCGAGCCGCGCCGACGTCCGGGCAAGGCTGCCACATACACCCTGTTGTGTATTTCCCGGGAGATACGTGTGGTCGGCCTGCGCTACGTGTGCGAGAAGCCCGTCCGCTTGCTGAAGGGGAGCCCCCCCGGCCCCTCCTTTGCCCAAGTACGTTTTCCTTTTGGAACTAACCAGTAGCAGTGGGATGATGCTTGGAAATGGCGTGAAGACCCCGTTTCTCGATGTCATTTCGCCCCGTGGCTCCAGCGTCCTCTGCCCGTCCCCGCCTGTCACGGTCACCACAGGGTAGGTGGCAACACGGTGACCTTGGTGCACCGGATCCGAGGGGCGTGGGGTGAGGCGGGGGGACGAGGTCCGGGGGGCTGATGCTAAGACCCAAGCTTGGGCTCTATAACCCAGTGTCCCTTCCGACCTCTCCCTGCGGCGTGCAAAGTTCCGGAAGCCTCTTGTGAGCCTGGGCCATGGCAGTGGCCACGCGGGACCAGCGGCCAGGACACCTGCATCGTCAGCGCCTGCCTCTGGGAGACCCTGGGAAGATCCACCCCTTCCCGCCAGGAGCCAGGGAGGGAGGGAGGCGACCGGTCGCGTCCACGGCTCGTTACTGTTGCTGGCGTGGGCACCACAGTCTGCAGACCGTCGTGGCGGGGTCTCTCGCCCGCTCAGGGTCACGGCCAATCCTCCGCACACCCGTGTTCTCTCACCCACGACACTCGAGGCGACGCTCCAGCCGTCATCTCCATATCCCGGCATGCGTGTGTCGCTCACACAGACGACCAGCATCTTGCAAATGGTGTCATTTTTAAACCCAATAAAACCTGGAGAGAATTCGAGCTCTGCCTGCGATAGTCTTACTCGGCTGCGAGAAAACAGGTGCTTTTTGCACGGAGCTCCGGCCGTGAGCCGGGAGCCACCCGGAGGACTCGTCCGTCTCAGCATCAGGAGGGGAAGGGTGACCAGGAGTTGCCGTCCCGGCGTGTGGGACCCGGGGCCGACCCCCGGTGGCCACCACCTCCAAGTGCTGACCGCGCGCGAACCTGGCAGGACTCTGGTAGCAAAGGCCCCCCCCCCTGGCCGCCCAGCTCTGTGGATGCTGAGCTAGAAGTTAGGGTGACAGACCACCCGGGGTTTCCTGAGACTGTCCCCGTTTGAGCCCCGAGCGTCCCAACCCCAGGACAAGCCATCCGGGTTGTTCACGCTCACTGGCACAGAATCCCGCCCAGATCTGAGAAAGCCGGGACTGGGCCTCTTCAGGCAACCCGCGTCCGTCCCTGACTTCGCCGTCCCTGACTTTGCCGGCGTGTCCGGTGGTCCCGGTGGGACGGGGGAGGGGGGCAGGCTCTCCAGTGCTTACCAGCCCCGGATCTGGAGGTCCTCTGTCGCGTGTGGGGGCTTGCGGGGTGGGTGGCAGGCGGGCTGGCTATCCACGGCGTCGCCTCCTGCCCCCATTGAGGGTGCGGGTGAGAATAGACACAAGCTGAGTTTCTCCCTCTTCTGGGAGGAAGGGGCCAGAGAGATGATGGAAATGTCCCTCCAGCCGTATCTCGTCCTGAGGGTGGGGGGGAAGCTCGCTCCCCCCCCCCCGACGGAAGCATGACAGATCAGGAGCTCCCCCTTCCTTGAACGCACCGCTGTCCTGCTCCCAGCCTCAGTTTCCCCGTCCGTGGCCACGAAACCCTTTAGAACAAAGGTTCTGAAGGTCTTGTGAGCTTTCGGGTCTGATTCAATGTGGTGACCGCGGGAAGGCTGTGTTTCTACAGGTTTGTGCTGTGTCATTTAATTACCGGGTGAGAAGCTGGCAGCCCAGCCCCCCCCCCCACCCCCCGCAGGGGCCCCCCGAGAGTGTTCCGGAAAACATCGGCATGGCTTGCATCTTGCGTGGCGGAAAAGTGACAGGAGTCAGCACAATTCAGTGCAGAGCCTGACATGAACAAAGAGGAGTTTCACACTTCGTTCGCTCCGCTCCTTCGTTGCCCCATGTCCGAATCGAGCGCCTACTCCGGGCCTCTTGCTGGGGTCGGGGTGGCCGGGACCCACACAGACGCGGCTGCCATCAAGGTCACAACATAGCAAGGGAATCGAAGCAGGGACAGGATGACTGTTAATGAAAAACTCAGATGATCACGTCAAAGAAACGACCGCGGAAAAGCTGTAGGATCAGGACTAGAAGGGCAGGGTAGCGGCCGCTAGGGAGGGGTGCAGCAGGGAGGGCTTCCCGGAGAAGGTGGCGTGTCAATTAGCTCCCGGGGGTGGAGATTTGCTAAGGAGGGTTTCCAGGGAACGGGCACCACATGAGCCAAAAGGGAGCCTGGAGACACGGGGATGAAAAATCATGTTTGACTTGAACAGAAGGCTCGGAGGGAAGAGAAGAGACATGTTCGTATTCCAGAAAGTTCTCTTGTCCATTCCCAGATCCCCTACCCCTGCACAGGCTGCCTCTGGCCTGAGCTTGATCAACACAGTGAGTTTGTCTGTTCCAGAATGTTCCAGAATTTTACATAAATGGAGCCACACTCTGCATGCGCTTTCCCGTCTGGCTCCTTTCTTTCTTTCTTTTTTTTTTTTTTTCACTTTTTAATTAAAAAAAAAAAATATTTACTTTTGAGAGAGACACACAGTGTGAGTGGGGGAGGGGCAGAGAGAGAGGGAGGGAGACACTGAATCGGAAGCAGGCTCCAGGCTCCGAGCTGTCAGCACAGAGCCCGACGCGGGGCTTGAACCCACGAACCGCGAGATCATGACCTGAGCCAAAGTCAGATGCTCAACCAACTGAGCCACCCGGGTGCCCCTGTCTGGCTCCTTTCGAGTCACATCGAGAAAAAAAAACCCCACGGTGCAGCAGATACCAATAGATCTGTAAAAATTATTGTAGCCCTTGACTGCCGTGAACAGGGCGCCTTCTGCGGACGTGCGTCTCCTGTGTCGGGTAAATATGTGCGGGAAGAAGTCAGGTGCAGTTTCCCAAAGTGGCTCCTGGCCTTTTCTGCTTGGGGGTGTCTCTCTGCTTCCCAAGTGGCTGGACAGACACACACTCTAAAAAGCAGCATTCCCACAGGGCGCCTGGGTGGCGCAGTCGGTTAAGCGTCCGACTTCAGCCAGGTCACGATCTTGCGGTCCGTGAGTTCGAGCCCCGCATCAGGCTCTGGGCTGATGGCTCAGAGCCTGGAACCTGTTTCAGATTCTGTGTCTCCCTCTCTCTCTGACCCTCTCCCGTTCATGCTCTGTCTCTCTCTGTCCCCAAAATAAATAAACGTTGAAAAAAAAAATTAAAAAAATAAAAATAAAAAAATAAAAATAAATAAAAAGCAGCATTCCCACAGGGCGCCTGGGTGGCTCGGTCGGTTAAGCGTCCACCTTCGGCTCAGGTCACGATCTCGTGGTCCGTGGGTTCGAGCCCCACGTCGGGCTCTGTGCTGACAGCTCGGAGCCTGGAGCCTGCTTTGGAGTCTGTGTCCCTCCTCGCTCTCTGCCTCTCCCCCCCCTCAAAAATAATAAACATTAAAAAAAAAAGCAGCATTCCCTAATTCCGGCTCCTAATCTCCCAGGTCCCAGTGAGTGAACCCTGGAAAAATGACAAAACGACTCTAAAATTAGGTCTTCCTGTGACCCGCGTGTCCAGCCGTGACGCCAAGCTCCACACCTGTGCCCCAGCCGGAACGCGATCCATGAACATCCGGAGGGGCCGGTGTCGCACCCGTGAAGACCGCCCGAGACCTTGCAGGTATTCGAGTCTGCAGCCAGTCGGCGCAGAGCAGGCACGCCGGTGACGGCCCGTGGACTCAAAGCTCTGGTAAGTCGGCCGGGGAGTGAGGGGGCCCCTTCCGCAGCCTGGGGTTTTCCGCGGACCTGACTTTATGTGATCCGACCTCGGGTCTCAGAGGCGGCGTCCCTCAGAGGTCACTGCAGGCTCGTGCAGGGCGGGTTGCCCGGAGGAAAGGGAGGTTTGCAGCTGGGAGGGGCGCCGTCGGGGGGGACTTTCTGGCCCGGCTCATCCCGCCTCCAGCCGTCCTGCTCAGGCTCTCCCTCTCCTGCAGCCCCAGCTCCCCGTGACTTCGTAGTTGCCGCTTATGAGCCACGCTAGGACCTGGGACCGGAGCCTGCCCTGATCACAGCCCTGTCCCCACCCAAGAGTGAGGTCAGGTGGTCGAGGGGCTTGTGGGGAAGCCCGGCAAGCAGGCCCCGCGGGGGCTCTCGTGACGCCTCTCGTGACCGCCGGCTCCCTTGGCCGTAGCCCGCTCACCGAGGGCCGATGCTGGCCGCTTAGACCCCCTGACTGCCACCCTCGAGGAGGGTCCAGAAATCAGGGCTCCCCACGCCCCGGACACAAGTGGGGGCCGGTGGTCAGCCGTGGAGTCCAGGGCTGGGGCCCCTCTGTGTCGTCCTGAGAATGAGAGAAAGCTGGCTTCTCGAATGGCCAGCCCCAAATACCTCTGCAGGCCGAGGGACGGGGGCAGCTGTGCGCCTCTGTGTCCTGTGCAGACTGCTGCGGCCCTCCCCGCCAGCCGCAGGGTCTGCTGCGGCCCTCCCCGCCAGCACCCTCTGGGCACGCAGATGCCAGCCGCACCCTTAGAGGCCCTGTGGGAGGGGAGTGCTGGGACACCTTCGCGTCTTTCCGGAAGGAGAGTTTGCGGGCCCAGGCGATGCTCTGACCTGGGCCTGTCCCTCGGAGGGGCCGCCTCCCAGGCAGGAGCCCCCCTCACGGTCTCACTGCTCCCTCACCCAGGCGGGCGTCAGATGGTCACGTGAGAGGTGGGCCTTCCTTCCCCCTGGGGGCGCGGCCGCGTCTCTTCTGTTCCAGGCCAGGGCCCCTCGACCGCCCCGCACTCAGCGCTGACTCCACCCCCACCGTCAGTGAGGCCACGTGCCCCACCGGTGAGGCCACCCACGGCAGGTCCTCGTCGGAGGAAGAGGAGGCCTGAGGCCAGTGGTCAGAGCAGGGAGCAGATGTGCCCGAGGCCAGAGACGGCAGCTCCATGGAGCACACGACCAGAGGGTCCTGTCGTGGCCCGGCCATGGGGCCGGGACTGCCACAGGCCGGCTGCTCCCCCCACTCCACACGGGGGACTCCCGTGCCCTCTCTCCGGTTGTCCCACCTGGCGGTCCCTGCGGGGGAAGCCGTGGCTGTGACTCCCCAGTGCCGGCCTCCAGAGGCAATTTCGTCACATCCTGTAAGCGAGGCCTCGTCACGCATTAGAGTTGGGAAATTACAGCCTTCGCTGGGGGCCTCCGCCCTGAGAGGAAGCAGGCGGCCGAGGCCGGACGTGGGCAGGGAAGCATCTGGTCACGGAGGTCACACGAGCACCAACCGCTGTCACATGCGCGACGCCGGCCCGGAGGAGGCCCCGCCTTAGACCCCGGCCTCTCTGCTTCCTGGGGCGGGGGTCCCGCGAGCCGCCAGTGCCCGACCCCTCGGTGACCTCACGGCACCGGCCTGCAGGGTGGCTCCCGGGAGGGCCGCGTGGTCCCTGGCGGCTGACCTTGCGGGGGAACCGTGGGTTTCGATGGGCGCCGGGTGGATTGTGGTGCATGGGGGGCGTATTTGTATCTGATGAGCCTGCCCGTCTCTTCAAGCCCGGGGACCGGTCGTGCCGGCAGAGTCCAGGGATGAAATGATGTAGGAAGGAAGGGGTGAGGCAGGAGACCAGGCTGGGGCCGGTGTGGAAGGAGGAGCCGGCCCGTCAGAGGTCCGGGCCCGCGGGAGAGAGCATGAGGCCGGAGCCCTGAGGCCTCGCTGGGGCCCCAGCTGACGCTTCTCCGCCGGGAGTGCAAGTCCCTGAACCCTGACCATGCCTGTGCCCAGCAGACGAGAGGGGATTCAGGAAACCACGGTCCGGGGTCTGAGTAACGGGCCAGGGGTCGTTTTATTCAGCCCCTTCCTTGTGCAGGTGGGGAAACTGAGGCCAAGAACATGGCAGGAATTTATCACTCAGCAGAGGGCAGGGGGATGTCCAAGGAGGACGCAGGGAATAAGGGGAAAGTGTGGGCTGAGAGCCAAAGAGCGTGTGTGTGCGTGTGCGTGCATGTATGTTCATATGTGTTATTACAAATCTCAGGTGCTTGTATTTTTCACTATTGTTTAATATTTCACGCTATGAATATGCTACAATTTGTTTACCCAACAGGATAAATAGAATAATGAAATAGAATGACTTCTGTGTTACTGGACTTTGGAGTCGCCTCTCATTTTTTTCCCCGTTGCGGGTATCACCGCTGTGGGCATTCTTGTACGTACGGCTACAGTCATAGGCGGGCAATTCTGTCGCTCGTGCTCACGATGAGAACTGTTGGTTAAGGGTCTGTGTCTTCTTGACTTGCGAGGTTTACCAAACTGTGTCCTAATGTGGTTGCACAAGCTCACCTTCCCACGAACCCACAAGCATTGCAGGAACGTCAAGTTCCTCCATACCTTTTTCGAGACCTAAAGTCTGTTTTATTTTGGACTTTGAGGGAACGGTGGTTTTAATGTGTTTCCCTGATTACCAATGACCTTGAGTGATTTTCAGTGTACTGGTCATTTAAATATCCTCATTTTTAAAGCACCTGCTCAAATATTCGGCCTGGATTTTAGTCTCTTTTTCTTTCCAATTTGCAGCTATTCTCAGCAAATTCTGTATCGCCTCGCGTCAGTATATGTGTTGAAAATGTCTTTTCTACCCTGGCCCGTCTGCTTCCTTCCCAGTGCTGTCATTTCTTACACGTTTAGCGATTTTGTGTCCTGTTTGAGGGATCTCCGCTGACTCCGGGGCTGTGAAGATAGTTCCCTTTATTGTGTCCCAGAAGCATTAGAGTTTTCACTTCTCTCCCTACATCTGTAACCCAGGCGGAACTTGTGTTTGTGTGTGGCGTGAGGTAGGGGTTAGCACTCACTTCCCTCATGTGGACATCCAGCACCTGGCCTGCTTGCCACCAGTCGTCGAGAACCGTCTTTCTCCTACCGTGGCACAGGCACGTCTTTGTCACAAGTCACACAAGTGTGCCGTTTTGTGGGTTCTCTGTTTACTCTTGTACCAGTGCTGTCCTATCTTAATTACCGCACCTTTATTTTTAAAATCTTGGTATCTGAGAGCATAAGGATCATCTTGTACCTTCTCAGCCCTTTTAATTCTGTATGAATTTCAGAGCTGTCTGATTGATTTCTACATACTCCCAGCACCTTCTGGGATTTTTACTGGTGTTAACGTTGAATCTGCAAATCAATTTGGGAGAAAACTGACGTCTTAGTAATGTTGAGTCTTCTGGCCCATAAACACAGTGTGTCCCCTCATATCTTTAGACCTTGTTTAATTTATGTCAGTGACATCTTACGGTTTATAGCTTACGGTTTTTACAGCAGAGGTCTCTCAGATTTTCTGTTGGGGTTTTATATAAGTATTTGGCTTTTTATGCCATTACAACTGGTAGACTTAACATTTTTTTCCCATTTATGGCTTTCATGGAGAAACATAATTGATTTCTGTATATTGATCTTAATGCTTAATGACCTTGCTAAATTTGTGTATTTACTCTGATAATTTATCAGTAGATCCTTTCAGATTTTCTAAGTATGCAATCGTGCCATTGGTGAAAAATGACAAAGTCAATATTTTCCTTTCTAATCCCATACATTTAGAAATATTTTCCTTCCTTATCGCCCTGGTTAGGACCTCTCTGCAGAATAGAGATTTTGGTAGCCAACTATCCCCAGACTCCAGGGGAAAACATCAATATTTTGTTACTAAGTGTAGTATTTGCTGTAGATTTGCCACGTTCAGGAGTGTCTTTTTTTAAATTTTTTTAATGCTTATTTATTTCTGAGACAGAGAGAGGCAGAGCATGAGCGGGGGAGGGGCAGAGAGAGAGGGAGACACAGAATCCGAAGCGGGCTCCAGGCTCCGAGCTGTCAGCACAGAGCCCGACGTGGGGCTCGAACCCACGAACCGTGAGATCATGACCTGAGCCAAAGTCAGATGCTTAACCGACCGAGCCACCCAGGCGCCCCTTAAAAATGTCTTTTTTAAGAGAAGTTTTAGGTTCACGGCGAAATAAGAGGAGGGTGCAAAGATTTCCCCAGGCCCCACGCGCACAGGCCTTGGCCACCAGAGCTCAGCACTTGTCAGGGAGGATGAACCCACACTGACCGGTCGTGATCACACACAGGTGGTACCTGTGCACGTGAGCGTTCACTTGGGTGTGTACAGCCCATGGGTTTGGGCAAATGTGTGATGACAGGTGTCGTATGGAGTATTTTCACTGCCTCAAACCCTCTGTGCTCCCTTTGTACACATCTCCCCTCCCCTCCCTCTGCTCCCCTCCCCTCCCCTCCTCTCACTCACACCTCCCCTCCCCTCCCTCCTCTCCCCTTGTTCACACCTCCCCTCCCTCCTCTCCCCTCATTCACACCTCCCCTCCCCTCCCCTTCTTACCCTCTTTCCCCTCCCCTCCCTTCCCTTCCCTCCCCCTCCTTCCCCTCCCCTCCCTTCCCTTCCCTCCCCTCCCCTCCCTCCTCTCCCCTCCCTCCCCTCCCCTCCCTCTCCTCCCCTCCCTCCTCTCCCCTCCCTCCCTTCCCCTCATTCACACCTCCCCTCCCCTCCTTCCCCTCCCCTTCCTCCCCTTCCCTCCCCTTCCTCCCTTCCCTTTCCCTCCCTTTCCTCCCCTCCTTTTCCCTCCCCCTCCCTCCCCTCCCCTCCTCCCTCCCCTCCCTTCCCTCTCCTCCCCTCCCCTCCCCTCAGCCATGCTTTTTTGCACACATGCTTTTCATGTCCTTGGGGCAAACTCCCAAGTGTGAGGTCTGCTGGTTCAGGGCATGACCCTCTGGAGACACTGTCCTGTGGGCCCCATGCAGGATTCCTGCTCATTCTAGCAAAGGGGGCTTGGCCAGCGGGCCCAGCCGAACACGGGGTTCAGTGACCACTCGGTGCCGACTGTCCTCCTTCCTTTCATCACAAGCTCCCCAAGTCCAACTGAGACACGAAACACAGAACGAATTCACTCACAGACTAATCTGTCGTGAGATTCGGTTTTGCCGTTTCCAACAGGACAGTTTTTCCGGACTGCGTCAGCTTATCTGGTTTTTAGACGGCGGCCCCAGCACACAAACACTGGCTTGTGTTCATGAATAATTGAAGGGGAAATCCAGCAGGCATAGCAGTAATCAGCCCTCATCAGGTTCTCCAGCGATGGGTCGCTTTTCCCATGCCCTTCCCGGGCTCCGGAGAGGTCATCTGCGCTTGGACTGTGGTCTCAGGGGAAGGTGACACTGTGACGTGATCGGGGGCAGGACGGGACCACCCCCTGGTGGTTTATCTCGTGACCCGGCACGAGAGCCCGGGAAAGCACAGGGCTGGCTCCGTGTGACCTCCACGCGGTCAGACGGAGGTCTCCCGGCCTCGCTGTTCGGAAAGGTCCCTGTCCGCAGCGGGGGAGGGGGACGCAGGGCCCCCGTGTGCACGCCTTCACACACACAGCACCGAAGGGCTGTGCCACCTCACGTAACGGGCCTGGGTGCGCGTCCTCGCCTACGCCGCGGGGACACCTCGTGATGCCGCACCTGGGGGATGGGATAAGGCAGGGGAAGTGGCCGGCTTCCAGCGGGGCGAGAATTTCCAGCCTCGCCAGCCTGACGTTGACTCCGGAGAACACGGCGATCACCCTGCCTGCCCGCCTGGTGTCCGGGTGAGGTGACCGTGCTGTGACGGAGCTCAGGTAATAGCCAAGGAGGAGCCTGAGTCGGCGAGAACAGGATTCCGGTCCCGACCCGAAGCCCTGGGGGCCTCCTGGAGCCGTGCAGGTGGGGGGACCCGGCGGTCACTGGGCCGTACCTGGGGCTACGGGCACTGCCCCTCGGCAGACCCCGGGATGGGAGGTACCAGCGGCAGGGCTCCCGGTCAGAGCAGGACCAGCGTCCGCTGAGCTCCCGACTCGGACCCATGCCAGGCCAGAGGCTGTCGGACAGACGGACTCAGGGGGGAGCACCAGAGGGAGGAGCCGGGAGGCTCTGGGCAGGGACCCCAACCTCCACCGGGATCCTGCCGTCGGACGATGCTGGGGGACATCTGGACGTCCAGGCACGTGCAGTGGGCAAGCCCTGCTCGGGTGGAATTCCGGAGTCCTACCCGGATGGGGCGAATGTCATCGCTGGTCTGGGGGCCACATGGGCTGGGTTTGGACGTCGGGCTCAGGCCTGTTTAGTAAGGACGCATTGAATGGATGCCTACCGTGAGCCAGAGGTGGGGAAAGACGCGGGACAAGTAATTACCAAGGAAGCTAAATGCCACAGAACCGGCACTTCGGGAGCAGGGGTCAGAGAGGCTTCCACGTGTGTGTGCACCTGCACGGGTGTGCACGTGTGTGTCTGCATGAGGGTGCGTGTGTGTATGTGCATAAGTGAGTGTGCACGTGTGGGGAGAATTGGGGCATCGCAGGCTCCCTGACGCCCTGGAGACGCGGTGCCCACAGCCCACAGTGCAGGCCGGGCTGGGGACGTCGGGCCCCACACGGGACACACAGAGCCGCTGTCCCGTTCCGCGCCTCACGTCCCCCGCCCCCAGCCGGCCTCTAAGTCACGGCAAGGAGGTGACGGACCCCAGGGCCCCGACGAAGGCAGCCCAAGCGTAGGGGCAGTGAGTGGTTGAGAGCTGGGGAGGGACGAGCTCGGGGCGTCTGCCCGGCCTCGCCCAGCACCACGGCCCCAGGTTTGACGACCCCCTGGCGGTCAGGGGGCTCCGGGCTGGCGGCAGGCCCTCTGCCGGGCCGGGTGCCCTGGCCCTGTTCCCAGGTGAGCCCCAGGCCGCCTGCGTCCAAGCTGTGGCACCTCGTCACAGACGGGGAGCCCCGGTCCCCTTCTGTCCCTCCCCCACTCCCTGCCCCGGTCACCCCCACCGGCTCCAGGAACACGGAGAAGTCTTTGAACGTCCGGATTCTCTGTGGGCTCGTGGCAGGAGGGACAGACACGTGGAAATGAGCCCGTGTGACATGGCAGGCATTAACAAGAGAGACTCAGGAGTTAAGGGATGACCTTCAGAAAGGTCAGAAAAAGGCTTCAGAGATGAGGTAACGCTTAGGCTGGGTTTGGAAGGAAGAGTAGGAGTCTCCCAAGAGAAAGAGGGGGAGGAGTTTTCAGATGCATGTTCCGGAAGGATCCGGGCACAGCCTGTGTAAGGATGGAGGGAGCCCGTGTGACGGTCCTGGCTGGAGACGCAGGTGTCTGGGAGGAGGGCGGAGAAGGGGCAGGTGGGAGACAGAAGTGGCCGGCCGTGGCCCCGGGAGGTGAGGCCTCCTGGAGTCGGGCAGAGGGGGGTCAAAGGCCACGCTGGAGTGGGTGCAGGAACTGGGGCTTCAAGCGGAGCCGGGAGCGGCGGGCGGGGGCGCGGAGGCATCTGGAAGAATCCTGGCTGGTGGGAGGGCACTTTGCAAGTGATCTTACGAGATTAAGTGCGTCCTTTATTAAGACGGATGGTGACGTTCTGCCCGCTCGCTGTGATTTTGTTTATCTGAGGCCCCTTCCTTCCCCACATGGGACATAACACAGAACTGCAATTATTTCTAAAATCCTAAATTGGCTTCTTTTCTCTAGAAAATGGCCCTCGGTTCAGTTAATTCCTATCCTGGAGGAGCAGTGAGGTATCTGATCGGAAGAGGAGTCGAGGGCACGCCGGCGGGTCCCCTCGATTCTGTGACTGTAATCCAATTACACCAGCGGCGACGGGAAGCTGTGTGGGCGGGGCTCGGGGCCCGGGGCTGCAGACACCGCGTGGGGGCCCCGCTCCGCACCCCGGGGCTCACAGTCTAACGGGGACGCAAGTCAACCAGTGACTCATGGTGGCTGTGGGACTAACAGACTGAGGTGCGCAGGTCAGGGACAGGCCGTCAGGTCGGGGAACGCGGTCAGGGGCGTGGGGTCCGGATGGGGAAGAACTCTCGGGAGACGGCGGCGGGTTAAGCTGGATGACAGTGATCACCTACCTCTTGCCCTTTAATCCTTACGAGAAGCCCCGCACGTGGGTGGCCCCAGCCCGGGCGCGAGGACGAAGAAGCTAGAGCTCAGAGAGGTGGGTTTGCTGAGCACCAAGCACGCGGCCTGCATTCTCTGTGCACACGGTACCCCGTTTAATTTAATTCCTACGGGTACCTTGCAAGACAGACATTTTTATGCCCACTTTGCAGATGAGGAAACTGAGGCTCAGAGGGGTGAGTCGGCAGCAGAGCCAGGGCCCTGACCCAGATCAGAGCCGTGGCGGCTCCCTGGGACAGCACCCGGTGTGGCCAGAGGGGAGAACCTGGGCGGGAGGGGAGGGGCACAGAGGCCGGCCTGACTGTTGTCCTCTCTGATCCACGCTGGTATGGCCACTGGCCAGTTTGAAGACGACAGTAACATGGCGTTGAAAAAGGGTCACCCTGGGGGCACCTGGGTGGCTCGGTCGGTTGGGCGTCTGACTTCGGCCCAGGTCATGATCTCGCGGTTCGTGAGTTCGAGCCCCGCGTCGGGCTCTGTGCTGACGGCTCGGAGCCTGCTTTAGATTCTGTGTCTCCCCCTCTCTCTGCCCCTCCCCTGCTCACGCTCTGTCTCTCTCTCCGTCTCAAAAATAAATAAGCATTTTTTAAAAGAAAGTTCCCTCTGGCCACTGTGGCAAACCGACACCGTGGCCAAGGACACGTCCCCACCGATGGCGACAATCCGAGGGCAAGATGAGGGTGGCCTGGCTGGGGGCCGGCAGGCGGCGGGCGGTCAGGACGTCACGTGAGGGTCAGCGGAGTTTGCTGAGACAGACACAACAGGAACAGACCTCCAGGAGTCCAGGAGCCCATGGGGTTTGGTCTGAGCGCCAGGGAAGGCGGAGCAGCCGCGAACGGAGACCCGCCGGCAAAGCAGGAGCTGGGCTTGGGGCGCAGCGAACGTGCGCGGCCCGTCTGTCCCTCTGGCTGCCACACGGTCTGCTACCCGGGCCAGAGCGGTTTTATGCTGCGCGCCACGGCCCCGCACGCTGTGCCCTGTGCGTAAAATGCCCTTCCGGCCCATCGTCCACCCCGCACCCCACCGAGTCCTCAGCACCCGCCCGACTGCCGGTTAGGCGCACTTTGTCCACCAGGAAGGGCGCGTGACCAGCTTTGTAAGTAAGTGCCTGCGTCTCCCCTGGGGCCCGGCGCCCCCGAGGGAGCCTCGTTTGTGTCCAGATGCGCGGCCTGATGTAGAGGCTCCGAATAAGGCCTGGGGCATCTAAGGTACGTGCTCAAGCACTCCCAGCTTGGATTTCCCCGTGTGGAATGGGGTGATGGCGGTGCTTCTGTCCAAGTGTCGTCGGAGGGGTGAGAGAACCGGTTCCTGTAAGTGCCTGGCACTGGGCCGCACGTACCGCCGTCCCTCGGCAAGTGCTAACTTCACAGCAGGACGCGGGTTCTTCCAGCGGGGGGTCCAGGGGCCGCGTGGGGGTGACGGGGTCGGGGCCGCGGCCAGGGGGGAGCTGACTGACCCTGCAGGTGGCATGTTGAGGTCAGAGCAGGACGCGGCGACATAGGTCCCACGTGGCCCAGAAGGGGGTCCCACACGGTGCAGCCCGAGCTGGCTCCCCGTGTCCAACGTCTGCACCCTCTTGGTGCGAGATATCCCCCCGGGCTCGGGAGGCCTCACCTTTCCACACAATTTACAGTATCGACCCGCTAATCTTAGACACGGCGTCAGCGGGTGATGCAGGGAAGGAGGCCTTCCGGGGGCGTCCCAGAGAGCATGCCCGGTGGCCTCACTCACACACGGAGCCAGGACCCACGGACGCCGGCCTGGGCACCCACGGCGACCTGGTCGAGGGAAGGTGTCCCCTGCCCAGGCGCTGGCCGGCAGGACCAGGCTCTCCCCTGGCCGGACACGGCCGCCCAGGCACCTGACCCCTCCCCTGCCCTCACCTTTGTGAGCCGCCCTCCGAGCCTCTGCTGACTTCCTCCAGGCGGAGCCCCTGGGAGGGAGCCACCCGCCAGGCCCCTTCAGGCCTCGTCTGTCACAGGGTCCCAGCGACCTGCTGGGCAGGACGTGTGTTAGGACGACCGCACCCGGGGCAGAGCAGGGAGCCTCTCGGGGCCCCACACAGACGCCTGAGATGGACACACCCTTGCTCCGGGACCGTGCCTGTCGGTCCCCAGACCGGGTCCCCGTCCTGGCTGACCCTGGGGCCAGGCAGCCCCCGCAGCCGTGCGTCTACCTCTGAGCCCGCATCCCTCCCGCCCGCACCCCCAGGGTGGCCACGAGGAACCCGTCACTAACCGCACTGAGGGCCTCCGTCCGGGCACTTTGCTGGGTGCCACAGCCCCGCCTCGCGCCCCGCTGCTCACGGCATCCCTCCCCCTGCCCCCCGCCCCCCCACCCAGTGCTGCCAGAACCAGCTGGAACCAGGGAGAAACACCTCCTTCCTCTCCCCACCCAGCCAAGCGCTTTGGGAAGCGGATGTCCTTGGTGCAGGCTCTAAACGGAGGGGTGAAGGCACCCGTCTTCCGGGCCGTTTTCTGGGGCAGGGTCATCTCACGGACTGACCCCCAGGGCTCTATTCCTCCCTTAACCCTGACAAGGTGGAGTCAGCTCAGACCGCGTGGCTCCAGCGTGTGCTTCCGTCCTCACCGGCCACGGGAGGAGGAGGCTTTTCCTCGGAGCCCTGCCTGGAGGAGGAGGCTGTCCCGCGGAGCCCTGGGGGTCAGGACAAGCTACGGGGCAGGGCCAGAGCTCAGGTCCTCCCTGTCGAGGCCGGGGTGGGCCTCTCCATGGGGAGGGAAGGTTTCTGAGGTGGGGAGCTGAGCCGCTGGAGGTGCCTTTGGGTTAAACCCAAAAGCAGCCCCGTCATGATCTCTCTCGTTCTCTTTTATTCGAGCTTTGCAAGAGACACAGCGAGAAATCGGTTCATTCATTCATTCATTCATTCGTTCCCCGGAGAGCATGTGTGCGTGATTTAATACCCTTGGCCCCCTGTGCGGGGGGGGGGGGGGACGACCCCGGCGCCTCGGATGCAGCAGCTGACCCAGACCGCCCTGCCCCCACCGTGCTCACCGGGGCAGACAGGGGCGGCTCAGGGACGGAGCCCGAGCCCTGCTGTGCCCGCTAGGTTACTGGACCCGGGAAGCGTTTCCAGGGGAAAAGAGTCAGCTCCAAGATAGAATAAGGCCACAGTCCGAAACTCAGTGAACTTTGGGGCATCGGAAAGCGAAGGGAAAAGGGAACTTTCCGATTAAGTCGCAACCACCCTGCTCGGAAGGCAGTTGCCATGGTTACCCCAGAGTCTCCGGGGGTTTGTCGCTTGGGCAGCGGCTGGTAGGTGCTGACCCGGGGCGAGCCCGCTGACAGGGACGGCGCGGGGTGTGCTGAGCCCCGGGGCCGCGAGCAGCAAAACCGAGGCTCCCCGTGTGGCGGTCACAGCCCCGGGCACGGGGCCCACACGCCTTATTCCATCGAGCCTCATGGTGTCCTCGGGAAGGAGGTGTTATTCCCATATTACAGATGCGGCAGCTGAGGCCCCAGAGGCTCAGGCACTTGCCAGATGTCACAGCAGACGGCCGGGCCGATTCCAGGCCCCGGGACGGGCACGGCCTGCGCTCTTCAACGACAGGGTCCTGGGACTTGGACCTGGTAAGATGCCCTGGTGGCCTCTTACCAGAGCCTTCTCCTAGAGGGATGCTGGGTGTTATTCCCCAGCCACTTGGGAGAGGTGTGCCCCCTGGACGACAGCAGAAAGGGTGTGAGGCCAGGCGGCTGCTGGTTCTCCTGTCTGGCCGATTGCCTCTGGGCGGGCCAGGACGGACGGACGTTCTGTCTGGCTGTGTTCACCTGCTCCATCCATCCCAGCGTGCCGGGCCGGGGCCCCATCACCTCTGGTCTGTGCCCCGCACCCGGGGCTCCCAGCATATTTGTAGTCACTCATGTATTGAAGCGTCACGCACCACGTCCCTGCTGGGCACCGGGCCCCGAGCTGGCCCCAGAAACACGAGACAGAATGCCGGTCCCTGCCCTCCGGGCGCCCACAGTCTGCAGGGGGCGCACAGGGAGCCCCAGAGTTTGCAAAGCCACAGCGAGCGAGGGCCAGCTTTACCTGGGGGGCGAGAGGGTTTACAAGAGGCGGCTCTGGTCTGGGAAAGGAGGTGTGCACCCATCAGCTGGAGCTGTTCCGGACTGAGAAACCCACAACCCCCCTTGCGGTCGGACCGTGACCGTTACACGGTTCGTGTGGAAAGCTCGCGGTCCTTCGGGGGGGGTCGGGCGTGTGGGTGGTCTTGGGGACCCCTGGCCAGGACCGGTAATAGGACAGCAGGGAGAGACGGCATTCCAGGTACGGGAACCACAGAGGCAAAGTCACGGAAGCAGGTGTGCGGTGGGGGGGAGGGGGGCGGTGGGCGGCGGGCAGGCAATGGGGGGTGGGGGGGAGGCCGCGGCAGCGACCAAGGAGGAAGGGACCCAGGTGACCCTCACAGACTCCCTGACACCAGGCCACCGCCCTAGGGCCCTGAAGGCTGGTCCAGCTGTCTTGTCTCTTCCTCCCCCACCCCGGGTAATACCGGTGATGGTCTGAGGGGTCTGGCCCAGTGGTTCCCTACCCAGGCGGCTTTGTCCCCACCAAGGACACCCAGCAATCTGGGGGGGGGGCACTACTGGCATCGAGTGTGTACAGGCCAGAGATACTGCCAGACCCCCACCCCCCACAGTATGTGGACAACGGCCACGGCCAAGGGTTCCCAGGCCCCACGTGTGGATGGTGCCGACCCGGGAAACCCTTCCCGGATCCGCGCAGTCTCCGAGAACTTCTCGCAGGGACGGAAGCGTTCGGTGACTCCGCATCGTCTAACGTGGCCGCTGACCACACGTGGCACCTGAACCCTTGAAACGTGGCACGTTGGGCTCAGGACCAGTTTCGATGTGATCTTAATTTGTGCCGGTAAACAGCGTGTGCGGCTCACGGCCCGAGTAGATCCACATGCCAAGGGGGATGCGTGGTTCTTGTTCTGTTCCCCGAGGGGGGGGGTCCCCGGGGGGGGTCCCCTGAGTCTCCCTCTCGTGCGGCAGGGTCTCCCCGAGAACATCCTCTGGGAAGTGCAGCTTGGAAAGAGGGGCTTGGGGTCACCCGCTCACTCTGAGCCAGAAAATCCCGCCGCCCACGCTCTGAGGTTGAGCCTGGACCGGTGGCTGCACCTGCTGGAGGGGGCCGGGCTGGGGGCGGGGTCTGATTGGGGGCGGAGTCAGGGCTGGGGGCGGGGTCAGGACTGGGGCGGGGTCAGCTCTAGCAAACCACTCACCTAATAGCCCCAAAGCCGCCTTTTCCCCCTGGAGTCTGGCAGCAGTAAACCCGATATGCTTGTCTTTATCTTTGCTTTTTATTTTAGTTTACAACTTGTTCAAAATCTGGGAGGGGTGCCATTTATTAAGAGTTTCCCCCGGGGCGGGGCACCTGGGTGGCTCAGTCGGTTAAGCGTCCGACTTCGGCTCGGGCCATGATCTCGCCATTCGTGAGTTCGAGCCCCGAGTCGGGCTCTGTGCTGACAGCTCGGAGCCCGGAGCCTGCTTCAGATTCTGTGTCTCCCTCTCTCTCTGCCCCTCCCCTACTCACGCTGTCTGTGTATCTCTCAAAATAAATAAACTTAAAAAAAAAAGCTTCCACAAAGATCCTCATATTTGTTCCATTAGGAGGTGATAATAATAATAATAATAAAGACTGGAATTCAAGAAGCCAAACACATACACGGAAGGTTTGGGACAGCCAGAGCCTGTGGCTGTGACCTTGGGCAGGGCGCTTTGACCTTGCTGGTTTCTGGATGGATGGTTGTCTTTCCTCTCTTCCGTGCCGGCGGAAAGATCGCGCCTCAGGCCAGGAGCTATGCCCGCTGTGTGCGCGGCTTCTGATGCACAGCAAAACTCGGGATCTGGGAGCGCCCTCGGGAAAGCTAGGAGCTGCTCCCCACCTGGCTTTGGCCCAAGCTGAGCAAACAGGGAGTAAAGGTGGGGCCCACAGATCTGGACTTGTGCAGGTAGCCGGCCGAGGACCCGCCCTGGGGATGCCGGTGCCCCCGCCGGGGCGGCTCGCGGCTGGCTGCCAAGGGGGTGGAGGGACGCGGGCTCACGAGGAGGAGGGGGGTTTCGGAAGCCGGGCCGGGGGAGGAGGCATTCTTCGGGGTGGGGGCCCGGGAGCCGGTCGCTCGGGAGCCTGCATCCCAGGCCGCGTGCCGGGTCCGCTTAGTGGACGCCCTTTCCCGGCCCTCACACCCTCACCTGGGGGGACGGCTAGGGTCGGGGTCCGGAGACACCTTTGGTACCAAGAGCCCCCGGCCACGGTGGCGCCCTCGGCTCAGGGGATCACGGCCGCCTGTCAGGTTCTGTTACTCTCTCCGGTCTTTGGACCCAAGAAAATAACCGAGCAGCGTCTCTGCGCCTCCGGCATCTCCAACCGCGGCCACGAGCTGAGGCCGTGCCGGGAATGCCGTGTTTCCCGCGCTCCCTGCCCTCCGGCCCCAGCGAATTTAATTCTGTTCCTTTAATCATTTCTGGGAGTGTAGATTCTGTTGGGCGAGCGGGTTGCCTCCTGCAGAAATCAACCCGAATCCCGGAGCCGCACGCCGCACGTTCCAGAAGACGGAGCCTTGGCTCGCTTGCGAAAGAGCGGGGGACGGAGGCGGCGGTCGCTCTGGAGGTGTGTGTGTGGGGGGCCGGACGGACCCGCCCGAGCGTGCAAGGCTGGGCTGGGCGGGCTCCCCGGGACCCCTCACACGAACTTCCTGCCTGACATTGCACGGTGGTCCCGGCACGAGCCCCTCCCCCATCACCCACGCCTTCCTTCGTTCAACAAAACGCGTGTTCCGGGCACTGGACTGGGTCGCGGAGAAGGCGAAGGCGAGGAGCGCGTGGTCCTTTGCGGCCCTCCAAATACAGGCGTGTGTGGAAGACAGGTGTGGCGGGCGCGAGGCATCCTGGAGCGTAAGGTGGTCCTTCAGTCTGGGCTCCGCTGAGAGCACCTGACCCTGGGGCGGCGCTCAGGCCTCCCTCCCTCTGCAGGACCTTGAGACCGGATCGGGGACCTCCTCCCGGTGGGTAGAACCCGCAGGAAAAGTCAGAGGGCTGTGAGCTAACGCGTTTTCCCTTGTGGCCGCGTTGAGGAAGACGCCGGTGTGGGGGGACCCTCGTTCACACACGACCGAGAGCTGAGAGGCGACAGCGTTCAAGCAGGTGCAGGCCTGCAGCCCGGACGCCCGCATCTCCACTCCCTGCCTGGGGCTCGACAGGGAGCGCGGTGGGTGTCGCGGTCCCACTGAGGGCAGGCTGGGGGCCTTTTGTGCAAGCCCGGAGGGTTTGGATTTCACCCTGGAGGAGCCGGGGGGCCGGCGAAGGATTTTGAGGGACTGGCGATTCCTCCTGAGTGTGTGCTCACACAGAGCCGACGGCCGTGGGCGCCACGAGGGTGAGGGGACCGTTGCTACTCGTGATTCTGACAGCGTGGTCCTCGAACACGGGCCACTTGGGAAACTCTTGACTTGGTTGAGGGCCCGGCCAAGGAAGTTCAGAGGCTGAGGTGGGGGAGAGCACCCACTTAGGGGATGCTGAATCCATTAACACGGTATTTTTGAACAATTGTCAGCTGGAGGAAAATATTTAAATAGAAGTCATTAGTGAGCATATTTCTGAAGCCGACAGTGTCTAATAAGCCAAAATTGCCTTCCCTAAAAACGAAACCTATTGAAGATTTTCAGCCCCCTTTCTGAAGTGCTCAATAAGGGAGGGGAAAAAAAAATCCATCGCTCTCCCTGGATTGAAATTGCTGAAAGGTAGGAGTTGATTTCTGGTTAGGCATTGTCCGACCACGGTGATACAAATCAGCCCTTAGGATAATTTATATCTCGGAGAGGAGTTCGGAAATGGGTCTGCTCGGAGCTAAAAGCATCGTAAATAAGCTGGGTTGGGCGGCTGTGCGGCCGCACCAGCTGCGGTGGGGATTGATAGACCGGCCTCCCGGCCTCCCCGCCCCCTGCCCCCCCCCAAGCTCAGGGCTCAGCCCGCCCCGCCTGGGCCACGTGCTGCCACCCCAGCCAGGCCACGCCCTCCTGGCCTGGTCTCCTCCTGGGAGACGGGCCTCGTCCGGGGGCAGGGACCCATCCACCCTGGGGCAGGGACAGAGTCAGGACCTCCGGACGGCCGGGCGGGCGCTCCCACTGATGTCTCACTGGGACGCGGAGGGACAGACCAGCAGATGAGGACCCCACGTCACCGGTAAGAATGAACTATCAGTGTTACGATCACAACACACACACACACACACACACACACGCCATACATCTGTGTGACTGCGCGTGCAGCCATACACGTGTGCACCTCTGTGTATCAACTCATGTGGCCGCATGGGCACACGAATGCACGCTCGTGGGAGCACGCCTGCGTGTGTGTATGTGTGTGCCTGCGTTGGGATTGGGGGCACCCAACCCAGCCCGGGGGAGTCAAAGAATTTAACCCAGGGGCTGATGGTCGCGTCTTGGGCGGGGCTGACAAAAGGTGGGTAGCAGGTCTGGCTGGATCAGGCCTGGTCTGGTTCATGGGTCCCCACCTTGCAGGACCTTGAAGGACCCCTAGTGGGAGTGACTTGGTCAGATCTGCAGTTTAGAAAATATAAACGCCCGCGCCTGAGGGGAGATTAGTTTTCTCCCAACTTTTCCCTCAGAGAAGATTCCTTCCGAAGTCTGTAACAGACAGGACGCTGCCTCGGTTGTTGAGAAAAGCAGGGCCGTCTAGGGAAAGATGTGGTTGCCCGAAACCCCTCAGTCTGGCCACAAAAAATGGAAGGAGATGAGGAAATTGAATACAGATGGAGTAACCGATGATTCCTGGGAGTCTGGCCCCGGAACTGTCGGTGTCACCGTAGGCGAAACTCTGGGAGGTTATCTCTGCAGAGCGCATTAGAGAGGTGGGTTCTGAGGAGACGGTCCCCGTGATGGGATGAGGGGCCAGGCCTGCCATCAGGGAGGGCAGTCCCGGGGCGTCGGGGCGGCCGCGGTTGGACGCGGGCTCCAGGGTAGGGTCCGGGAGACGGCAGGGCCCGACCTCGGGGCGGGAGGCAGGGCCAGCGGGGCCCAGCGCCTGCAGGGGCGCGGGTGGCTCCGAGGTGCCGTGTTCACTTGGAGACGGCTCCGTCTGCCTGCAAATCCAGGTGACAGAGACTTAGTGGCTCCTGGCACTTGCTGTCACTTTCCATTTCCCGGCTCCCTGGAGCTGGGTGGGAGCTGGGTGGAGGCTCGTTGAGAGCCTGACGGCCACCTGAGCCCTGTCATCGCTCCCTCGGCTAGGCAGGCGGGAGGCGGGGGGGAGGGGGGACGGTGGGGGGGGAACCAGCCGGGTCGGCCTCACCTGGGGCCTCCAAGGAGGCTTGGTGGCTACAGAAATGTCTGGAACTCAGCCTGAGACTCTGTGGGTCCAACTCATACACACAGAACCAAGAAGAGAGGGTCCCACACGCCCGCTGCGGTTGCCATGACAACAGGCAGCCTGGGTCAGGACCCCCGCCCCCCCCCTTCCCCACAGGTCCACCCTGCCCCCGCCCACCTGCCAACGGGTACCTCTCAGCACCCTCCTCCCCCCCTCCCCAGTCTCCAGGTTCACACCCGCCCTGGCCCGGCCGCCCACCCACCTGCGTGGCCCTCATCTGGGAACCGCCCTCGGGCTCTCCTCTGTCCTCACTGCTCTGTCACCTGGTGCAGGAGGGGCAGCAGGCCCGTCCGAGCTACACACACACCCCCTCCCCGCGTCGGGCGCACCCCTGCCCGCATCCCATCCACGGAGGACGGCGGACGCCTCCAGGCTCCGGGGAAGCCGCGTTCTCGAACCTCGGCCCTGCCTGTGGGTCTGAGTCTGGCGTCCAGGGCGGACGCGAACGTAAAAGGGCCCGAAGGAAGATATAACTGCAAAGTGTCGGAGCGCATGGGGAGGACAAGAAGTGACAAAGTCACGGGTGGGGCGGGCAGCTCCGGGCTGAGGACCCCAGGGGCCTCGTCTCCTCCTTCCCTCCACTTCTCAGATGGGAAAACTGAGGCTCCGCGAGGTGAGGGGCTCTGCCTCGGACGCATAGCACTCGGGGAGCGGGGCAGGCGGGCACGGTCTCGGTCCCCTTCACAGCAGGTCCCTCCCTCGGGTCCCCTTGGGGTCACACGTGGAAGGAAACAGAAGGAACTAGGTCACGGCGGATGCTCTGTCCAGGTAACTTGGCCCTGTGCTCCTGCACATGTCCCGCCTGGAACAGCTTTCTCTCGACGGCGGGCTGGCTCTCTCCTTGGCCTGTCCTCCGAGGTCCCTCCATGCGGCCCAGGGCCTCTCAGACACAAGCAGCCATTCCCCCCCCCCGCCCCGTCCCTCCCGGGTCCCTGGGGCTCTGGCGGTGACATCGGCCGCATCCTCTGTGAGTTAGCATTGTCCTCCCACAACGTTCCTTCATCTCCGACATGGAGGGCGAGCACGTGCGTGTGGCCACGAGGCGGCCGCACGGGGAAGGGGCCAGAAGCCCCTCTGGGTGGAGAAGTGACAGTGGCCGCGTGCCCGCAGGCGGGCAGGTGAGTGGACACAGGGACGGGGCCCCATGGGGGTGGGGGATGGGCCCCTCGCAGCCACGGAAGCCAGCCGTCCACGGGTGGCCCTGCAATCCGGGCTCAGCCACTGCAACAGCCCGTGTCGTGGGGGTTCGAGGAGGAGGGTGTAGAGCAACATCCCCGGCAAACCCGGGCTCCTCCCACCGCCAGCCGGGCCCAGCGGGAGGCGGAGAGCGGGACGGGTGGTTGCGGGTTCACACACACACCCCTGTGCCTCCTACCTGGCCCCCGGGTCCCCCATCCCAGCCGCTGCCGGAGCACAGGCCGCGGGGACGCCGGCGGGCGCTGGCGGGCGGGGAGCGTGCCCTTGACAGCCCCACGCACGTGGCGGCCGGCACTCGTGAAGACCTCGCTGACCCCGCGCGGACCCTCGGGGGAAAGAAACCACGTGAAGGCCCATACGCCAACAGCAGTTTCTTCTGCACGAATAGACCTTATTTTCCGACACGTGTCAGCGGGAAGGGGGCCCCCGGGGGTACAGCCGGGGCCACCCCAGAGGCCGGCTTCCCCTGTGCTCTGCCCCCTTAGAGGGCCGGCCGGCCCCCGTGGCCTCGCCATGGCCCCTTCCCTGTGCCGCGGAGACTCCCGAGGGCCGGGCGGAACCCAACAACCCCTTTCGTGGACAGACTTCCCGTCTTTGGAGGCTCGCTGAGGCCACCGTGGCCCCTCGTCTTGGGAGAGGCGGGCAAACAGGCCATCCCGCGGGGGTCTGCGTGCACGGAGTGGGCCCAAGCAGTCCACGGCGTTGCAAAACCCGCGCTGCCAGAGGGTCCCTCCCCGTCTCCTCCCTCCATCCCCGAGGCAGGCTGCCTCCCGCGACGACGCCGGGAGTGAGATGCGGCCTCGAGGGCCACTCCGGGCGGTGGGGCCGGGCGCCGTGCCTCGTCATCCGACCGCGACCCCGCGGCAGGGGGCTGCGGCAGGGGGGGAGGCCATGCGTACCCCACCCCCGGGGTCTCCCAGGCGGCGGGCAGGACCCCACGGACGACGGCCAGGCTGGACGTAAACGGGGATCAGTCTGTGACCTGAGCAGGAGGGAGCACTACCTGAATTCCTGAGAAGAACCACGGCGACCCCCGGGGACCCGGTCAGATTCATTAAAAAGATGTCACGCTAGACTTACCGCATTTTTAAAAATCAATCAATTATTTATTTAATAAATATTTAGCGGGGGTGCCGATGTGCCCAGAATTCAGCTAGACCCTGAGAGCAGAGTTCTGAACGAGACAGAGAGCTCCCTGGCTCCGTGGTGGCGGGAATGCTGGCTGCGGGGCCCCGGGGGTCGGGAAGGAGGTGACAGACAAGAACACAGGTGCCCCAGGTCACAGGTGCCACCCGGGAACTGGACGGCCAGGCGGGGGCTCCCCGGGGAGGTGCACGCAGCAGCCTCGTAGGTCGAGAAAGCACCCACACGTGGCGTTTCCGGATCGCAGAAGCTCGGGAGGAAGCCCTCCATACGCTATTTGCTAAAATGCGCTGCGGGCTCATCCTGCGGCAGACCGCGTGCTGCTCGGGCCACGAGCATTCCGCCGGTCCTCCCAAGAGCCCGGCAACGGGTGCGTTTTGGAGATGGAGACAGAGAGGCTCAGAGAGCTGGCGACTTTCTCAAGGTGGTGGTGGTGGTGGGGGAGGGGAGCCGGGACCCGCCCCCGCCTGGGCTTGTCACCCTGAGGCCGGTGACGACCAGGGCGCCTCCGTCAACGGGGGGGGGGGGGGCAGAGACGCGGGGCTGACGGCTCCCAGGTGACCGAATGCGTGTTTCCCGAGGTTGAGGCCCAGGCGCCTTGGCGGTGGCTCCGGCTGGGCCTGCAGCCCCGCCCTGCCCGCTGGGGTCAGCGATCTGAGTGAGGGCTCGGCAGGCCAGTCCGGGTCCAGCCTCCTCTGCTGCCACCGGCGACCTCCCAGCAGGCCCGGCAGGTTCCCTGCGCCTCCCCCAACACGCCACGTGTTTCGTGCCTCCTACCTTCACACGGGGGGCCCCCTGCCTGGACCGGCCCCTGCTCCCTGTACCCCAGAGAGTGTTCTCTTCTTCCTTAGGAGTCAGCTGAGATGCCACCTCCTCCATGGAGCCTTTCCTGAATTCCTCCTGACTTGGTGACATGCAGCCATCACCCGCTTGCTCTTTGCTACTGCCGGAGGACAGCGCCGACCAAGTGGCGATGTGGTGAGGCTGCGAGCACCCAAACGATACAGCAGACCTCCTCCTCGGTGGCACATTCTTGCTTCGGGTGTGTTTCCTGGTCCAGGTCTTCACTGGACACTCGGTGAAGGTTCTTCTCAGAGTCTCCGGCGTTCGACACAAAATCGAACACAATGGGTGCCCTGCTCAGTGAGTAAGTGAGAAGATGTGTGGGTGCATGGATGGATGGGTGGATGGAAGGAAGGAAGGCTGGCTGGTTGCATGGCTGGATGAGTGGATGGAACGATGGATGGATGGTGGAGGGATGGATGGATGATGGAAGGAAGGAAGGAAGGAAGGAAGGAAGGAAGGAAGGAAGGAAGGAAGCCTGGCTGGTTGGATGGCTGGATGAGTGGGTGGAACAATGGATGGGTAGATAACCCAGCAGATGACAGGAAGCTAGGAGGCAATGTGGATACTTGGGGTCCAATCACTGGGATCCACAAAGAGAGAAGCAGATAGAATCAAGAGCCAAACACGGTGGGACTGAGATGCGAGCCGACGGTCTGGTCCCCGGTCCCGGACCTGCAGGGGACTGGGAGGTGGTGCTTCACTGAACGGTACCTGGACACGTCAGCACCGCTGTGGGCCCATCAGAGAAGCCCCCCGTGGTATTAGGGTACCTTCCGAGACACGGGCTGAGATGACGTGCAGATAGGTGTCGAACAGTCCCGGCGATGCAGACGTGACAGTTGCGAGGCAGAGCTGGCCGGGGGGGGGGTTGGGAGCGGCTCCCCCACCAAGCCTAGTCCAAGTGGCCCCCTCATGTCCTCTGATCTGTCACCACTGCCACAGAGAAGGACCTCATCCCGGCCCTGAAACGCTCCCGGCCACCCGCACCCCTTACGGGTGACCCAAGCCGCGTAGCCCACGCCTTCTCAACCACTTCCTGGATCCCACCACCCTCCTCCCTTCTCCGCATCCCTCCAGAGTCAGCAGGTGCTCCTGTCTCCCACACACAGGCGGTGAGCGTCCCTGGAGGGCTTTGCACAGCAGGAGCGGTGTGGCATCGGGCACGGAAATGGCACAGACGCCCAGCAGGCTTTTTCCTTCTCTTTCCTGAGGCAGCTCTCCTCCCGGCCGCAGCCACGTCACTTCTCCGCTAAGCTCCCCTGGGCTTCGCTCGCTGTGGGCCTCGGACACTCGTCCCCCTTTGGGCCCCGGGCGCTTCCTCTGTAAAGTGGCCGCGGGAAGGCAGCCCCTGACTCACTGTGAGATTCCAGGGACATAATGGGCAGGAGGGAGCCTGGGGCGGCATCACCGGCAGGACATGGGCGCAGTCACGCGCACGCGGTAAGGGAGACGCACGGGGCTGTTCTGCAAAGCCAGGAATGCCGGGGCGGCACAGGATGCGTCTGTCACCCCTGCCACCCTCGCCCGGTGTCCCCAGGGCTCCAGAGGGGGCCGACTCTCTTCTGACTCCAGGGCTGGGCCTGCTAGTGTGTGACCTTGAGCAAGCCCCTTTCCCTTCTGGTTGCCACCTGGCTGACCGCCATGAAGCGGGGCTCCCACTGGTCCCTGGCCAATCCTTATCCCCCTGCACCTGTTGAAAACAGGCTCCCGGGAGCCTCGCCAAGCAGCTCTGCCCCTAGCGGTCATCAGAGGCACGACGCTCCCTCGCAGGAAGCCGGGTTAGAGCCGCACCACCAGAGCCCTACCAGCTGCACCGCCCGTGCGGGTCCTCAGCCTCCTGGAGCATCTGGGCGGCCGGCCCCGGGTGAGGACGGGACCCGCCGATGCGCCCACAGGGGTGGCCCCGTGGCTGGGGGACTGTGGGGAGCAGGGGCAGGGGGACGCTTGGAGGGGAAACGCTCAGGGTTGGACCAGCCCCGTTTCACGAGGGGGATTGTGGATAGCAGTGTGGAGGCACACCTGTCCGCCTCCGAGCGTGCGTGCGTGTGTGCCTGTGGGGTGGCCCAGTGTGACCACACAGGAGTGCGCCCGTCAGCTGACCCCGGGTGTGTGGCCCTGCTTCCGTGGGGCACCCTGTCAGGGCGTGGGTCAGTCCCCGGTGTCGTGCCCTGAGTGTGCAGGGGGCGGGGGTGGGGGGGGGGATGGTGTCCGTGTGTTCGCCCGCTCCTGGGCTGGCGGTTGTGTGCGCGGCTGTCCCCGCCTGTCGTGTGCACGAGGGTGTCTGTGGCCAGATGTGCGTGGGACGGTGGCCCCGCGTGTGTCTGTGCGACCCTGTGTGTGTGCCTGCCACGGCGTCCCGGGCTGTCTGCGAGCGAGCGGGACAGAGCCCGGTGTGTGTGCGCACACGCGCGCGTGAGAAAGCCTGGCTGTCGGCGTGGCCCGGGGGCCGGGATTCAGTGTCTGCACCAGACGGTGCGTCTGTCCCTGTGTGTCTGCGACCGAGTGAGCGTGGCAGCCCGGCGGAGCGTGTGCGCGCGTGCCCCGCCCGCCTGCCCGCTCCCTCCCGCGGGCCCCCGCCCCCAGCACGACCCCTCCCACGCGGCGGGCCGAGCGGGCGCCTCTAGGACCCGGCGGCGGCCGGCCGCTGTCCCCGGGCCGCGCGAGTGAGCATGTGCAGAGCCCGCCCGCCGCCCGCCCGCGCCGCCCGGTCGCCCGCAGCCCCGGAGCCTGGTGGCGGCGCCCTGTGCCCGGAGGGGGGGGGGGGGGGGCGCGCGTCGGGCCGCTCGCGGCGGGGGGGGGGGGGGAGGGTGGGGGCGCCGGGGCTCCGGGTGCTGCGGGGCCGCGAGGCTCGGTGCCCGGGAGCGGGCGCGTGGCCGCGGGAGCGGGCGCCCCAGCCGGCCGCGATCGCGGGGTGAGTGAGTCCTGTCTCCGGGGCGCCCCGCCGGGACCCCCAGCGGGACCCCCAACGGGACCCCCCGCGGGGGCGGGGGCGGGCGCGCTCCTTCCCAGCCGCCCGCGAATAAGTTTGTGTAGACGCGGCCGGAGCGCGGCGGGGGTGCACCTGCTCCGGGCGGCGGGCCGGGGAGAGGGGTGTGGGTGCGCGCGCGGGGGCAGCGCTCGGGAGGGGCCCCGGGGGGCGGGCGGGGGCGCGCAGGGCAGCTTTGGACGCGGCGTCCCCTCCTGGAATCCTCGGCGACCGTCAGTGTCCGCGGAGGGAGGGAGGGAGAGGCGGATCCGGCCGGGCAGGGGGCGAGCGCGGGGTTCGGGGTGCGCGCTGCCTCTGGCAGGAGCCGCTCACTCACCCAGAGAGCGAGGCTTCCGGTCAGCGGAGGGCTCTGCCCGCTGTCTCTGGGTGAACTTGAACAGGGGCAGAGGCAAAGGCGAAACGTAGGTATTCGCGGATCTTGTCCGGAAAATTACCCCAAGTAGTGGAGGGAGCCGTGCACCTCCCCAGGTGTGGACGCAGCCGGACTGGGGGCTGCTCACTGCGTTCTTCTTTTAAGTCTGGAGCCTCAGGGTGGCCCCGCCGGTGGTCTGGTTCCCCGGGATGGCACGTGCTGGCTCGCCCCCCACCCCCCGCCCCTGCCCCCGTGGGTAGGGGGTGGCGCAGAGGGACTCCCGTCCTTGTCTGAGCAGGGGCACGCTGGACACCGGGGTTCGGGCTGCCACGGCCCCGCGCCCTTCCGGGGCTGCTGCGAAGATGGACAGACTGGGAACTCTGCTGTACTTTTCTGACAGATGCAGACGCTGTCACCCTCCTGTCGCTGGAACCGGGAGGGTCCCACGTCAGGCTCAGGAGATGGGCCTTTTGTTTTCTCCTGTGAATTGCCTGGGAGGCCCCGGGCAAGGGAAGGGAGTGAGGCCGTGGGGAGGGAGGCAGGAGGGAAGAGCCGGCCCCTTCCTGATGGTTGCAAACTGCAGGAGAGGAGGCAAAGGGGAGGTTCCCCAAGTGTGCCCCTCACCCCCCCCATACCCTCGGCTGGGGCCTCAGAAGCCCCTTGGGGAAGGTGCCCAGTGGCCACCAGAGCCCCTGTAAGCTGCAGCAGAGTGGCTGTCTCCCAAGCGCTCCCCGAAGGAAGCTTGGCGAGTGGCTGGGGGTGGGGGGCTGACCCGGCAGCCCCCCCTTCCCCAGGAGAAGCCCCCGCCCACGGCCGCGTGCCCCCATCCCCAGCATGAGTATTTCCCAGCTCCCTGGAAGCTTGGTCTGGGGGTGAGGGGCTCCCCCTTTTCGGCGGCTGCTGGAGCCCTGTGGGGTGTGTCCTGTGGCCTGCAGCCCATCCGCCGGAAGGGAAAAGAAGCCTGGTTAGGCAGAAGGCCAGACCCCATCCCTGCCCTCCTGTGTGCCCAGGCAGGCGGGGGTGCTTGTCCCGGCCGCCAGTCTCCGGCCAGGTCAGTTCAGGCCCAGCCCCGGGGAGCGAGTCACGGGGGCGGCTCCCCCTGCCTGGAGCCCAGGACCGGGTCCTGCCTGAGCAGGCACTCTTGGGAAGGGCCGGTTCCCCCGTAGACACTCGCGGCTCGTGCTCCCGTCTGGCTCAGACCCCGGTCGGCCGCGGGGAGGCCGCCGCACAATGATCGGAAGTGTGCTGCTTGCGCAGACTGTGGTTGGTGAGAACCGCCTGCCGTGTGGACGTGTGATGTGGATGGAAGAGTAGGCTAGATTCATTTTGTGAGCTACTGACGCGGGCACACCTGTTGGCTGCTAGGGCCCCTTCCTTCTCCTGGGCTTCTCTTGCTGCTGGAGACAGACCCTCCGGGACCTGAGCCCCTCCCAGAGGGCGGCTGTCTTGGCCTGAGGGGGCCCGGAGGGTGCTGAGGACAGGGGTGCCCAGGCGCCCGCCCGGGAAGCCCCCATCCCAGCGCCCGCAGGAGCCAGAGGGGCGAGGCTGAGCCTGCCCAGACTTATCCGAATCGCCCAAGGGGCTTGAATAACCCTCAAGGGTTCGCCATCGGGTGGGAGAAACAGAGGAACAAAACAGGGATCTATGAAAGAGGGGGCCCAGCGACAGACCAGAGAGCTGGTGATGGGCTGTTTCCAGAGGGTTCCACTCCTGAGTAGGGGATGGACGCGCCCCTCTCCCCTGAGCCCTGGAGGGTGGCGGGGTGCACCGATTCCTGGGGGTCTGCCCTGTGTTCCACTCGGAGGTGCCCGCGGGGGGCTCACGGGCCGGGAGGGAGAGTGGGCAGAGCGGCTCGGAGCGCTGACTCCAGGCGGGACACGTCAGCCGGGGTCAGCTCACAGAGCATCCCGTCCCGCCGTCGAGCTCCGCCTCAGGGAGCATCGGACCTGAACCTTGATGGCCACAAAGCATGCGCGAGCCGTACGAGGAAGGGCACGGGGGCCGGGGGCACTGTGCTTGGGACACGGCCTTCTGGAAGGACCCTTGAGAGGAAGGGGCTGGCAGACTGGGGGTCAGACCGAGAGGCCTGGGCCTGGCCGTCCGAGTCCTGCGGACACGTTGGAGGCTGCAGCATTACTGTTTCCTTCTTTAGAAAGATCACTTTCTTAGGCTTGGCCTTTGCGAGAAGGGGAGTATCCACACAATGTGCACGGAGCTGAGCAGGGCGGAGGCCTGCAGGGGTGAGAAAAGACAGAGGAGGGCTAATCCAGAGCCCTGAGCCCAGCTGGAGGCTCATGTGGACCTGAGGACCCCTCCCCACTGTGCCGGCCGCGGGTCCTGGAGGCTGGGACTCAGCTGCTGGGACCCCACCGCCCGTCTCTCATCGGGAGGGTGACGTGCTGGGCCTGCTCCTTTGTCTTTAAGGCTCTCACCCGACTGGGAGCACGTGGCTCTGAGCCCAGAGGGTCCCCGTCCCCACTGCCCTGGCCACAGGTGCGGAGATGCTTCTGGGGGCCTCTGGAGTCTCCCTCCTCACCTGCCACCGCCTGTCCTCTCTGGCCGGGGAGGGGACGGAGGCAGTCACGTGGCTGAACCCCGGCGGCCGGGAGTCAGGCCCCGGCCTCTCCGAGGGCTTTGTGCAGCCCCCAGGCCCCACGGGCTGCCCTTCTCCTCTCCCCACTGCCACCGTCACCTGCCCAGTCCCCGGACCCCTCAGCCTAGCTGAGAGGCGGGAGCCTGTGTTCTACTCCCGGTCCCACCTGCAGGCCGGGCACCTGCTGCGCCCTGGGGCCCAGCCAGCAGCAAAGTAACAGGAGAGGGCTCGGGTGTTCCCGTCCCCACCTGCGCTAGGCCCCATCTCCCTCCCGAGACCCCACAGAAGCCCCTTTGCCCCGACTCCCTCCTTCCTGAGTGGGGCGACCCTCCCCCAGGCCCTGCCTGCCCTTCTCTGGGCTGATGTCCACCCCGTCCCCCCGAAGCACTTTGCTGGATTCCGAGATGGGAGGGGCCCCATGGGAAGAGCAGAGTGGACGGAGGAGGGGCCCGGAGGGCGGAACGCTGACCCCCACGGCGACATCAGGGGTGTGTGCCGGGGGCGGGGGGCACGCCATGCACGGCACCGTCTCCCCGAGCCTGGACCTGGCTTGTTTTCAAAGGTGCTGGTGGGGGCGCCCTGAGCTCCTTTCCAGAATAGTCCTGCCCGGTGTGGGGCTGGAGCCGGCGTGGGCGGGCTAGCCCTGGTGTCTGACCGTGGGGCCTTGGTGGCTGTGGCTCTCAAATGGGGACAAGCGTGGCGCCCGCGGGGAGGGAGGGGGCGTGCGGAGTAGCCGGGATGGGGCAGGTGAGGAGCACGGCCCCGGTGGGGTGGGGAGCACTGAAAACGAGCGGCCGCTAGCAGCATGGGGTGGGCTCCCGGCCATGCAGACAGGCCGTGGTGGGTGTGCCCCCGGGGGCTGGCAGGTCCCGCCGACCTCAAGGCTTGGCGGGAGCCCCTTGTGCAGCGGCTGTAGGTCACCCAGCCACCCCCAGGCTGCGCTCACCTGCGGTCACTCCAGAGACGTTTTCCATCCCCAAGCTGCTGGCTGTGCACTGGGATCTGGGGGTGTGGCCGGGGCCCTGCTTGGAGGGACCAGCAGCCTGGAGGACAGGCGACAGGGTAGGGGGTAGGGGTCAACGGCAAGTGTGACACTGGCGGTCCAGGGCAGGGGACGAGTTTCTCACGCTCAGGGAATGCCAGCCCCCGCCCTGCCCGAGGCAGGCGTTCTGGGCCCGGAACCAGCTGCGCGATTTTCAAGGTCCGGGGTGGCCACTGCTTTATAGGACCCTGAGAGTGGCTGTCCCCACCTTCACGTCCAGGCCCCCTCCACAGACCGGGAGGCCCCTCTGGGACGGGATGGCCCTGGGGGGGACTTTGGGGGTCCTTGGGGAAGCTGGGTGTGGTCATTCAAATCCTGACTGATGGGCCCTGACGGCACACCGGCCACCCCTCGCTTCCTGTGGCCAGTTTCCAAGTCCTGCGCCCGGCACGGCACGGGACCCACCACACACCGTGGTTCCCGACCCCGAACTGCTGACCCGCCTGCCCTCCGCCCCGGCTCTCCGAGCCTCTCCTTTCCACGGCAAGGCCTCCCTTCTCCCCGTTTATTTTCGCCGACAGAATCCCAGTCTTGTGACCGGGAGCCCTTTGTGAGCAGACCTGGAAACCCCCTTCCTAGAATTACAACGTGGACGGGCCACCAGGCCGCCCTCGAGTCCCTGTGCCTGAAGGAGCCGGACTGCTCTGTGTCCCCGTGCTTTTCTGACTTCAGGCCCCACAGAATCAGGTTCCTGGTGTCGGGATGTGCCTGTCACCGTATCCGCTCAGTCACCTTACAAAGTGTACTCAGAACAAGGGTCTCGGGGCACCTGCGCTGCCCAGGCCTCGTGCGGGCACCAGAATTATAGGAATGGGCAGGCTTAGGGGGCGGCCCCGGGCCCAGAGTTGTTCACGGCCCAGCTGTCCCAGGTGCTGACTGCTGGGCTCAGGGGTCGGCACCAGTGTGTGTGTGGTGGCGGGGTGGGGGTGGGGGTAGTCAGGAAGAGCTTCCTGGAGGAAGAGACACCGGGCTGAGCCTTGGCGGACACACAGGGATTCGCTGGGCCGAGAGGGTGGAAGAGACACAGGAGGCACTGGAGGCACAGGAGGTGCCGAGGAGGACTGCTCAGGTGCCTCCCAGATCTCGGTGCGGGCGTGTGTGCGTGCTCGCACGCACGTGTGTCGGGAAGCCGAAGGAAGGGGCTTGGCAAGAGACGAGGCCAGATGGGGGCTTGTGTGTCACGCTAAGGAGCTTGGAGTTTATCCCAGAAGCCACGGGCAGCTACGGAAAAGGGTTTTGAGCAGGGGAGCACCGTGATCAGATTTGTGCATTAGGAGGATCACCCTGGCGGCCTCGCGGAGGGCGGATTGGAGGGCCGAGGCTGGAGGCAGGGAGATCAGGCAGGATTTCTTGGGATTTTCTCTATGGTTTTACAAGTCTGACGAGGCTGGCCGGGGCGGGCCTGGCGTGCACCAGCTTAACGAGAAAATAAAAGGTCTGGAGGCCCAGCCGAAATGGCTTCCCGGCTCAGAGTTTAAATCTGTCTGCTGCTGATTATCGAGCCCACCCCACCCCCCGCCCGAGCCTCGGGGGGGTCCCTGCACTCTCGGGGGCTCAGGTCGTGGAGGCTGGGGGTTGAATTGGAAAGGGTGGTGCCGGTCTGGCCGCCCCGGGAACGCCAGCCCACAAGAGCCCAAACATTGTCTTTCCACGCACACCAGGCTGGCTGTTCCCTGCGCACAGAGTGGTCATTGAGGGGCTGCGGGGCCTGGCGGGGGTCCCGGGCCACGTTAGTCACGCTGCTGGGAGCTTTTCTTCCCGGGACAAGACTGTCCTTGTGCTCAGGGGCAGCCGGGAGCAGCCGCCCGGCTCCCGGCAGCTGCAGAGGCCCCCGCCGGCCCCTCGCAGCGCACTTCAGAGGCACCGCCGACGGGGTCCCGAGCCCAGTGTGAGCGCGGAGGCCCGGGGCAGCGAGGGGCGGCCCTGAAGGCCGCTCCGGGCGCCCTGCTGCCTTCCCACCAGGTGCCCCAGGCTCCATAGCAGGTGTACGGCCCCACCCCCTCTCTTGTGCTGAAGCCTCTGCAGACGCAGTTCCCAGAACACAGCCTGCCGTCCCCGTGCCCACCCGGGAGGGACTCGGCAGGTCGTACACATGTATCGAGCGCCTGCTGGGTACTCCCGCCCTGGGCCGGGCGCCCTTGTGCGTGCTGGCGTCCATCGCTGGCCGGGCCGTCTGCGGTACAGGCTCTGAAACGCGCCGTTCCAAAGCTGGGCTCCTCGGTTCGCCGGCTGTGTGCCTTTGCCTCCTTTTGCGTCACCTGTAAAGTGGGGCTGCGACCGTGTCCACCCGGCTGGTCGGTTGCCCCGAGGGTTAAATGAGATGATACGCCAGGAGGGTTCGGTGCGGAGCCGCCCCTGAGCCCTTCCTTCACCGCTGCCCCAGTGGAGGGCCTCACGCCCGCTTTGTGCGCGGGGAGGCCGGGGCCTAACGGACTGGGCCGGTGTCGCTCCGCGGCCGGCGGCCGGCGGCCGGGCGGGGACCGAGCCCCCCCGTCCGTCGGGTGCTCCTGCAGCACCGCCGGGCCCTGGGGCGGAGGGGCTCCCGGCCCTGGCGCGGGGGCCGCGGTGGGCCCTTCCGTCGGTGTCAGCGCGCGCTCTCTGCTCTTCCAGATCCCGGAGCTCGGCGATGGCGAGGCCGGCGACCCTGGGGCAGAGGCCGCAGCCGTGGGGCCCCGTGGCCGGAGCCGCGTGACCGAGTCGTCGGAGCACCTGCCGGAAGCGGGGCGGGAGCGCGGCGGGCGTCAGGATGCGGGCATGAGGCCTCTGGAGACCCCGGGCTGCCCCCCGGCCGGGCGCTAGGAGCCGTGCCCGGGGCCCCGGCCGGGAGCCCTGCCGCCCAGGGGCATGGCCAAACCCTCCTTCCGGCTCCAGAAGCTGGTTCGCCGCACGCGGTTCCTGCTCTTCTTTCTGTCGGCCGCCTACCTGATGACGGGCAGCCTGCTGCTGCTGCAGCGAGCGCGCGTGGCCCTCCCGCCCGGGCCCCGGGCCCCCGGCCCCCTGCAGGCCCTACCCGTGGCCGCCGTGGCGCTGGGCGTCGGCCTGCTGGACAGCCAGGCGCTGCGGGCCCCGCGCGTCAGCCCGGACCTGCCGCTCGGCGTGGACGTGCCGCGGGGGCCCCCGGCCCGGGCCCGGCCCGGCCCCCGCTGGCTCCGGACCCGGAACCCGGAGCTGCGCCAGCCGCGGCGAGGCTGGTTCCACCACTTTGTGGGCGACCCCCAGGGGCCGCCCGCCCTGCGCCCCGAGGCCCCCGGGCCAGCCATCGGGGGACGAGGTAGGTGCCCGGGCCCGGTTGCCCTTCGCGCGGGCGGGGCGGCGGGGGAGGGGTGCTTGGGGGGGTGCCGCTCGATGGTCCGGCCCTGTGGCTGCCTGGGCGGGGGAGGCCCGCGGGCGGGGGAGACACGATACGGAGGACTGCGGCACAGTTGCCGGGGTCATTGCCCGCGTTTGCGTTCCCCGTGGCCGTGGCCAGCCTGGGATGTGGCCCCAGGACACCGGCAGGAAGTGGGGACGAGGCAGGGAAGAGAAGGCGGCCAGGGAAGGGACTCGGAGGGGGCGCGCATCTCAGAATGCAGCCTGGGTGCGGCTGGCGGGGAACGAGGGCCTGGGAGTCTGGCTTTGTGTTCAGGAGGTGAGACGGTCCAGGGAAGAGAGGGAGGAGCCCGGTGGCCCTCGAGTCAGTGGTGGGGGAGGAACGACCCCGATAGTGAGTGAAGCCCGGAGGATGCTATGCTCCTGTCTCCACGGAAGGCAGTTTCTCCTGGGGTCACAGAGGTCGGAGCCCTTGCTGTGGGATTCCTCAGCGAGGCTTCTGCCCAAGAATGAGGGGGACACAAGGAACTGATTCTGCAGCTCACATTACACAGGCCTGCCTTCTGTAGACCCGCCCCGGCACACCAGGAAGCTGGGTCTCTAGGCAGACTACACCACCACTCATTTAGACTAAAATGTGAATGGCTGACAAAGTCAACACGGAGTCCTCAAGAGGCAGCCATGGAAAGAGCACAGGTTTTGAAAACAGACCTGGGTTTCTGTCTTGGTGTTGCCGGGTTTTGATTCTGTGACCTTGAACAGATTTGCTGCAATTCCCCGCTGTTTCTCAGTCCATCTTGTTGAGGATCCCTGTACCGGTCTAGTATCCTCTGTGTACTCGAGGAGCCCAGGGTGGGGGCAGAACCAGATCTGCACCACAGGACTGGGGCACGGGCCGAGGGTCTTTATAACGTAGCCAGCAGAGGGCAGGGCTCGGGCGACCCAGTTACGGCCCTGGGGGCACCTTTGGGTTCAAGCTGTGTCCAGGGACCTAGAGAAGCCGTGGGCGGGGTCTAGCGACGGCCGAGGAGACGGGAGAGACTGCACGGGCCCGGAGGGTCGCATGGAGCAGCAGGGTCTTGGCCGTTGTGGGCCGGTTGGGCCGGTGACCTCCCCGAGCCCCTGGGATGCCCCGTGGGAGCTCTCTGGCTTCCTCCCCAGCGACCCCCAGCCTCCCCATGACCCAGCACGTGAAGGGTTAGTGGCTGGTGCAGCAGGAGTCTGAGACCCCCTGCAGGATGCTGGGGGCCCTGAGCGGTCAGCGGGTCAGCGCCCCCTCTGCTGTAGGCTGTTAAAACAGGTTTGAGCTCCCCCCCCAGAGCGTGAGGATACATTTGTGTTCCGGGGAGGCCGTGGTGTCAGGGGGCTGGAGGGAGAGCTTCACAGGAGGGGGCGCTGGCCTGGAAGCACCCCCCCCCCCCCGCTTCCCCCCACCGGCTCCTCACAGTGGATGGCGGCCTGCGGGCCAGCTGCTGGGGCCGCAGACAAAGAGGGCGTCTCTTTGCGGCCGGGCAGCCCGCCATGCTCCTGAAAGGGGTTCCTGCAAGGCCCGGGAAGCCGCAGGAGGCCCCATCAATCACCGAGCATTTCATTATACCTTGGACAACATCCATAATGGAATAAAATGTCAGTAAGTTTACTAGGGGAGAAATAGTAACTTCTCCGTAGCCAGTTTGTTTTTTATTGATAGTGATTTCCAAAGACATTCCAATATCTCCAAAGCCATCGTTAATAGCCTCACGGCGTGTCCATTCTGATGTGCAAATGAACAGATGCGGAGTCACAGACAATAATGCATTGCCTCCGTTTCAGCCGAAAGTAATAAATCCGCCTCAGAATGTGTCCCAGTGTGTCCCTCGGACGTCCTTCCTCCGCCGCACACCCTCGCCTCTGTCAGAGCCGGAGGAGTCATTCGGTGTTTTTCCAGGAGGGAGGCTCCCCTCCCCCTCGCCGCTGGAGCGCGCGCGTGGGTCCCGGGCCTCCTGCACCCCCGCCCCCTGCCGCCCCAGACCTGGCCGCCCCGTCGGACGCCGGCTGTACCTCGTTGTCCGGAGGACCCAGGCCCGGATGCTCCCCTTCCCGCTCCTTCGCGTGTTAACTGTGCAGCTACTATTTTCCAGTCCACCGGCTAGAGCGCAGGACCGCAGGGATGGCCGTCCCCGCCCAAGAACTCATTCACCTCCGCCTCCAGACGGCCGCCCGATGAGGAGGTGGTGTCCCCTCTCAACCCTCTGTGAGCCCGGGGGGCCACGAGCCCACTTTACAGATGGGGAAATTGAGGCACAGGCAGGGAGGGGGCTGCACGGGCCAGGCCTCGCAGCCTGGGGGTGAGGGGCCTAGATTCGTGCCCCTCACCCCGCCCCCAAACACACGTTCCACACCCGCCAGCCTCGGCCTTCGGGGTCGTGAGCCCGGCCCCCTTTACACGCTCTCGGTTAATTTCCCATCAACGGTGATAAATGTTTAACAACCCTCGAGCTTATGTTTTGGATGTTTAATTGAAAACCATAATAGACGTTCTTCTTTGCCGAGCAGCACGCCAGAAATTTCTCAAATATTAGTTTTCTTTCGCTGAGTAAGCCGGCCAAGGATAGGCGTTTATTCCCGCTGCGGCCACTCGGGTCTCAGTGGTGCTGACACGTATGTGACCCTGGGGGTCCCGGGTCCTGAGCGGGAGCAGGTGCGGCCCGACGTGTGATGGGCGTCCTGGGGCTGAGGGGACACACAGGCTCATCCCGGCGGGCAGACCTTGACAAGGGTGACCTTTGCTCCCCCCGCCGCGCCCACGTCCTGCAGGTGAGGTGTCTGCGTGCCTCGACCGACCCTGCCACCTGCTCCCCTTCCCCCGCTCTGCCTCTCCTAAGTCGGGGCCCGGGAGCCGCGTCCGGCCTCTGGGAGCATGTCGGCCTGGTTTCAGGAGCCCTGGGCCACCCCTGATGTTGGGGTGGGGGGGGCTGGTGCTGACGGTGTGCCAGACCCAGCAGGGCCCTGGTGGACACGGGACGCATGGGGATAAAGCAGCTTTAACAACAGCAGTTAGTGATAAGCATTATCGTCGTCATTGGGTGTTGACCCGTGTCAGAAAATCTAAGAATCTGGAGCAAGGGGTGGCCGCAGTGGCTGGAGTGGTCGGGAACGCCCGTCAAGGACAGGCAGGAAACAGAGGGTGGGCAGGAAGAAAGGGGCTGGTGCCGGGTGAGGCAGGTGGGTGGGCCTTTATCTGTTGGACGGTTGGGGAAACTGAGGCACAGAACGTGGCCGTAACTTAGCTGAGGTCAGAGGTGGCGTGAGGTGTGTTCACAGACAGGACGGTTGTTCTGGATTCGGTCCCAGGAGTCGGGCTTGGTGGGTCCGCTTCTGCAAACCCCTCAGCAGGGGACCAGGGATGCTGCTTGGGGCCACGATCCTGGCAGGGGCAGCAGGGAGCCTCGCCTGCCCTCGGGGTTCCCGGCCTGGTGGGTGATCCCACCGTGGAGCCATCTGGGAGCCGCCGCCGGAGGGAGGCCTTGGGCGCGTCCCCCTCCCCCCCCAGGGGCAGCCCAGTTTCGGAGGCTGCGTGTGCCGTGCGGAGTCCTGGGGGACGTCCTGGGGGAGACGGGCAGCGTCTGTATCGTGGGCGCCCCATCCACGTCTCGGCACTGCCCGTGGCGTGTGCGTGCGGCGTGGGACCGTGTGGGCTCCTGCACAACGTGGCTGTGCATCCACACACCGCACGTGCCTGCCCCGGGCGCACTGGGAGACCCCTCCTAGTCGGGGTGACAGGCAGGGCTGTTCCAGGCTCCCTCTGCCATGTTACCATGGGGGCAGCAGCACCACCGCTTGGCGGGATCACGTGCCCCCCGTGTCCCCTTCCAGGGGTGATGCCCGGACGGGTGAGGGCTCAGCCGTCCCTCGGTGCTGTCGATTCCGCACACGCTGCTGACACGTCCCCCCGGCACCGCAGGTGTTTTCTTGAAATAGCTCTTCCCCTTTGCCAGTCCTTTATTTTAGCGAAGGTCAGACTTTCCGTAACTGATTTCTTCCCTCTGGGTCATAAGGAGGTGACAGAAACCGCCCATCAGGACATTTGTGAAGGGAGGCCTTTCCAAACCTAGGGCGTGTAGGGATGGCGGGGAGGGGTCCAGGGGAGGTGATAAGCCAGCAGACGTGGTGAGCTGGGGCCGGAAGAAGAACAAGGCGTTCAGGCTGACGCCAGCCCCTGGCAGGCGTCTGTGGGGACGGTGGGCCGTTAACCGCGGAAAGAGGCAGGAAACGAAGGAGGCGGAGGGGTCCAGAGACACGGAGAAAGGTGAGGCCGCAGCCTGGTCTCCGGGGCCTCTGAGAAGTGCCTGGGCCGGCTGGTCAGTCCTGGGGGGTGTCCCACGGCTAGGACCCCTCCCGTCCCCGGGGCCTGAGTCTCTGCTGTGTTTCCCGCAGGTACGTACGTCGGATGCTTCAGTGACAGTGGCCGGGACAGAACCCTGAAGGGGGCCGTGTTTTTTGACTTGCGAAAGATGACCGTCTCCCACTGCCAGGATGCGTGCGCTGAGCGGTGAGTGTGAGTCCGCCGGGAAGGAGGTTCAGACGGTCCCCGAGCGAGGCGGTCCGTGGCAGCCGGGGAGCTGGACGGATCAGACCGCGGGTGACCGATGAGGGCACGGGCTCGCAGGGAGAGCAGGGGCTCCCCGCCACATTAGTGAGTTGTCCTCCTTCCCTGGGCCTCGGTTTCCTCCGGTGTTTCAACTACAGTAAAGGGCCTCTGCCCGCTTGTCTCCGGGGACCCTTCTAGCTCCACAGGAGAAGCTTATTTCTCTCTTGGACTCCACAGCCAGATCCGCTGATTCTGCTGCTGCCTGTTCCCCCTGCTGTTAGCAGACAGCAGCAGTGTGGCTGGAGCGGCCCCTCCCGCCGAGGCACCCAGCTCACTGTGGGCGTGCACGCATGCGTGCTCACACTCGGGAGCCGGGGGCACCAGAGGCGGCAGGGGCTCCTCGTGTGTTGTTTCTCAGACATTAGATTTGCCCACATTTGCTGTGACTTAAGTCCTCACCACCTTCTGGTTGGTTGCAATTAATTGTGCCCATTTTATAGACAGGGAAACCGAGGCCCAGAAAGGAAAGGGCGGGTCCCTGCTCGGAGGGGCTTCTACAGTTGGGACAGCATTAAAACTGACAGCGACGGTGTCCTCTCCTTCTCCGGCAGTTGGGGAGACAGACTGGGCGGTAGTAAGTGGGGGTTGGGGCCACACGGCTAGCATGCGGCCGGATGGGGATCAGTCTGGGTTTGTGGGCCCCTTTCCAGAGCTAACATCCCGTGTGGCACGCAGCAGGTCCCATTTGTAATCTTGGCTTACTTGGGTCCCCATCACAGTGGGAGCAGGTAGAGGACACGTGCCTTTGGCGGCAGGTGCTTCAGACTCGTGCCATCTCAGCCCGGGCACTGAAGTCTTGTAAATGTCGTGAGCCCGGGGCTGCGCCCTCCATGGCTGAAGTCGTCTGCGCTGGGATATTTGCACCAGGGGGACTGACACGTGCCACAGAATCGGTCTCTGGCCCTGCGGAGCTGAGAGCGGGTACACAGCACACCATGGCGCTGGACCCGCAGCTCCCGCAGGCGGTGCCTTGGGGACAAAGCTCAGGGTGACCAGAGCAAGGGTGGGGGGGCTGCTGATGGGATTCGTTTATCACAAGGAAGGGCTGCTCCCCTACATTCAGCCGATGACCCTCACATCCGTCTGAAAACCCCCCTAAGGCCAGCCGTGTGCTGACCGCTGCGGTCCCCGCCTCCTCCCCAGCCCTGACCCGAGACCATCCTGACCCAGACCTCGGTGGGTGCTGCGGTACCTGGGCAGGGGCTCAGCAGGACGCTCTCCCGGCAGGTCCTATGTCTACGCGGGCTTGGAGGCGGGGGCGGAGTGCTACTGCGGGAACCGGCTCCCTGTGACGAGCGTCGGGCCGGAGGCCTGTAACCACGAGTGCAAAGGGGAGAAAGGCTCCGCGTGCGGGGGCGTCGGCCGGCTGTCGGTGTACCGCGTCCACGAGCTGCAGCCCGGCTCCAGGAAGCGTGAGTGTGCGGCTCCGCCCCGTGTCCCTCCCTCAACCACGCCCCATCGCGCCGCGCCCCGCCCTCAGCCCCGCCTCCCCGCGCTGCACCCGCAGCCCCGCCTCCCCGCGCTGCGCCCCGCCTCCGCGGCCGCAGCCCCGCCTCCTCACGCTGCGCCCCGCCTCCCCGCCCGCAGCCCCGCCTCCCCGCGCTGTGCTCCGCCTCCTCGCCCTCAGCCCCGCCTCCCCGCCCGCAGCCCCACCTCCTCGCCCTCAGCGCCTCCTCCAGACACCGGCTGGGACTCTGGGAAGAATCTGTGCCCTCTCTATCCCAAGGCCTTTGCGGGGGGCGAGCTCGCGTGCGGACTGGGGGGCAGGCTCACGTGGCGGCGAGGGGCCGGTTAGGCTCTGCGAAGGGCTGCTTGGGCTCAGGGCCAGGCATAGCTTCCTTGTGGGCTGGCGGGAGAGAGACTCTGATCTGGCGGCCCAGGTAGGTCTGGGACATGCCGTGTGGCCTCAGGCAGCTTGGTCTGCCTCTCTGGTTCCAGTCTCTTCCGTGAAGTGCCCAGGCAGACCTAGATCTGCAGCAGTGAGGCCTACCGGAGGGTCTGGAAGTTTCCTAGCTGTTGTTTCTTGTGTGCAGCTGAGCTCCCACCAAAAGAAGGAAAGTGAAGCTTAGGGTTTAGCGTCCAAGTCGGGCAGGAAAGGAGGCTGTGGGCCTGTGGGGTGGGGTTGGACTGAGAGCTCCGCGCACAGAATTCCAGTCAAGTATAAATCTGTGCAATCTTAGATTCAAAAGAAAATACCACCTACCAGTTCAGAAAGGGTACAAAAACCCATGTGTTTTGACCTCAGCTGGAGGTGAAATTAAAAACAAAACAACAACCAAAGCAAAACCCTTGCTAAGAATTTGTAATTGCAGGGTTGCATTTGGGTGAGTTTTGCTTGACGTTCAGATTTTTACCGCCTGCCTGGTCCCGATGCCCCGGCTTGACAGTTGGCTCTCGGCGGCGTGGAGGTACCGACACAGCAAATGCGGTCTCTTTAGAGCTGCACCACCGGCCCAGGCGAATGGAGCTCCCGTAGATAATTCCTCACTGAAGATGAGCTTACGATCCCAAATTACAGGACACAGGAGGCCGTCACCAACCGCGAGGGGCAGTGAGCTGACGCTCCGGGCAGCCACAGCGAACCCCCCAAATTTCCACTGCAAGTGCCCAGCGAGGTGCGATTGAAACTCCAATGCATCCTCACTGCAAGATGATTCAGCCTGGATCCACATAACGTGATCGTCGAAAGCCTCTTTCCAAAATACCTGCCCACGTCGGAGCGTCCTTGTCGCGATGGGGACGGCCAGGCTGGGAGTGGGAAGAAGCCAGAACCTGGGAGACCTCCCCCGCCCCTGGCTGAGGTGGGACCGCCCAGCGTCCGCCACAGTGCCTCCCGGCAGTGGCATGCTCCCGGAGGGCCGGGACCCAGCTTGGAGAAGGGCCGGGACTGCAGGGGGGTCCCCGGCTCTCCGTGCCACGAGCAAACCTGCCCAGCGGGACGGAACCCCGCTGCTCCGACTCCGGGTGAGCGTGAAAGCCAGTGCTGGCGCCGTGCGTGGTGTGTCTGTGTTCAGACAGGATGCGATCAAGGACTCGGGACGGGCATCCGCGACGGCATGGAGGTCCTGACCACGCACTGTGGATTCGCTGATGAGCCGTCATCTCAGCGGACACTCGTCGACGCCTGTCCGTGGAGAACCGGAGCCCTGCACCGTCACCTGCACGTTTGCGTGGGCCTCCTGGCTGGCCTCTTGGACCTTTGACCTCCCTGGGTTCGGACACCGTCCACACGGGGGCTCCGGGCTGCCCTGCCGGCCCCTCCTGTGTGCCCTGCCGCCGACTCAAACGTCACCGTTTGACTCCAGGCTGCCCACTCACTGGGGCCACGTGGCCTGGTCACTCAAGCCGGCCCCAGGTCTTGGGTCGGCTGCACCTGCCATCACGGTTAATGTTGAAACGGTGTGAGGCTGCCCCTCCCGCAGGCTGTGGGCTGGCTGGCTGCCTTTGCCCGTCTTCCTCAAGGGACCGAGCAGACAGGGTCTGAGTCATGAGCTGCCCAGGTGACCACCCGCCTTAAATTTCAGCTTCTCGCTGGCAGGGAGCACTCACAGGAGGGAGGCCCACGGACGCGCCCCTGGGCAGTGAGTGCCCAGAAGTGCAGCTCAGCAGTGCCTCACCTTGGAGGAGCCCTCGTGCCCCGGGAGGCCCTGGACTGTCCCCTGAGCGCAAGGGGATGGCGGGCTCTCCCCCACCAGTGACACGGTGCCGTGCACAGACGGCCGGCGCCACTCAACCACCAGCCTGAGGCGGGTTACCCCACACCTCCCGTGCCCCGTCCCCTGCCGTCCACTCGCTGGGCACTTGTAGGGCCCGCCGCAGTCGGGGAAGGGGCCGCGCCCTGGTGCCCAGGCCACAGAGCCGTGGCCCATCGGGCGGGCTCCCGGGCCCCAGGCCTGGTCCTGTTCCACAGTTGTGCACGGAGACGCCTCCGGGGGTGCCGGCTGCTGCTGGGGCGTGGGGGGCACAAGAGTGAGGCAGGCATCTGAGAAACCCTGATGAATGCGGAAGGGGCACGAGCCCTCGGAGCCAAAACATTCCAGAAGGTTCATCAAGGAAGCTAGCTAGGGGCTGGACGTTTCCACCAGAAGGTCTGGATGACAACATGGCAGGAGGCTTCCTCTAACACGGGCTTGAGCATTCGTGGGGCCTGGTGGGAATTCAGGATCAGAGACAACAAGCGGGTCTGACCTGGCCGCACAGCGGTTGGTGGGGGGGGGGGGGGGGGATGGTGGCGGGATTTCACATTAACAGATGTAGTTCTCACACCTGTGCTGTGGGAACATAGAATTTTCCAGAATACCGGCCTCTTGGGTCACATAGTATAGAATCTGGCATGTAAGGGATGCTTGATCCCGATTTGTGGAAGGAAGGAGAGAGGGAAAGAAGGAAGGAGGGAAGGAGGGAAGGAAGAAAGGATGGACCCCATCCCCAGAGCTGGCAGGAGAAGCAGGCCTGAGGTCAACAGCTGCAGCCACGTGGCCCCTGTGACGAGGGTGACCGCTAGTGACAAGGTTTGGGCACCGCGGTCTCAAGAGTCCGGCCCGCCCACACCCTCTCTGGGGCGGTCTGCTTTCTGGTTTGAAACTTGCCCCTCTGAGCATGTTAGCACCCATTTCAGACCACGAAGCCACCGTTTCCCGGCGACGGGCACCATTTCTCACCAGAAACCGTTTTGTCCCCGCAGGGAGGACCGTCACGTACCGCGGATGCTTCAGGTTGCCAGAGAACGGCACCCACACCTTCCCCGACTCCCTGTTGCAGCCCAACGCGACAGCAGAGGCGTGCTCGGGATTTTGTTCCCAGAAAGTAAGGTCCTGTAACGAGTGTGTGCGGGGGTGCGGGGGGCGGGAGGCCGAGGGGCAGGTGCCGTGCCGGATGCGAAGTCTTGGGACGGAGGAGACAGGAGAGGGAGGGCCACGTGGCCGTGGCTAGTGTGGGTCCCCCAGGCTGGCAGGGGCGCGGTCGGCGGATTTGAGGCTGGCGGGACCGTGCCTTCCCGTATGGGAACTCTGACACAGGTGTCAGTTGTTAAATTGATGGGGTTTGTTAGTGAGACGTGCTGGCTCGGGGATCGGGGACAGGGCCGGGCCCTGAACCTGGCTTCAGGGACTGTGGGCACAGGTGCACCTTTGGCCCAGCCCGGGCTCACGGGAGGTGCGCGACTCTGCAGAGGCTGGGCCGGGCTCTAAGGCCACTGTCCCTGCCTCGCACCATAGCTCTGGGTGGGACATGCCCGTCAAGGCCAGATGGGGCTCGTAAGTGACGAGACCCGCAGAGCATGGAGGTCAGGGGCTGGGTCCAGCGGCCAGCCCCAGAGTGGCCCCCCGGGGGGTGGCAGGAAGCCGTGGGCGCTGGGACTCTGCCTTTGTAGCAGTGGGAACAGAGGTCGAGAAGCTGGAGCATGCTGCCCGAGGTCACGGCACCCCTACCAGGGGCAGCCGGCATTTGGGCCCATTTGGGCCCGTGGTTCTGACCCTGCAGATTGGGAGGCGCAGGAGGCAGGCTGGGGAACCCAGAGGGACGCACCCTCCCTGGTTCCTCTTGAGATGCATCCCTTGGACCCCAGATGGAGCCTTTCGTGTGTACTGTCCTCCCAGACCACAGCCTTTGACGCGGGTCTCTGCATCTCCAGTGGTTGCGGGTGCTGGGGTGCCCTCGGGCTCACAACTGGCCTGGGCCCCTGCTCCCCTGCACAGGAGCATGCCGTGGGTAGGGGGACACTACACCTGCCGTCACAGACCCCCCCCCTCCCCTCCCCCGAGAGCCTCCCCCACCCGGAATCGTGGGGACTCGGCAGGCAGGTCCAGACCAGGCTGCCTCAGTCTGCAAACCTGGAGGTGCCCCGCGTGACCTGCTTTAACCTACCGGGGTTCCGAGGGGACACACTCCCCCCGCCCCCGAAAGGGACCCCCACATGCCCCCAGAACCAGCCGGCTCCGGGAAGTGGGGCAGGCGGGGCCCAGTCTCCACACCACGCTGGGCTTCCTGTGCTGCCCTCCCCACTCCCAGTGGCATCGGGGGGAGGGGACGGGGCAGCTCCTGTTCCTGGGCCGAGGGTCGGTCTCGGGGACCGCTCCATGCTAGCACCGAGGGGCCTTCCGGTCCCCCGTCCCCCGCGCGGACATCCATCCTGCAGAGTTAACCAGTTGCCCGCTGTTAAGCGTTCTGGCTGTTTTCGCCCCCCGGGGGTGCGGGCAGAGCCCGGGGCGGGGGGACGCGGGGTCACAGCCGGGGAGGGGCCGAGATCGGCGCCAGGAGCCTGCGAAGGGGCCTGGGGGTCGTCCGCAGTTTCGGGAAGGGGCGGAGCTGGAGGACGCGGGCGTGTCCCCAGGAAGGCGAGGGGGCGGGGGCTGCGTGTGTGCGGAGGGCGCCGGGCCACGCCCAGGCCGGAAAGAGGGCGCCGTGACCGTGTGCGGCGGGGCGGGCGTGGAAGGAGCTCCACGGCCGCAGGTGAGACGCCCTGCGGGTGCTCGGTGTGGACCCCCGGGGACGGCCGGCCGGGGGGGCGGGGTCGCAGCCAGGGGGCGGATCCAGGTGGGCGGGGCTGCCGCGTCCAGGTAGAGCCACCTTCTACCCAGCGGAGTGGCGTTTGCTCCCGGACCGCGCGGCCCCCTGCCCCTCGGCACGCCCCGGGGCGTCGTGTAACGGGGTTCGCCCTCGGGGCGTCCCCCCTCCGGCAGCCCTCGTGCGGTTTCCGCCGGAGTCTGGGGGCTCCCGCCTCAGTCCAGGGCGGGGTTCCTGGCGCAGAGAAGGCGCTTCGGGTAGATCCTCGTTTTAGGATCAGTCGGTACCTCCCGCCCCTACCCACCACCTGCCGGCAGCTCCCCCACCCTGTGTGACAGCCGGACTGTCCCCTGCGGGCGAAGCCGCCCCTGGCGAGCGCCACGCCCCAGAAAGGCCAGCGGCGCCAAGGCCACAAACCCGGAAGATTTGGCGGAAAGGTGCAGACACCGAGGACGCGAGTACCGCGCGCAGCGGGCCACACGGCCACCGGAGGTGTCTTCACGGGCTGTGGTGCAGGACACTCACCGTGGAGCCACGGCTGGGATCGGTGGGGCTTCAGGAAGGCCAGTGAGGGAGGGGGTCGTCTCCCAGCTCCCCCTCCCCGGCGCGGAGGATCGCCTTTACTGTGGCTTGCTGGTCAGTAGTGAGGTTTCAGGGAGCTCCGGGGGTGTGGCTGGGCAGAAAAAGAACAATTCGGGGTGCTCTCCGCGGCCGGACGGCCTGACTCTGCCGGCAGGGGTCCGTGTCGTGGGAGTGTGAACATAGTGAAGTGGTCTCGTGGGATTTTCGGGGGTCGTGGGGAGACACCCGCCCGTCTCCGTTCTCGCGGACGCTCTCACCTGCTCCGTTGGGCCAGAAGAAGGTGAACAGGGGAGCTCAGGTGTTCACCCACCACCAGCCTGGACCTGGGGTGGTCGATCTCGGGCCCCGGTGTTTGTGCGCAGGCCCCGCGGCCGGGCCGCCCAGGGAATCCAGCTCCGTGGGCAGGCCGGCTTGTTCTCTGCGCCGCCGTGGCCCTGCCTGACCCGCCTGGATCCCGGCAGGTGCAGCTGGTCCCATGTGGGCCCACCGCCTCCCCGCTCTGCCAGGGGTTGGGTCTGTCCGGGTCTGGGTTCTGTGGATTGACCGCCTCGATGTCGGGACGTTTTCCCTTCGCGAGAAGGCTGCGCTGTCCTTTCAGGAGGCCGCTGTCCGGCACGGCTTTGTGTTTCGTGCCCTTTCTGTGCTAAACCTGTCCACGTTATACTACGTGTGTCTTTAAAGAACGTTTACCGGTTTTTGGTGGGGGGTTGGTGGTTACAGAAGTAATGCATATCTATCTTTGAAAATTAAAAAAATTTGGAGACGCACAGTTAAACCTCACCTATAACTGTAGCACGTCAGAGAAAACCACCAATGAGGTTTCACGTCCTCTGGTCTTGTATTCCAAGTGTATGGGGATTCGTTTCTTGAAGATTAAACCTTTCCCTCCGTGTCTTCCCTGGGCTGGGTGTGTCCCGCGTGGCTGCCAGGACCCTCGCCCCCCACTGCTGGGCCTCTGGGCTCTGCCTTTGCTGCCCGGCTGTTGTATAGAACTCATTCCCGAAGGCCCACCCGTGAGCAGGGTCCCAGCTGTTTCCTCGGGCTGTGTCATCAACGTTTCTGGAATCGCTGGAGTGAAGGATTTGTGCATTTCTTGTGTGTGCTTGTGAGCCTTCCGGCACATTCCGAGAAGCGACTCTTCTGGCCCCATTCTGAGGATGGACCGTGGACGGTGGCTTCAGAGTCAGTGACCCGGGCACGTGTCCCCACATGGCCACGTCCCGCCTCGAGGTCCTGGCCAGTCTCATGGCCCCAAGCCGTGGCATTCTCATGGATTCTCATGGATGCGATTCGAAGCCACAGGTCCTGCCTCCATGGCTGCCCCTCCACCCACACGGCCCCCACTTTGCAGCCACGCAGGAGGACACACGCTCAGTGACGGGCTCAGTAGACAGGCTCCCGTTCACCCTGACTCGCCCTCCTCCCGCAGCATCTCTCCCGTTTGGGCCTGGATGTCCAGACCGGCCTCCGGAGAGAAGGCTCACGGTGAGCTCCGTGCTGGTTCAAAGATTTCACCAAAAACCCCACTGTTCGTGTGTCCGTGTCCACGGAGTTGAATGTGGTGTGTGGCGGAACCCGGGGCTGGGAGTCCAGAAGCTTCTGTCCCTGCTCGCCCTCTCACAGCCTGAGGTCTTGGGCAGCTCGCCCCTGCTTCCACGCCTCAGTTTCCCCTTCTGAAATCTCACGTCTTTGTAATTCCCTGTAATCCTGGAGACCCTGCGAAAGGCGCTCCAGGAGGATGGAGACAGAGGTGATGAGACCCAGACGGCCCGGTGGGACGTCCCCTCCCTGACCCCCGGCCACGACCACCCCTCGCATACGGAGAGCCCAGCTCTTGCTGTGACCCAGTGCCCGTTGCCCACAGGCAGCCCCCCGCCCCGCACGGCAGGCCCCGCATGCAGTTCCGGGGGGCGTGCACCCCCTGACCCCATGCCGCCCGAGCAGGCTCCGCTTTGTCCCTGTGAGGGAAACAGCCCCACGTCTCTGTCCTCCACCTCCTGCCTCCGTCTCCCATCGCCGTGCTCTCTCCTCTGACTCTGAAGCCCGGGTGGGGGAGGGGGCAGCGGGGAGGCTGGCGGAGAAGAGATTCATCAATATTTAATTTTTATGGAAATCGTGTCCTAGAAATCCCCAAGGGGCTGAAAATTGTTCTGTGTTTTCGGAATCCGGTGATGTCCTGAAGCGGTTATGTTGTAAATAAACCGCATTACTGTCTCCAGTCCCCCCTTGCTCCGCCCACGACAGGGAACTTGACTGTTTAATCCACTCGAGGGAGCGGAGGGGCCAGGGTCGCTGCCGGGTGGGGCGCAGGGTCGCGGGGCAGCCACCGCAGCTGGCGAGGGGTCCCGCGTGCTGGCCTTTTCGTCCCTGAGCAGGACATCCAGGACACCGGCACCCGGGAACCTGGTGGCAGGAGGGCTTAGGTGGAGCTGGGGCTCAGGCGACCCCAGAGGGCTCACCCCCAAGTGTGTTACCAGCACCTGTCGGCGGGGGGGGGGGGGGGGGGGGCGCTTCACCCATTAGCTCCTTCCCTCCTTCGCCGTTCGTCCCTCGGGCATCCGTTAGGCATTCTCTGGGGCGTGGTCTCTGCTGGGGATTTGCACACGTGATTCTGAGCGAAGGGAACCAGATGCCAAGTTTGCACTGAGGGATCCTGTCCATAGGACGCGGTGGGACAGACTGGATCGGCCCAGTGGCCGTTGGCGGGAGGGAGGGCGTGGGGAGGGCCGACGAACCGCGCGTGTGGGGGAACCACCGGGGGCCTTGCTGCGTGTGCGTCAGAGCAGACTGGACAGTTCTTGCGGAGCAGAGTGTTTCACTGTGGTCCCGAAGTCCCACCTCCACCTCGCAGTGAAGCAGAGCCAGAGAGCTCAGCAAGGGCACAGGGGTCCTGTGAGGGTGGGAAGGGCGCAGAGGCACGAAAAGGGGTGGCCAGTGAAGGCCTCTCTGAAAAGTAGGCTTGGAAAAGGGTGCCCGGGGGCAGGACATTCCAGGCCGAAGGCACAGCAGGTGCAAAGGCCCTGAGGTGGGCACGGGCCTGCCGTGTGTGGACCAGTAAGGACTCCGGTGTCACAGCTCACCAGGCTGCCTGAACGACGTCCCACGGATGAGGGCTTGCGTGACACAGGCTTGTTTCTCCCGGTTCTGGAAGCCAGAAGCCCCAGATGGGGGGTTTCTTCTCAGGCCTGTGGGCTGAGATGGTCTTTTCCCTGTGTCTTTACACGGTGTTCTGTCCATCTGTGTCTTAATCTTTTCTTAACGATGACGCCAGTTAGATTAGATTGGAGCCCCCCCTTCCCCCGCCGTATTTTACCTGAACTACGTCCGCAAAGGCGCTGTCGCCGGATACAGGCCCGTTCTGAGGCTGGGTTAGAACGTCGGGTGGGGACACATTCCACGTCGTGCTGAGGGATGGTGGGGGGGGGGGGCCTGCTGCAACTGCTGGAGGGCTTGCCAGGCTCTGCTCTGCACCCCCATCCAGGCCCCGGCCCTGCACCCCAACACTGGCTGGCCCCGGCCCCGTGGCCGAGCGAGTGACCGGTGAGGGCTGGGGCCGCTGCGGCGGGGGATCTTCACAGGGGTCCGTTCTCGGTGGGTCTGCCCTAGAAAGAGCGTCACACGCCCAACAGGGGGGGTGGTCTCCATCCTGGGCTTTGGGGGCCTGGGAGGGGGGCCCGCGGGCAGAATTTCCGTACTCAAACTGTCAGGTGCCCCGAGCATCCGAGGACGGCAAAGTCCTGAGATGGGAGCAGGGGCCCCTGGGACGCGCTGGGCCCACGCGGGGCTGTCCCGCTCTCAAGCTTCCAACACTGGGAGGGGGCGGGGAACACGCCCGAGCGAGCTGGAGCCCCCACGCCAGGCTCCGCATCGCCCTCCGGCAACCGGGGCCCGGCCCGGTGACTTCTCTGAGCGTGGACAGAGATCCTCGGCTTTGCCAAACCACACGCAGAAAACACTATTGATTTTCTTTTATTTATTTGTTTATGAGATTTTGCTGTGGGCAAAAAATAAAAAGGTCGGTGCGGCGTTGCTGAAGCTGCGAGACGCTTCCCGTGCCTCCCGTCTCCCTCCCTGGACGCTCCCGGGCTGCCGAGAGGCGCGGGCAGGCAGGGGCGAGTGGGGCTGAGTGCCCTGAGTGTCCTGCAGGTGTGGGACCCTCCTCGTCCCGTCCCCAAAACAAACGAGCAAGGCGGCCTCCTTGCCCGTGTTCGGTGGTGAAATCCAGAGAGGTGCGGCACCTTGTCCGAGGTCGCCCAGCGCCCCCGCTGCGTCCTCTGCGGAGGCGGCCTTCCCAGAGGGGACAGGGGACTGCAGGAGAGGCCAGGAGCCGGTCGTGGGGTGGGACGGGGAGGATGGGCCTCGTCATCCCCGCCGATCCCGCGTGTGCCTCCCGGCACGAGCCGCCAAGGCCCCGCACCCACCCCGGATGCGTCTCTTCCCCGCCAGGAGTTCCCGCTGGCCGTCGTCCGGGGCCAGGAGTGCTACTGCGCTTACCCCACGCCTCAGTTCAGCCTTCGGGACGCCGTGGACAGCTCGCTGTGTGGCCGGGGGCCCGAGGCCCCAAGGCAGGCTGAGTACTGCGAGGTCTACCAGACGCCCGTGCAGGGTGAGTTCCTACCGCGAGGACCCTCCCCTCCTCCCCCCCCCCCCCAGGCTCTACCCCCGTTTGCGCCCTGTGGGTCTGGAGATGCCCCGGGGCCGCGTGCGGAGCCGCGGTGGGTGGGGGGGCATCTGGGCACAATCCCTGGCCTGGTGGCGGGTGGTCCCATCTTGGGGCCGTGGTGCGCAGAGGTCTCGTCATCACTGGGGCTGTCTCTGCGGCCGAGGCACAGGTGGCAACCCCCTCCCCGGGCCTCAGTTTCCCCGTCTGTGAAGTGGGAGTCTGGGGTCAGCAGTTCCTGGCGGGGCGGTCCGTGGTCAAGCTCTGGCCTTTCAGACACTCGCTGCACGGACCGGAGGTTCCTGCCCACCAAGTCCAAGGTGTTCGTGGCTCTGTCCAGCTTCCCGGGAGCCGGGAACACGTGGGTACGGCACCTCATCGAGCATGCCACGGGCTTCTACACCGGCAGCTACTACTTTGACGGGACGCTGTACAACAAGGGTGAGTGGGGGCCACAGGCAGGGGCCCCAAGCAGCGAGTGTAGACGGGAGCCAGGGAGGGGCTCCCCGGTCCGTGGTGCCGCGCTCGTGTGGCCAGAGTCTGAGTTGCACGAGATGCATTTCTGGGTCATCAGGCGCTAACGCCAGTTTCTCTGGGATTCTCACCTGGACTCTGGTTCCCTAACGCCCTGGGCTCGTTGGTGGGTCTGGTCTGGCGGGAGAAGCCAGGGGAGCTGGTCCCTGAACCAGGCCTCTGGTCCTCGGGTCCCAAGTGTCACCTGTACCTACGGCGGGGGTGGGGGTAGTGGCTGGATGATCCCGCCCCGGGGTCCTGCCCGCTCTGGCCGACCCCCGCGAGGCTGTAGCACCACCTGTGGTCCAGGGGGCCTAACCTGTCCGCACAGCTGGCGGTCTCCATCTGCGAACGGCCAAGGGGCCCGGGGGCTGGAATCGCTGCGTGCGATGGCCCCGGAGGCTTCCCTGTGAGGCTTACGGGGCCGGCTCAGGGTGGCCGCTGTGGGAAGGCACCACAGTCCCCAGGGTGTCAGGGACCAGATCTCGTGTTTACAGCCGTGGTCTGGCTTCGGGTTCCCTGGAGCTCCCCAGCCGTTCGCCAGAAGGAGCCAAAGTGAAGGCCCGTGGCATCTGGCCCATGGCAGGGGTGCGTTTGAAATGTGTTCAGTTCCAGCGGGCGAACCCACCTTCACAGGGGGCCCGTGCTTCCCGGCATCAGAGAGCCCCTGCCTGTTTGCTCCACGTACAAGGGCTCCCGCCTGCTGACCTGGGTCCCCAGGAGCCCAAGATAATCGTGGGTTCGTTTCAGGAGCACGTGTCCCGGGCTGGCCAACCGGGGCTCTGTCGGGGCACGGCCGGGAGTGCGGGTTCAGGGACACCTTCCTCGGAGTCCTTCAGTGACGTCCCTCCGCACCCCCGACCGGCCCCTTCCTCCATGTTCCCATGAGCCCCTGTGCTCGGCATGGCCCCAGGGCTGCTGTTTAGCCAGACCCAAGCTGAGCCCTTTTACCCCCAACGTAAAGTCCAGCACAGACGAGCACACGGTTGTCTTTGTCGGCACGTGTGTGACTGGCTCTGCGGCCATGCTGCTGTGTGATGGCAGGCAGGTCCACACCCTCTCTGAGCCTCTGTCTCTTCCCTGGCCAGCCTGCAGCCGTGACTGACTCAGGTCAGCCTCCCAGCCTCTGGTGTCTCGCGGAAGTGGGTTCAGCTCTTCTGCTGGGGGGGTGGGGGGGGGGGGGCGGTGGAATCCCCGACGCCTTGCTCAGGAGCCTCCCCCGCCCCCGCAGGGTTCAAGGGCGAGAAGGACCACTGGCGGAGCCGGCGCACCATCTGCGTGAAGACCCACGAGAGCGGCCGCAGGGAAATCGAGATGTTCGACTCGGCCATCCTGCTGATCCGGAACCCGTACAGGTCCCTGGTGGCCGAGTTCAACCGCAAATGTGCCGGCCACCTGGGCTACGCGGCCGACCGCAACTGGAAGAGCAAAGGTAGACGGGAGGGGTCGGTGGGCAGCCCACACGGGTTCGCTCCCCAGATCTGCCCCGGGGGCCCCGGGTCTGGCCCGTGGGCGATGGATGGAGGAGACACGGGTCAGGGCGGTGAGGACGGGGAACTGAGTGCTCGGAGGGGCCGCTGCATCCAGCAGGTCTGTGCTCCTGTCCCCGTGGTCTGCACCGTGGCCGCCAGCCGTCCCCGCCCCTTGCTGACCCCGCCCCCCCGGAGGCGGGAGGCTGAGCTCTGGTCCCTCCTTGGCTCAGTCCCCTCATCCTGGACACCGGGGCGGCCCTGTTCCGGCAACTGATCCTGTGGGGGTGATTCTCGACCTCTGCACGTGCCCCCCTCCGAAACAAGTCGGAACACGACGAAAAGCCCACCTGGTTTCTTGGCTCGCGGGCGGAGAAACCTCGCGGGGCGCGTCGCGCGGCTTTGCAGCGGGTCCTGCCGCCGGCGGCTGGCGGCTTGTGCTGGCGCCCCTCCCCCGCCCCCGCGGGACACGGCGGGTAGATGGCAGGGACCGGCTCCGCTGGGGCCCGCCCCGTGCCCGACGCCCGCCTTGTCCCCCGCGCAGAGTGGCCGGACTTCGTCAACAGCTACGCGGCCTGGTGGTCGTCGCACGTGCTGGACTGGCTGCGCTACGGCAAGCGGCTGCTGGTGGTGCACTACGAGGACCTGCGCCGCAGCCTGGTGCCCACGCTGCGGGACATGGTGGCCTTCCTCAACGTGTCCGTGAGCGAGGAGCGGCTGCTGTGCGTGGAGAACAACAAGGAGGGCAGCTTCTGGCGGCGCGGCCGGCGCCCCCACGACCCCGAGCCCTTCACCCCCGAGATGAGGACCCTCATCGACGGCTACATCCGGACGGTGGACCGGGCGCTGCGCGAGCACGGTGGGGCCGGGCTGCCGGGCGAGTATGTGCCCAGATGACGGCCCGGCGGCCTCGCTGCGGCCCCCAGCCCCGAGGTCGCCGGGCGGGCACCCGCCGCAGGACCCCCCGGCGCTCACACGCGCGTCCGCACACGCCGCCGCTCGCCTGCCCGCCCGCAGGTGCCCGGCCCCGCTGCGGGCTTGTGCCCGGACGCCAGGCCACGCGGGCATCGGCGCAGTGGGCACCCGGCGTGGGCGGGGGGCTCGTGGACGCCGCTGACTGCACGTGACTCCCGGTGACCGCGTGTGGGGAGACCGCCAGGCACCGCAGTCCGCAGCCCCGCCTCTCCCCTCCCTGCAGACTGGCCGGCAGCGTGGGACACAGCGGAGCGCCGCCCCCCCCCCCCCCCCCACGCCGTGCACACAGCCACCTCAGGACCTGCCGCCAGCTCGGTGCCCCCCCCCCCCCCCATCCAGCTTCGGTGCTTGGAGGGGCCCCTTCCCTGGCTTCTTCCTCCCACGTCCTGGGAAAGCTGGGATTCACGCCATCCCGGGTCGGGGTGAGGGGGAGGGGGTGAGTGGAGCCCAGACCCAAGGGATCCATGGGCCGGCAGGAGGGGGCTTGGGGTGGACGTGGAGAGACCAGGAGGGACTGCCTTGGGGGGCCACCTGGACTGGCTGCCCAACCCATCTCCAGGGCCCTGCTCCCAGTGGGGTCCTGCGCCGGGGGCACAAGGAAGGGGGCGGCCAGGTCCATCTGCACGGCCCTGGGGGGGGGGGGCGGGAAGGCCGTGGCTGCAGCTCCCGACTGTCCCCGAGGCCGAGCCCCCGTCCCTCGTTCTGGCACCGTCTCTGTGTGTGGGAGGCTGACGCCGCTGCCTGGTGGGGGCCCCCATTCCCGGCTCACAGCCTTGGGGGGGCAGGGGAGGGGTGGTCACAAATGGGAATGAGAAGGCCAGCAGCAGAGGAGCGTGTGACGTGCCGGCTCCGGGGTCACCGTGGGCCTGGGTCTCGGGAGCGCACAGCCTGAACTGGTCCTGAGCAATCTGTGGGAGTTAACCCAGCAGGCCAGAGGGAGAGGGTATCGAGGCGGAGAGAACAGCATGTACAGAGGCTCGGAAAACCCTGATGCGTCTGCAAAATAGGTGAATAGGGTGGGGGGGGGGGTTGTCTCCGAGTCTGTGCGGCAGGAGGACGGGAGTGGGCGGGTGAGGACAGAGGTGGGGACCCAGGACCGGACCGTCCTCACAGCCACTCAGTGCTCAGCCTGGGGGGGCAGCGCCACTGATGCCAACTTGGGTCTCCCTTCAATGGCACCTCGGGCTCCGGCACAAGGCCCTGGAGACCAGAGCTGGGGTCTGGACGCGGGGGTGGGCCCCGGGCTGGCTGCAGGGGCTCAGCTGCACGCCACCCCCTGTGAGGCGAATGATGGTGGACAGGCCCGCGCCCAGCGGCCCCTGCACCCCGCAGCAGCTTCTCCAGGCCTGGGGTGACCCCAGCCAGGCCCCTGGGTCTGACCCCCCACCAGCCAGAGGCAGGCTGCACTGCGGGAAAAGGGGATGTGAGATTTTAAGGACCAGGCGTCAGAATGCCCTGACCCTGCGTTCTCTGCCGGCCACGGGAAGCTGAGAGCCACCACGGCCGGGGGTGGGGGGACCCCGGCGGCCTGCCCTTCGCCTCCCTGCCCTTGGCTCGCCAAACCCACCCCCGCCCCTGCCTGTTCTGGACCCTCCCCACAGCCTCCCTCTGCTCTAAGCTGGGAACGCCTGGGTCTTCTTAAAGGCTCATTGGCTCGGCTGTGGCTCTGCGGTCCGGTCCGGGAAGGCCGCTGATGAGGCCGTTTCCCTGGGGTCGGAGGAGGGGGTGAGGCCCACCGAGAGTTCACAAGCCTGCCCTGGAAGGCGGCCCAGGGGCAAAACCAGAGACTCCGAGGGGACGGCGGCGCCCACTGAGGGAAGCCGACCGCCTCCTGCGGTGGGCTCCCCAGCTCCGGCCCTCACCCTTCCCGGCCACCCAGATGACCTCGGGGAGAAGACCCAGGAGCCAGGGAGGCCGGGAAGGGCAGAGGTATGGCTGGAGGGCCAACCTGAGCCTGGCCCTTGGGCTTCCCTCCCCCCTCCCCAGAGTCAGAATAGCCACAGTGCGGGCCGTGCCTCCCGGTAGACGGTTCATTCCCTGCCCCAGGTGCCCGAGACCTCCTCCCCTTCTAGGTCGACAGCCACCCACTCTGATGGCCTTGTAGCTCACAGGGCACCTTAGCCGGCCGTGCACATGAATACAATGGGGTCAGGGTCCACACACAGGGGCCCGACTGCCTGTTCTCAGCGGCCGGCACCACGGCCTACTCCGGGGGGAGAGCCTGGAAGCAGGGGAAGGGACCGGCTGTCCTCGGGGCACGTCCGTCGGGTCTCTGCGAGTGCAGCCTCCCAGAGCCCTCCGCTTCTACCCCAAGCGGCCAAGGAGTAAGAGCCGGTGTGAATCTGGGGGGAGACCTGAGGCAGGACCCCGACTGCCTCCAGGCCCCACCCTCAATGGCGAGGCTGCAAAGTCACACGAACCTGTGTGAAAACATAATTTCCACGGGTTCCTGTTCCCGTCGCAGATCAATTTGGGAAAGCCAAAACGTAGCGCAAAAAAAAAAAAAAAAGCAAAAGCTAAGACACATTTCTGATAATCGCAGTGATGTGTCAATGAGAGAGAACAGTCAGGCTCCCAGACCCCGGGGAAGGAAACTGCTTAATCACATGCGCGTCTTGTAGCGAAGTGTCTCACAGCTAAAATCAGATCCTGAGTGCACGAACGTTTGCGCACACGATGCATTTTCCCCTGAAAAGTAGCAGGAGCCACTCGGCTCCTGGGGCCCCCCGTGGGGAGAGGGCAGTGCTGGGGGTGGCCTTTGTGGCTGTGAGAGCTCTTGGGGCACAGGCTCGTTTTCTTCCGGTCGGAACGGTGGCCTCCAGCACAGTTCGCTGGCGTCCAGGGATCAACCGTCCTGGACGCTGGACACACACAGGTCGCCGCTCAGCACAGGGTGAGCTGGCGTATAAGATGCAGGGGTGTGGTGGGGGGGTGTCGGCTGTGCCATCTGCTTTGCCCGCAGCCCCCATCTCTGCCGGGGGGGGGGGGTTCAGGGTCCCCACCTCCGGGGTGGAACCCCCAGTCTGGACGAGGCCAGCGGCTCCTTCTGACTCTCTGGCTACGGGTTGGTTCACAGACACAGCTCGGCCAGAGCGACCCCGCCACGTGGCGAATGTCCAGCAGAGACCGTGCTGCTGGCGTGAGGGGTCGTGGGTGGCGCCCCATCCTTAGCCTGAAGTGGATCCCGCTGTGGGGACAGTTGGGGGCACAGAAAAACCAGGTCCTTGGTGACATCGCTAAGTACGTACGATCAAGCTTCGCCGGCGTTTGCGCTCCGTGTGGACGGTTTTGTTACGTGAGCCAATAAATCCCTTATTGTTTACGTCGGCTTGAGTCGGGCCTTTGTTACTTACGGCCGGCGGCGCTGGGTTCGCACCATCTCCGCCTCTGTGGCCGTGGGTGAAGACCCAGCCCCACACCCGCACGAGCTGGGGGCCGGGGGGAGCTGCTCAGGAGGGCCAGCCGCGGCTCCAGTCTCTAACCAGGACTGGCTGTTGTGACACACGGGGACACCGATCTGAGCGCCGTGGACGGGTGGCCCCGTTGCCTCCCTCCGCGGGGGAATAATGTGCGGTGGCGTCGAGAACACTCACCGTCTGGACTGGACGTGGGGTGGCCTGGCCGGGCGGGGAACTGCCCCTGGGAGCCGGTGGGTGCCACGCAGCTCTGGGGACGCTGGCCGGGGCACGTGGCTGCCGCCGGGGCGGGGGCTGAGGCCGCCGAGGAGCCCCCTCCTCTGACTCTGCCTTTCCCCCTCTACCGGACACGGCGGGTGGTACCCGCGGCCCTTCCGGCCGCCGGGCCCCAGGGGCGGTCGCGTCTCCTACGGGGTCACTGCGGGAGTGCGGGCCGGTTCCCAGAAACCGCTCCACGCCCCTCCCCCGCCTCGCGGCCTCCCCGCGACCCGGCGACGCGGCTGGAGCCCTGAGTGTGCACCTGCACCCGGCGCCTGGCAGCGAGCCCGCGAGACCCCCCCACCCCTACCCCGCTCGCTCGCGGAAACGCGCTCGGGCGGCGCCGGAGCTCAGCGCTGAGGGCCGCTCGGTCGAAGCACGGCGGGCGCTTGACCCGCCCAGGAGGAGCAGGGCAGGGGCCGTGACGTGCCCGGGGTCTTCACCCTCAGTCACCACACCCGGGCAGCAGACGGGTCCCGCTCGCACAGCCGCTGGCAGACGGGCCTCGGGCGTGTTCGCAGACGCGTGTGCGCGCAGGGGGCGCCGCGGCTGCCCTCGTGCCTGCCCTCCTGACCACAGGACGGGCCCCTGCTCACCCGGGCTCCGGCGTCAAGCCGCTCGATGACCTGCCCCCCACAGCCGGAGCCCCCGGCCCAGCTGACGCGCATCGGGAGGAAGCCGGGGGACCGCACATCAGAGGCCGCTTCCCTCCCTGCCCACCCCCTGCCGTCCAGACTGCGCCCCGGGATCGGCCCCACGTCGACACCACACCTCCCCAGAATCACCTGAGTCGGTTTTCCATGGCCGCGTGACAAATCACCACGAACCCCGCAGCTTCAGCCGGCCGGACAGGCACCGTCCCGCAGCCCCCCGGGGTCGGGCAGCTAGGTGAGGCTCCGCCGGGCCTCCGCTTCCGGGTCTCCGCTTCCGGGTCTGAGGGCGTCTCCACTTCCGGGGCTCAGCCGGGCCTCCACTTCCGGGCCTCAGTGGGCCGCACCCCTCGCAGGCGCTCGACTGGGGCCACGTCTGTGCCCAGCCTCACCCAAACTCTTGGCAAGGTCATAGGGCCGAGGCCCCGGGTCCCTCTGGCCCAAGCCCAGTCCTGACACGTGGGCCTCTCCTAGGAGGGGCGGGACCTGGCTCTTGGCTTCTCTGGGGCTGCCGGGAGGGGGACACGGGGTCCCACCTGTGTCACAGCATCACGGGAACGCCACCCGTGACCTATGCCGCATCCCGTGGTCCCCAGCCCATCACAGCCCTACCCTCACCCCGGGGGGCAGGGGTCCCACGAAGGCACGAATGCCTGGAGGCCGGGCCCCCAGGGACCCCCCTCTGGGTCTGTCTGCCCGGCACCAATGTAGGAAGAGTCCAGAACCCGGTGCCTTCATTGGCGGCTGAGTGTGGTGGGCGTTTGGGGGCGTCAGCGCCGGTCAGGGCTGTGTCCCCAGTCCACACTGGCCACCTGCGAGCTCCCGTTTGTAATCAGTCGTGCACAGCGCACAGTGGATCTTCCACTATCTGGGCTTCAGTGTTGCCCCCACCTCCCACGGCCCCCTCGTCCCTTCTCCAACGCTCACTCCCCGAGGCCGGGACTCCAGACCCAGCCCTTGGGGGCCGTCTCTCACGGACGTTCTGCACTTTGATCGTCAGAAACTGTCATTTGCTTTTCACTGCAAACACTTGCCCCCAACCTACCTGTTGATTTCCGTAATTACGTGAGGTTTTTTTTTTAATTCCTGGGGCTTCTAAGTGATTCTGATCCCGATCTGAGTGGCTCCGTGGATGGTGCCCCCTCACGTCTACTCGAGGATGTTAAATACACTCAGAGCTCTGTTAACTCTGTTTCCTCAGGTGTGAGCTTCTCCGTGTCCACCGTGCCATCTCTCTCATGAAAACTCTTGGTTTTCATGGATCAAATGCTGACGGCTGTGCGTTCGTTACAGGCGAGAAGGAGGTTCGCCATCAAGTCAACCGCCCTGGCGATCCCGGGTTTGGGAGCGCAGCCGATGACCCCGTGGATCACCCCAGGTCGCCTCCAGCTCCCCCCATCCCGCTGACTCCCAGTGGGACCCGCCTGCTTTCTGAGGCACGAACCCGGCTGTGTCCCGGGCTCTTACCGCCTCCTGTTTCTCTGTTTGCTGCCTCTCAGGGTGGGCTCCGTTCCTGCCCGCTGCTCGCCCTCCTTGTGCTCCAGCGCAAACACGTCACGGCATCCATTTGATTTGGGGACAGGAGGGCTCAGCACATGCTTGCTTCCCCAGCCACCTTGGGATCCAGATCCCTGGTGGTGAAAATCAGATCAGGTGACCTAGGAGCATCACACGCAAGCACTGTGTGACCCTGGCCGACTGTCTTCTCTCTGAATCTCAAGTTCCTCGTAAAAAAAAAAAAAAAAAAAACTTGGGGCGCCCGTGGGGCTCCGTCAGTTGAGCATCCGACTTCGGCTCAGGTCATGATCTCGTGGGTCATGAGTTCGAGCCCCGCGTCAGGCTCTGCGCTGACGGCTCGGAGCCTGGAGCTGCTTCGGGTTCTGTGTCTCCTCCTCTCCCTGTCCCCCTTCCCTGCTCACACTCTGTCTCTGTCTCAAAAATAAATAAAGATTAAAAATATTTTTTAAAAAACCCAAACCCTGAAAAGTTTGGAAGAAGAACTATCTAAGACCTCATCCAGCTTGGGCGTTCTAAAATCCTGATGTCATCTGCACAGCCTGGCCAACAAGGACCACCCGTGCCCGTGCTCAGGATGCTGGCCTCAACAGTGACACCATCATGGCCAGACCTTCGCTGGAGAGGCTGGTCTCTGCCAGGTCTTCCCAAAAATGGATAGTGCCCGCGAAAAGCATCAAATACCCTCAGGATGATTTTTGTGTATTCCTCCCATTCTTCATGTTTTAAATTCGATAATCACCATTTTCAGTTCACTAGAAAAGCTAGATTTACATGTTCGCATCACTGGCTTTTAAGCCAGCGAGGATGGGGACAGTCCTGTATTCCGTATTTACTTTTCTGGCCTCAGCTCCTGGCACGGGCCTCGTATGCAGGGGGCGGGGCGAACATCAGGGGAAGGAAGCAGGGTGGCGGGACGGTCCCGGACCATCTGGCTTCAAAAAGTTTTCCAGGAAAACAACCACTTCCCGGAAAACGCTGCCTCGCGCTCCCGTCTGTGAGCTGGGGGCCGTGGCTGAAGCGGCAGGGTTTTTGTCCAGGGCCCTGCCGGTGGGTGTTCGGGAAGACGGCCTAACGGCCTCCCTCCACTTTTGCCCCCGGTTCAGCCGCTTGGCACCTCAAGCTGAGCGTCAAACCCACAGCGACACCTGCCCGAAATGGAAACCTCCTTTCTGTCACGGGCCCCGAGGTGTGAGACGGAGACACCCCTCCTCCCGAGGGCAGCAGAGGAGGGCAAGCACGTTTGGCTGCACGTAGCAAGGAGAGGGCGCACAGCCCCCCGGGCTCTCTCTCACACACACACACACACACACACACACACACACACACGCGCCGGCCCAGGCCGGGGGCATCGGGCACCTCCTCCCAGCCCCACTGCCCAGGGGAGGGGGGGAGGGGGGACGTGCAGGGGGTCTGCCCCCCAGGAGGCTGGAGCCCCCACCCCAGTGGCACCGCAGAGTCTGAACCCGCGAGTGACCCGTCACCGTGCCACAGGTCGCTCCAGAACAGCCACGTTAAACCACGGCTCGGAGCAAACGCTCACAGACTCGGAGTCTCTGTGGGTCGGGAGTCCAGGCACAGCTGACCAGGGCCCTGCAGCCCGCGGACCCGCAGAGCCCTGAGGGGGCTGACTGCCAAGCCCCTCGCCCGCCGTGGACAGGATGAGGCTCCTCTCGGGTGGTAGGACAGAGGACTCCCCCCCCCGCAAGGCCCTCACCCACGTGGCTCACTCGCTCCGTCGGAGAGAGGAGGGGGGAGGGCACAGGGTGTGAGCGATGTGGACGCCAGCCTTGTGACCCAGCCCTGCGGGTCCCATCGCTTTGCTGCATTTGCTAGAAGCACCCAGAGGAGGGGCCACAAGGGGCACGCGGGCCGGAAGGCAGTCCCTTCGGGAAACAAGCTCCGTCGGAAGCCCCCGCACACCCCGACCAAGCGTCGTGGCCCCGCCTCTGCACGCCCGCTTCCCGCAGCCTCCGCCCTCCAACTGCAGACGCAGACGACCGTCCAGGTCCCCACATTCAGCCTGGAAGGGGACCCGCGAGGGCGGAAAACGGCGGCCAGTCTTCAGGCTCACCCACAGAACAGCTCAACGTAACCCACTGTCCCCGCCGCCCACACTCCCCTCTTCCAAGGCCACGTGAACCTCCATCACATAATGAAGGGTTTGGCTCTCCGTGAGAGACCTTAAACGTCACCTTTCCGCCAGCCAGTGCGCCCCTGAATGACACAGAGTCTAATGAGATGTTCAAACGGAAAACACTGAGCGACTCCTCGCTTTTGTCCTGACGCTCACTCAGCCGCGCTGGCCCGACTACCGCCCCCCACCCCCCCGCTGAAGACGGTGTCGACCTGACCTGGGCAGTGCAGCTTGATCCCTGGGAAACCACCCACGTTGTGTCCCTCGCCTTATTAGCACTTATTTACCATGACAGACTTCCAGAAGGATGGAAGGATGATACGGTTACGTGTCAAGTCTTGTCTCAAATGGCCCAGCAGCCGAGGGCAGGGGGACCATCCACGACCCACAGAGTCGGATGGAGGAGGCGTCCGGGTCAGGCTCCGTCCCCTGCCCCTCAGGGCACCGACGAGGCTCGTCCCAGCCACGGAGGCCGGGCCCTCAGGACTCTGCCAGGACCACGCTCTGTCTCTCTGTCTCCGTCCTTGTCCGCAGGCTGAGCTGTTACACCGTTCAGGGCCCGGATGCTGCGCAGGGAGCAGGCAAACCCTCAGACCTGCTGATCGTGCTGGACAGCGGAGTCCGTGAGCAGACTGCCTGGTGCAGAGCACAGAGGGGCCACAGGTGGAAGTGCTGTGTTCTGTAAACAGCCACCTTCTGCTGGGAGTCCCTCTGTTCCCGCAGGAACGCCTGTCTGAACCCACAGATCACTGAGCCGTCCTGCCTCGAGTCACCAGACCTCGGACACGGGAACGAGGAAGCTCGGACGAGTGGACAGGCCACCAGGCCCGGGATCTGGGGGCTCGGGCTCTGGTGTCTGTGCTCTGACACCCACTCAGACCCCATGACCTTGTCCCCTGACCTGACCCGGGGCAGTCGGGCTCTCTCTTTCCAGCACCGGGACTTGGGCCCCAAAGACCCCAGCCCGTCTGCTCGTGCATGAGGGGAAGGCACGCGGTCGTGGGTCTCTCCCTGCGGGGAAGCAGGAACAGCACCCTGTGCAGAGACGAGAGCCCAGAAGGAAATGCCCCGGGGAGGACCGGCCGACGTTACGATGACAACAGAAACCCGAGACGAAAGTTGCGCCCCCTCATCCCATCAAAGCCTGCACTCGTCCCTGGGGCGCCCAGGCGCCTTTTCGCACGCCGACCTTCTCCCCGTGTGGGCGGACGCAGCGCACGGCCGTTTACTTTCCTTCCTAGGTAGCGTGCTATCGCGAATATCTTCTCGGTCTGCGTTACCTTTTTAACCCCTTGTTGTCCCCCACTCTTCTCCTTTTCCCGTGTTCCCGTCCAGCCCCCACTGTGCTTCCGGGGGGGACAGCGGAGGGCCACCCCACCCACCCCGTTCCGTGCGCCCATATACACGCACAATGGCGTCCAGACCTGCATCGCTGTGCCCGTGGAACGTTACCCGCAGTCCGCGGACCGAGGTAGGGGAATTCTGAAGGCCGTCGTGGGTTTTTGCAGCGGCGTGACCGCACGGGGCCCAGGCTCTTCCGTCTTTGTAGCCTCCACCAGGCGATGTGCTCGAGGAACGCGGCATGACATCATCCCGCAAGGACGTCCGACTCGAGGTGCATACGCCCCATTGGCAGGAGGAACAGACATCCGGCATGTTGGCCCATCCCTTTAAAATGTCTATCTTCTGTGGGGCGCCTGGGTGGCTCGGTCGGTTGAACGTCCGACTTCGGCTCAGGTCATGATCTCGCGGTCCGTGGGTTCGAGCCCTGCGTCGGGCTCCGTGCTGACAGCTCAGAACCTGGAGCCTGTTTCGGATTCTGTGTCTCCCTCTCTCTCTGCCCCTCCCCTGTTCATGCTCTGTCTCTCTCTGTCTCAACAATAAATAAACGTTAAAAAAAAAAAAAATTAAAAAAAAATGTCTATCTTCCGTTTGTCTATAAGACATTCGGTTGCACAAATGCACACGCACACCGTGGACGTGCGAGCTGGCACTGACGGAGAGGCCAGAAGCCCTCGGAGACCAGCAGTCTACAGGAGGGGGGGTTCTTCCTTCCCAGCCGCCTTGGGCAGGTGTGCACGCGGCTTCTAGCGGGGCCGCCACCCTCTACGTGACAGCCCGCGTTGCTGTGCACGGACGTCTCCTACTTTCAGGACGGAGGGACAGACCCCCCAAAGGTGCATGCTGGCTCAGAGGCCGGGTGGCCTTCTCATCGTGATGGGTGTTGGGTGGCCTCACCCTCAAAGAGTCCGTAGCGGTTCATATCCCCACCAGAACGTGCCAAAGGCCTGTTTCCCCGAGTCCTCGTGGTTTGCTGACCCGGCAGGTGGGGGTGCCAGGTGGCTCTGATCCGACGGGCACCTTCGAGGGTGAGTGAGGGCGTCCGGCAAGGTGACGGCCGAGCTCTTTCTTGCTCAAGTGTCCATGACTCTCTAGTGTCTCTTCTCAGAGCTCACCTGCTACAGGTGTGTCTTTCCCGGCCCCAGCCAGCCGCTCGGGAAGCCCAGGGACGCGCGCAGAGGTGGCAAAACCGGCGAACCAAGGGCCAGGAGGAAGGAAGGAAGGAAGGAGGAAGGAGGAGGAAGGAAGCTGAACGCCGTCCAGAAGATGGTCTTGCCGACCCAGCTCAACCGTACGAGACCACGTAGGCCAAATCCCAGAACAAACAACAAAGAGCAGTGCGCGATATTTGCAAGACGAGCACATTCGTAGTAAATATTTTAAGATCAGTGGCTGCACAAAATGCATTTCCTGGGAGTTTCACTACAACGGCTTTGTCTTAAAGGTGCCATTTCAATAAATATTCATGGGGAAACCCGTTGATGTGTTTTACCACTTGGAGCGAAAACTTCAAAGGTCCTAGAAGAAAAGATGCAGGATGTGTGTTTTACCCTCTTGGGAGAGAGCGTGGAGAAAACCGCATGATGCGCTTCGGTTTTCCGTGATGACAACCCCTCCAGGGCCAGGCGCCCTGTCCCGCCCACCAGCCCTGGGCAGAGCCTGCTGGCAGGAAGGGGTGCGGGAGGCAGGGGGGAGGGAGGCAGGGGTGTGGGAGACAGGGGTGCAGCACAAAGAGGTCCGGGCTGCAGCGGTGAGGGTGGCAGGGTTGCAAGTGGCAGGAGTGGTAGGCAGGGGTGCGGGAGGCAGAGGTGCTGGGGTAGGGGTGCGGCTGGGCGGACTAGCCTGTGCTCAGTGTCTCAGAGGCCCCGCCCACACCTGCCTGCTAAGAGCACCTGCTCTAACCCCGCAGGGTGCCCCGAAGGTCACATTGTCCCAGATCCTCCCCACTCGCTGTGACCGGCTTTCTGTGCCCACTTCACCCACGAGGACACCCTGCCCCGGCCCTGCATCACAGGGTGATGTTGGGCCCCATGGTCCCCTTGGCTCCAACCCCTACCCACCTCACCCCGCCTGGGTTTCTCACCCGGAGCTTCTCCGGGCACCTAGGAGCCACTGCGGCTGTCAGGACTGCAGGAAGCCAGTCTCCAGATGCCACCTGGGTCACCTCCCGGCCTCGGGGCCCCTGGCGAGCACAAGCTGGCTGCCTGCTCCGGACAGGAGGCCGCCGAGCTCCCGTGACGTCACCCTTCCTGGCCCCTTTTCCTGAGGCAGGAAGCGGGCTCACAGGCAGAGCACTGAAAATCTGGCCGCTTATTCCTGCCAACTTCCTTAGTCTTGGGTAGACGTGTTTACCGTTATAATGGCAAGTCGTACCGCTGGCAATGATCAGATCTGCTGCTCCTTTGTTTAAGACGCTGGAACCACTCCCGCGGCCCAGACAATTAAACCCAGATGCCCCACTTGGCTTGGCATTCAAGGCTCTCTGTAATCCGGCCACACAACCGTCCTCTTCGCGGCCGCCATCCCCAATCTGCTCGGCCGCCTCAGACGGCTGGCCTTCCACGCTCTTCCGTCTTCCTGGGATGACTTTCCTCCCCGTCCCTGACTCCGAACGTTTAAACATCCTTCACGGCCCAGCTACCTGCCTCCTCCGTCGGCCTTCTCTGCCCCCCAGGCAGAAATGGTGGGCGTCTCCTCCATCTGACGCGTCGCAAGCTGCTCCCCATCACGGGCACCCTTCCTACCTGCCGTTGCCGGACCGTGAGCCTCCGCGGGGTGGGCGCCTGACACCTGGCTTGACCGTGACAACATCAACGCCAGTAACGGCAGCTAAGAGCCAGGGGGGCTTTAAAATGTGATCCCGCTGGCTTCCCCAGATCGGTCTCCGGAGGCCCGTACTGGGTTTACACCCATTTAAGAGATAAGCAAACGGGGTTCCCCGAGAGAGGGTGGGATGGTAGGGCTGGGATTCCAACTCGGTTCCTGATTAACGGCCCTGACCCACTGGCTTCACTAGGTGCTCATTAAACGTTTGCTGACTGAATATTCGGACGCCGGGCCGCAGCCGTGACTTTGCCTGCGGGAACCACAGGCGCCGGCAGAGCGGAGGCCGCTGGAAGGACGGGGCAGGAGCGACCCGGGTCTCCGTCCCAGACGAGCCTCCGGTGCTGGCGAGCACGTGGCAGACACGCTCGGCTCAGGGAGCGGCCACGTGTACCCGGGGCGCAGCCAGGGACAAACGCAGAACGTGGCCCACCTGCCCGCTGGCCACCGCCCAGCCTGACCTGATGCTCAGAGGGGGGCCCCGTCCTCCCATCCTGGGGACTTCTGGAGACACGGGAACACAGGCATTCGGTCATACACACTCACGTGCACACCCGTGTTCACACACACGCACACACACATGTTTGTGCATACTCACGTGCACACACATGCAGACACGCTCATGCACACGTGCGCACACACGTGTAATCACACGCACATGCACACACATGCAGGTGCACACGTGCGCACACACGTGTAATCACATGCACATGCACACACACATGCAGATGCACACGTGCGCACACACACGTAATCACACACACACTCCGAGGGTTCGTCAGGCTTCACGGCACAAGCAGAGGGTGGGTCTTGTCTCCGGAGAGAAGCTCGTGCGAAGGCCGGTGAGTGGGCGCCTCCCTCCCAAGCCGTCTCCGTTCCCCTCCGTCCGTGTTGGCTTCTGGCTTTGCACGCAGAGGTCAGAGACGGGCCGGAGCCCCGCGGGGGATGGGCAAGGGGAGCAAGAAGAGAAGGAAACACGTTCCACGTGGGGGATTGAACTTCCATTCGGCAAGAGTGAGATCCCTTCCTAAGGTGGTTCTGGAAACACGGAGGCGGTTCCCCTCCTGAACCGGGAGGGTCTGGAGGCCGTGCCCACCTCCCCTTGGCCCCTGGTCTTCTTGTCACGAGAGCCGGGAGTCAGGGGTGGGGGGTGCGCGGTCTCTGTGGGGACCACACAGAGCGGGACGTGGCAAGTGCCCCCGTCCCAGCCACCCAGCCACGCAGCCAGCACTCAGCCCGCCCGGGGCACTCGCTCCTATGGTGACCATTTATTCTCACTTGGTGTGTGTTTCCCTTTGGCCTGGGCTGGGGGTCCCCGCCCCCCCAAAAGGACCTCAAGTCCCCTCTTGGTTACCGATGGAAAGGACAGGAAACCAGACGGGTCACAAGGGCGCATCCTGCTTTCATTCAGATGCCCGACGGAGGCTCAACCCCCTCGGGTGCGAAAGGGCAACGCTCAGTCCACCCTGGGAAGGGTCCTGTTGACCCGCTGACTCGTGTGAACGCCCTCCACGAACCCCACACCTTCTGCCTCTGGAAGCCTTTCTTCTGGCTTTCACGAGGGGAGGAAGCTGAACGATTATGTAAGACGGTTTTTTTGCAACAAGTTTATGGATATATTGTGAAGGAGGCAAGCATATGCCTATTAAGCACGGGGGAAATTATCAGTGAATGTTTTAAAATGACCAATAAAAATGAAATTATCATTGCTCATTGTTTTTTATGGATCGTAATGTGTTTTGGTTTTTTTATTTTTTTCTGATGGAAATATCCAACAAACTCCCCTCCTAGACGCTGGCCGCTAATTACACAGTTAGCACACAGTAATCCAATGCAAGCGGGTTCTCGCCTGTCGTAATTCATCTTCATAAATGGAATTGGCCCAATGAAAGAGACCACGAAATAACTCTGCAAAGAGCAGACAGATTCAATAAAAACTGATTTTACTCTCCTCTCTTCCAAAGCCACAAGCTGGAGACGGGAGCTTTTAAGCCCGGATCGGATTTCTTCTCAGATCGCCACTCCCCCCACAATGCGATCATTACCCGACTATTTATCGAGGACCCCCTCCGCTCGAATCACTGGCTAAGTACCAGGGAAAAGCAAAACTCGGAACGAACTCCCGGCGGCCGGCGAGGAACCGACAGCCAGGCCGGGAAGCACGTGAGCGCGGACGGAAGAAACAGCGGAGCGGGCTGGACGGTAACGAACGTTCCAGAAGAGGCGCAGAGGTGGGGCTGCGGTGCAGAGGCCGCGGGGTGGTTTCCTGCAGGAGAATCTGCAAGGGCTTCATGGAGGAAGTGGCGTTTGTGCTGAACTGTGCAGGGTGAGGGGGTGGGGAGGAGCTGGGGCGGGCAGGCGTGCAGACAGAGGGGCTCAGGGCCCCTTCCCCCCCTGCGTGCGGACCCCGCCTGCCACACCCTAGGTGGAGGTGACTTAGCCACCAGCCTGTTCCCGGGGGCTCAGAAGGGTGGCAATGCCGTGGCCAGTGCCACCGAGCTTACGTCTGCACTTATGCGTGGACGCTGGGACGGGGTCACTGCTCAGGTGCAGCCGCAGGTCACAGAGAAGCCCGCCATCCACCCGACCCCGTGGAACAGCAGACGCCGTTAGCGGGAGGCTGCAGGCGCTTCCAAGGCAAGACGTGGGGCCATTTACTGCCAAGCACTTCTCTCCGTTTCCGCCGCCAACATTCTCCCCCTCGAACGAACGTTCTGAGGAGCCAGGAAAAGACACGGGGAAGGAATGTTCCGGGAGACAGGAGGGGAATGTAAATGAGTCACAAAGCAGGATCCTGGGGCAGCAGGGGGCTCTCGGGAGGGAGAGGCCGCGGGGGCGCCACAGGCGGACAAGGGAGTCTGGCGAGTGCCTGCCAGACTCGGAGGCATCGGGGCCGCGGGACAGACGCGTCAGAAGAGCGGGGCCACGGGAGCAGAGCCCAGGTGGCCATAGCGCGAGGAGAGAGCTGGCGTAGGAGGCGCACAGCGCGCGCGGGCGTCCTGGACGGCCGCCATGGGGCCGTGGGGTCTTTGCTCACCTAAGACCAACGAACGGTGGGGAAACGACAGATTTTTGCTTTTCCACCGGGGGAGGGGTGTGCTGCTCTGCCCTTTCCACCTGGAGGGTCTTTGGGACGTGTGCGCTCTGTCCCTCGGGAACTAAAACCTCGCTTGGCGGCCTGTGTGCGTCACACACGCGCCCGTCTGCTCCCCAGCTTGGCTTATGCCCTCTGCTTCTCCTCCGTTGATCTGCTCCCCACTCTCTACCCTGGGGCTTCCTGGGGGACAGACTGAATCTTGGGTTCCAACACTTCACTGCTTTGTGACAGATTTTACTCACATCACAGCCCCACGGCCCTCCCCACTCCCTGACTTCCGGGTAAACCATGTGACTTGTTTGGGCCAATGAGATGTTAGTAGACGTGATGCAACCAGAGGCTTGCAAGGACCTTGTGCAACTGAGGTCGCTGTTTTTGTAACTCCTGTGAGTCACGGAGAAGATTACGCACCAGGTCGAGGACACCACTTCAGACCGGGCCCGGGAGAAACGTGGCAAAGAGACCCGCGTCTACCCCGTAGCCTGGAGCCCTGCCCCGCTGACCTATAGCCTGAGTTAGATTAACCTAGATTAGCCGTACTGCCATCAACCCTCACATCCATGGTTAGAAGAAATGCTTTTTGCTTTAAGCTACTGAGTTTCGGGGTGGTTTGTTACACAGCACGGCTGCATTCGCTGACTGACACAACCCTGCTCGTTCAAGTCCCCCACACTTACTCCATGAGCCCGACTGTCACAGAGACAATCACTGGAAATAAGAAAGACTCCCCCCGTCAGGGTTATTCGGGATTTCTTCGAGAAGGCTTATTCCCTAAATTCATACACTAAACACACAGACGCCTGTGCTCAGCCTTAGCAGGAGCGATGGAGGTCAAGCGTGGGGTGGCTATAAATTAGCACGAGACTCATTCTGTTTCTTTAAGTGAGAGAGACAGGCCTGTAAGCAAATAATCACATCCCAAGTACCGGCCACGTTTCTTATCCTAAGGCAAACCAAGTGGAGATTTGCAGATCATCATTTCTGCAAATGCCCTCGTTTATACTTAAAAGAAATTATCTGCGCATATTGAAAAAAATAAGATAAAATCTACAGTAATTACGAGTTTTCCTTCTTCTTTCTCACTTACCAGGAGCCAGCGAGGAAGCGGAACACGGTACGGTCTTACCATATGTCAGTATCAAATACGTTTTCCTTTAAAGTGTGTTTTGTGCCTCCTTCTGGAAGACGGGGAATGAAACGTTCTCGTAAACAGACAGAAATGATTCACGGGATCATGATTGCTTTTCATCAGCTGTATCAATTATGCACAACAATGGGACGTGGGGAGGTATATTTACAACTTGCTAAGAACACTCCTTGGAACAATTCAGACCTCGTCAGGTCCTGGTGTTCTCGGCCGAACACGGCTGGGCTGGCGGTCGCCTGAACCTGGTCCTCCCAGGCTGACCCGGCCCAGAGGGACGGCATGCGGGGGTGGGGAGTCTCTCGGGTCTCCTTCCACCGAGAAGGAGGAGCGGGAGGCCGGCTGCGAGACGGGCGCAGATTGTTACCGGGTCGTCCACGAAGCATTCGGTCATCGAGCCAAATAGCAACTGTGCCAGGTGATGGGGATACAGCAGCAAAGCCCAGGAACCAATGCGCGGTCCCACCCCCGTCCCCACCCCCCCCCACCCCCGTTTTACCACGAGCTCCTCCATCTACTGCGTCGTCTACGGGAAAACATGACCTGACCGGCCTGTCCCTCAATTCCCTCATCCGTAAAATGACATCATGGGACCGCTGCCAGAGTGACACAGACCGATGCGCGTTATACCAGATGCAGCCAGGTGCCCACCCCATACCCACAATCCCCTTCTTTACTAGGAGGACCCCAATTTCGTTGGGGTGGCTATGCATCCGGATGGAAGGCTCGCCTTCCCAGGCTCCCTCGTGGCCACGGGGGCCGCGCACCTCGGTTCTCGTCCGTGAGAGTAGATGGAAATTTCGGTGAGCGCATTCCTTCCTGAATAAAGGCACAGAGTTTCACGAGAGACACTGCTTGTTCGCCGTCTCGCCAGAAACGCACATTCAGGACATCCAGCCACACCCGGGCCCGATGAAGCCACATGCCTGGGCAACCTTGACCTCGGACGCCCTCCTTGGGCACCTGCTCCAGCCCTGTTCCCGCGTAGTTCCGGGCAGCACTTGCTTCAGCCACTCTCCGGGGGCTTCGCGCTCCACGTGGACCAACGCATTCCTAACCGCAAACAAGCAGAGCGCTGGGCACGCCTCCAGCGTCGCTGATGTTGTGCCCACAGAGCACGACAGGGCGGGGAGGGGAACACAGGATGTCAGACACTTGGCGGGGCCTCCGATCCAGGCCAGAGGGAATGTTCTTGGGGAGAGAGGCCGGCGGGCTCCGAGGCCGTGGGCTCCTCCAGTCCCTGCCGTCCTCCTGTCTCACGGGGCCGTCCCCCGTTTCTGAGGCCTCCTGGCTTCAGTCTCCCACACTTGTTTCCAGACAGATCCTCCCACCGTGGGTCTGCTCACCTCCCTCCTCCGGGCGAGAACCCCCCGAGAGCCCCTCGAGGTTTCCGTGCATCGGGCCCAGACAACCAATGCTGCTCCTCCACGGAGGCCCCGGCACAGCTTGGAAAGGCGCAAAATGTGTCTGAATCTAATTCAAGCCTTAAAAACATCACGTGATACGTTCTCGTTGGTTTCAACAGACAGGCGTTTGAACCCCCTGCTGATGGGCTGAATTCGTACTCCAGGGAGACACTCTGTCTGCAGCCAGTGGTTCTGGGTGTCCCCGCAGTCCCCAAGCTCCCTGTCCTGGCATCTGGACGGGACCCGAGGGGCCTCCCGTGACACCTCCTAGCCTTTCTGCGCACCATCCCCCCCTCCCCCCGCTGAACTCCCTCCTCCCTGGCCGGTCCGGCAAACTCCCGTGGGTGCTCCCCCGTCCGGGTGGTGATTAGAGTCTCCGACTGTGACACAAGGGCTGAATTTTGTTCATCACGGGGAGTTTTCTCGCTCACTCTGGCGAAACAAACCACCCCAAGCAACCGTTCTGTTTGCTCGCAGTTTTGTGGTCGGGGTTCTGAAAGGGCTCCGAGGGGCGGCTCTCGCCGGGACGCTGTTATGTGCTCTGCCCGTGCACAGGGTCACCTGAAGGTTCCAGGGGCTGGGACGCCCCAGGGGGGCCCCTTGTGTCATGCGGGGCCACGTCCGGCCACATCGTACTGTCTTCGAGCCAACGCAGACTCGGGGAGTGGAGAACCAGACCCCAGCGCCCGACCAGGGCACATCACAGTATTTAACCCAGCTTACGACGAGCCAGCAAGTGAGTGAGGGTCTATGTCCTGAGAACGGAAGGCAAGTGCGTTCTCTGTTCACCGTGCGGACGGGCCGCCTCTCTGAGACTGAAGGACCAAGTGCGGGGGGCAGGCAGGGGGGGAGGGAACGTGTCCAGCTCCTGGGAAGGCCAGGGATGAATGATGAATCAATCCCCCTCCCCCGGGACCTCCTGCCCTCACGTGCCGCAAACAGGGAGCGGAGGGCGTGACGTCGTTTGGGGCCACATCGAGGGTCGGTAAGGGAGACGGAAATCGGGTTCAGTAGTCCACGCTTCCCGACCGGAGCCACTTCTGTGACCCCCTCGGGGCCCCGGCAGAAGAGGGGTGCTTGGGGCAGCTCCTCTGAGCCCCTCCCGGGGCCAAACCCTGCACCCCCGCCCCCACCAGCGGCTCAGCCTCCCGGGAGAGGCCGCGGCCGCCGACAGAGCTCGCCTTCCCCGGTCTAATATCCCCACATCTCCCATTAGGAGTTCAGTTATGGGAGCCTTCATAGCAGGTGTCATTAAATAGACATTAAGACCCAACAGGGCATGTTTTACGGGACCATTACCATATGCCTGATGTTTGCGGTGACAAATGGAGATCCAGCCGACCACGCGTGTGATAATGGGCCCGGAAACACCCCCTGGGGTGAGGTAATGTGATGGAGGGGGGGTGAGGCGCGTGCAGGCTGCCTGGTGCCCTCCACCCGCCTCTGCCCGCCAGAGGGGGCTGGCTCCTGGCGGCCGACCCGGCCCGGAAGTCAGCCTCACCCCGGCTTCCCGGGTCGGCCTTCCGGCCACCTGGCCAGCCCGAGCGTGCTCCAGAGAAGCCTGTCCTGCGACTTGAGGACAAACGGCCATGCTGCCTCAGTTTCCCCCACGCCGACTGGTCTTTGGGAACCAGACGCCGAAGACTAAAAGCATGCTGAGCTCGTTCATCCTTCTGCTGGTCTGGAGGGCTCGAGGCCCCATCCGGGCGTGGAGAAGCCGTCCTCAGTGACCCTGCACGTCGTCACAGGTGATGGATGTTGCCCACACAGCCATGTACTCAGAGCCTCCGAGACCGGCAGGCGTGGGGTTCTGCCTTCCCACGGTCAGAGGGCCAGGTCTGTGACTTGTCACGCAGACTCCGCTTCCCCATTTCCCTTCCCCGGGCTTCCCTGGGTGAGGACCATCGGCCGGGCCAGCCCCTTCCAGACCGTGACCTCGGGTGGTCCTGTGACTCACCTTTCGAACCCGCGTCTCAGGCTGGCACTTTCTGCGGGCGAGCAGCCGGACAGGCGGGGGGAGGCTTGGGACCGGGCTCCGGGGAGGGGGGTGGGGAACCCGGGCGAACAAGGCCATGTGCCTGCCGGGAAGGAGGGGGGCGGGGGCCGCCCTGAGCCCGAGGCACCCGCAGACCCCAGCACCTGTCACGTTGACTGCCGCTCCGTTATTCATTTGTTTCTCATCTAATTTGTGACACTCACCTGTGTTGAACAGTCCAGGTCACTGGCGATCCGGGTATTCCTCGACACCTGGTCCTGAAATATTGTCCTTAGTTACCCCGAACTGATTGAGCGGTGAGAGAGAATTTCCAAAACTTTAATATTTTGATACCCTTTTGGATTTACAGAACAGCTGCAGAGACGGGGCAGAGAGCTCCCGCCACCGCCCCCTGGGCATTAATAGAGCCTCATGGGATCGGGCGAGCTCGTCGAGGCTGGGACACGAGCCCCAGACCCCGACGCAGGTCCCCAGGGTCCACTCTGCTACCCGTTCTGCTCCCCTGCGACTCAGCCTGACCCCAAGGACAGGTTTCCGTGGGGCCCGTGGGCTGCGAGCCCACCACACCCGCCAAGTGCCTGCAGGGCAGAGGTGGTGCATCCTCCCAGAAGCAGGGCCCCTCACGAGGCGGCTTCTCCCCTACGCGGAGCCCCAGGCGCCGTGCCCCAACCCCACACGGAGGGGCCGTCTGGAGAAGCAGGGCCCGCTGCGGCCGTGGACGTCCCAGGACCCAAGGGCTTAGGACCGCCACGGTGCATGTCCCGCGAGGTCCTGGGCAACGAGGCCCCAGGACCGGGGCGGCCATGCCGAGCACCCTGTGTCGGGGCGGGGGCGGGGCCTCCTCTGAGATTTCCTGACCGTCCCGTCTGCGTGGGCGCTCCAATCCCGCTCACTGACGCGGGCGTCGGCATCTGCCGTGGGGGGACTGGTGGCCCCCAGAGAGAGGTGTCTGCACCCCGACCCCCGGAGCCTGTGGACGTTACCTCAGTGGGAAACAAGCGGGTCTTGCCGACAGAGTCAAATCACAGATCTCAATGTGACATTATCCTGGATTACCCCTAAATCCAGTGACAAGCGTCCTCACCAGAGACACGTACACAGGGGAGAGGCCACGTGAAGGTGAACAGAGATGCAGGGTCGCGGCCACAGGCAAGGACACGTGGGGCACGGCAGCTGGACGGGGCAGGGAAGGACCCTCTCCCAGCGCCTGTGGGAGAGGCTGTCCTGCCCACACTGAGTTTGGACTCTGGCCTCCAGCGCCAGGAGCGAATAAATTCCTGTTGCTGGCGGCCAGCACGCTCGTGGCCCCGGGAAGCTAATGCAGGATCCCTCGGGGAACCGGTAAGGAAACGGAGTCTCAGGGGAGCTGGGTGGCTTGTCAAAGTCACGTGGATACTGGGCATCAGAGCCAGGGCCTGCTCACGGCCCGGACGGCTCTGAGGTCTGCGCTGCGTGGCTCTCGGAGGCGAGAACCACCTCCCCCCGCCCCCGCCCCCGGCCCCGATGCCAGGCCCCGCCCCGATGCCAGGCCCCGCCCCGATGCCAGGCCCCGCCCTGCCGCTCTGGAGCGCTGCGATTTGGGGCAAAGTATTCAACCCTCACCCTCCCAGTTTCTGCATCTGTAAAATGGGGGGCGGTGAAAGCAGCACTTTGCTCCCTGGGCTGTTGTGGACTTAAGGGAGCGGGCGGGTGGACCCTCGGACGGCACCGGGAGCCATGCCCGGAACGCGGCGGCACCGGGGAGGCACCTGCCGTGACCATGGTCAGCGGGGTCCCCGCCCCCACTGGGACCAGGGTGTGCCACCCTCGAGGCCGTGGACGCTGTGGGGTGTCTGGCTCTTTGTTGAGAGGCCCCCCCCCCCCCCCCCCCCGGCGCTGTAAGATCTGAGCCACGCCCCTGCCCTCCGCCCGCCCCACCCCCAAGTCCCGAAGAACTTGCCGGATCTGAGGGACACCCCAGCCCGCGGCTGGATCTCCTGCAGGTGTCAGGACGTGGGAGACAGGGCTGGGCGTCAGGCCCCAGTGACGGAGCCATCAGGGACCCTCAGCGGAGGCCCCCCGGGGCGGGGAGGCCGCCGGGAAGCGGACGGATGGTGTCGTGAGCCCGCACCGGTGCCCCGTGTGCCACTGATTTGCAGTCAGCGGGGGCAGCAGAAGCATCAGCCGCTCGTGGACACGGGCCTCCCTCGGAGCGTCAGGTGCGAGACGAACGGTGTGCTGGGCGCGGGGTCGGCGCCCAGTCTGTCCCGGCCAGCACGGCGCTATGTTCGCTCTTCCTGTTCTTCCAGGCTGGCAAACTGACCCACGCAGGGACGGGGAAGGAGAGGCCCCAAATCAAATCGGAGCGCATCTGATGGCCACCGACAAATAGAACATACGCGCCCGGGACGAGGGTGGGAGCTGGGCGCGTAGTGTAATTGAGAGGAATGGCTTTGCCAGAGCAGACGGAAGCCGTGAGAGATTTACGCCCATGTGACAAAGGTTCCCGAAAGCAGCGGTCCCCCCCCCCCCCCCCCCCCCGCCCCGGCCTGAAATGATGATATTTGCTGCCGGCAGACGCAGCTGAATTGGAAAAAGAGAGACCGCACTCGAGGCTTGTCGCTTCATTTTACTCTCCTGTGGCTGCCATCCAGCCGGCTCAAGTGCCAGCCCCTCTCGGGCCCCTCCCAGGGTCCTTCCTCTCCCCCTCCCCCCTCTTCTGCATAGAAGCCTAGAGAAGGAAGCGCTAAGGCCCTGGGGTCAGGAGGTCTGAGTTGATGTGGTTCTGCACTTTGATGGCTGTGTGACCTCAGGCCAGCCACCTGCCCCTCCACTGGCAGGGCTTCCCGGGCAGGGCTCTACGGGCGTGCCTGGACCACTGCTATTTTCTGAAAATAACAGCAGCAATGATGACACCAATACTGTTTACTAAGCATTTATTCCAGAGCCCACCTGTGTCATGTCATCAATTCCTCAGGAAAACACGAAGGGAGGTGACCTCACTACTCCCACTTTACAGAAGAAATAGAGGCTTAGAAAGGTAAGATACTTTGCCAAGGGCAAGCAGTTCATCAGGGCCACCCTGTATGGTTGTTCAGGTTGTGTACTGCACAAAGGAGCTATGCCTTAGAGGATGACATTTACGTTACAGACAAATGCTGACTTACAGCATGAAGTGGGCACAGGGCTCTCGGGCGCCCCGGGCACGTTCTAGAACGACATCCTTCATAAACGCACCCAGACACCCACGACAGGTCCCCGCTCAGGAGCACGGGCACTCACACCGTCTCTCGGCCTGACTGCCGCTGACTCCGTGTGGTTGCCTGGCTGGGGGATGGAGCAGGTGCACACCGGGGTCCCCGAGACCCGGAGCCCGAGGGCATGAAGCGGCCGACCCCTGGCTGGGTTGTGTCTCGCCCTGGGCTCCCCAGAGCACAGAGCCCAGGAAGAGGCTTACGTACCAGCACTTTCGGAGGACTGTGACCCCCACGGGCGCCCAGACCTGGCGGCTTCGAACAACACCCGCTCTTCTCTTGTGGTCAGGAGGGCAGAAGCAGTCTTTCCAGCCAAACCCAGGGGTCTGTGGGGCCGCACTCCCTCTGGAGGAGCCGATCTCCTGGCCTCTTCCAACCTCGAGAGCCACATTCCCTGTACTTCCTGGACTCTTGGCCCGGCATCCCGCCTCGCTCCCCGAATTTCCTCCTCCTACAGCCAAATCTCCCTCCGCCTCACTCCAGAGAGGACCCCTGGGCTTGCACTCAGGGCCACTGCGGTCATGTAGGGTCACCTCCCATCCCAAGACCCTAAACCCAGTCCTATCTGTGAAAGCCTGTTTGCCTTTCCAGGAGCAGGACGTGGGTGGGGCGGGGCGGTCATGCGGTCCAAGGGGCGGGGCTGTTATGTGGTGTGTCCAGGGGGCCAAGAGGTGACCAATCGACTGCAGCCTGTGCAGGAGGTCAGCCGCTTGGCTGGGAGGGGGCACCGCCGGGGTGGGGGGGAGAGGAAGCACATTTCTGTGACCCCACCTGCTTCAGTCAAAGGTGCACCCGTGGGGTGTGCACACGGCCCCACTTCTGGGTTGTGCCCAAGTGCATTCTGAGCTCGGGGATGTTGGAACAGACGAGGCCTTCAGGCTGTGGACTGGGGGCAGGCCCTGCTGACCTGCACAGCCTGGGGGTTGCCCGCCCGAGCAGGGCTGGGAGAAGCACAGGCCCAGGGGGCTGCAGGCGGTGCCCGAGAGGGGTCCCCAGCGGGTGCCCAGCTCCGTCCTCAGGTGTGAGAACAGTCTGGACGGAGGGAGCACATGTGAACTGAATCGGGAGGCTGGCAGTTAAACCCCGGAACCCGCACCCTCCCCCCGCCATGCCCTCCGACCTCTTGCCCCACCTTCTGACAGGGCAGCCGTGCTGGGCCATCTAATAAGTGGGGAGGCAGCACCCCCACGCCCTCTCCCCGCCATATATGGGGGCTCTAGTAGTGACTCCAATTACTGACCCCACACCACCACTTTTAGCTTGAAGGAAGAGAGCTGTTTTGTTTGGATCTGTTTTCAATTGGCATTAAGGTCTCCTGTGGGCCCACCCGGCCCTGAACCCCCTGCCCTGAACCCCGGCCCTGAACCCCGGCCTGGACCTCGGTCCAAAACCCCAGCCCTGACCCCGGCCCTGACCCCAGCTGAACCCTGGCCCTGAACCCTGGCCCTGACCCTGGTCCTGAACTCCGGCCCTGAACCCCAGCCCGGACCCTGGCCCTGAACCCTGGCCCTGATCCCGGCTGAAGCCCGGCCCTGACCCCAGCCCTGATCCCGGCCAGACCTTGGCCCAGGCCCCTCCAAAGCCCAACACAAACCATGAACTCGGCTGCCCCCTCACAGGTCACAAGAGCCCAGAGTCTCGAGCCTGCTCGCCTTCTCTGCTCAGGGTCGCAGTGCTGCTGGGGGAGGACCGCCGGCTGAGCCGAGGCCTGGCCTCGGGCGCTCCAGGCTGCTCACCCCCTCCCACCCTGCCCTTCCTGCTCCCAGAGGCTGCTCCAAAGACAACGCCTTGACCAGTGCCGTGGCCGAGAACACCTGCACCGTCCGCGTGACTGAGCCCAGGTGAGGCCTCCGCATACACCATCACCATGTGGGGTGTGGATCAGAGACCCACTCGTCCGGCGGCTGCCTGAGATCAAACCTGTCCCCCGCCAGCCTGAGGGACATCACTGTCTTCCGTCTCTCCCTGCCCTCCACCAACGGGGTTGGTTATAGATCACACCCAAGGAGCCTGCACCCTCGACCCTCAGGTCTGGCCAACAGAGGGGGAGCCCTAGGAAAAGGGGCAAGTGCCCCATCAGGAAGAGCGTGGGTCACCTGAATGACCTCAGAGGGCTTGCGAGCTCCTGGGAGGAACTGAGCCCGTGAGTGCATTTCAGGGAGACGCAGGTGCTCCCACCCTGCAGGTGGGAGGTCCAGGGCACCTGCCTCTTGGGGCTTCCCCGCTGACCCTGGGGACCAGGAGAGAGGCTGGGCCCCAAAGAGGGCTCCCGACCCGGCCTGCCCCCGTGTCCTTCCCAGGTGCTTCCATCCCCAGTCCTGCCCTGCCCCCTGCCCCCTGCCCCGTGTCCTCACCCCGACCCCTCCCTCCTGCACCTCTGCTCTCCACTGACTCCTCTGGCGGCCCCGGGGATCCCAGCGAGACTGTGCCCCAACCCCTCCCATCTGGAGGTGCAGGCCGGCTCTGGCTGCCCAAGTGAGGGCATCTGGCACCATCAGAAAGTTCCACAGAGGGACAGCTGACCTGACCTCCTGGCCTTGGCCTTGACCGTGACCGTGACCTTGGTCCAAGTCCCAGTCCTGCTGCACTCACCCCAGGTAACCCCTCCACTCTGCCTCAGACACACCCAGAGGGCACCCCCAGACCCGGGCTGGGCCCCAAACACAATCACCCCCCCAGCCGGTTAACGTGAGCTCCTGGTTTAAGCGGGAAGACGGACAGAGCACCCCCTTCAGACTTCAGCTCCCACGTGTGGGTCTGGGGTCTGCCTCCAGGCTCCGTCACTCGCCAGCTCAGTCGCCGGGGTAATGTTCTAAGAGGCAACTCTGTGGGCCTCAGTTTCCCTTTCTCACCTCACAGGGACGTCCTAAGGGGGACCGCAGACCCTTTGCGGGCTGTGGAGTGACGGGCCGTTTCCCAATTTCTTTATCCCAGATTCGGGGGCTCCCCGGGGCCATCAACCACCTCTCCCCGGCCAGAAAGGGCAGTTCCCCCGACACCGCGGGCTCGGGGCCTGCGACGTCCTTACACAGGGCTCTGCGAGCCCCGCCCGCGACTGCGACCTACTTTCCTTCCCGGCCCCGTAAAAGTGAGTTTGCTCTGTGCTGACGCACTTGTCTCTTTATTAGGGCAAACCGGGCCCCGGGAGGCAGCGTTGCAGGCCACGGCTGGCAAGGTTGCCATGGAAATTATCCACTTTCACTGAATTATTCATTTATGCAGTCCAGCTAGGACGTCCCCCAGGCTCACGGCTGTGACAGACAGACCCTCAGACGGACAGGCGTGTGGCAGAGAACGAGGGTGGGGGCCCCCAGCGCCTGCCCTGGGCTGCGGGGACTCGATCCACAGTGATTTCCTGCCCGGACTCGGACTCCAGACCCTGAGGGGACAAGCCTCCTCCCCCGACCCCGTTTCAAAACCCAGAGATGGTCATCAGACAACTCAATCGGAAAAAGATCAATCGGAAAAATCAGCCCGGAATCATGCTCACCACAACGTTACCAGGGGTTGTTTCTGGGTAATAATATTTTGGGCAATCTTTTTTGAGTTTACTTATTTTGAGAGACAGAGAGACGGGGTGAGGGGAAGAGGGAAGAGAGAGAGAGAGAGGGAGAGAGGGAGAGAGGGAGGGAGAAAGGGAGGGAGAGCGCATATGCAGAAGCAGGGAAGGGGCAGAGAAAAGGAGAGACACAATCCCAGCAGCCTCTGCACCATCATCACAGAGCCTGCCGTGGGGCTCGAACTCCGGCACTGCAAGATCGCAACCTGAGCTGAGACCAAGAGTCGGACGCCCAACCGACCGAGCCCCCAGGTGCCCCCTTGTCTGGGTAGTCTTCGTGCCTTTTGCCCTTGACGTATTTTTATTTTGTTTGAATTCCCTAAAATGAGCACACGTCAGCATCATAGTCTGAGCCGGGGGCAGGGGAAGGCACTTTCGTCGAGTGTCACAATGTCCTCTGTGGCATGTGGCCGCTCCCGCTGTGTGCACACCTCCCTGGACACCACGCAGGCAGCACCCGACCCCACCCCCTACCCGTCCCGCCTGCGGCCTCACGGACGCTGGCAGGTGGCCAACCCCAGACCTGCCCGGAGCCCAGAAGCTCGATCGGAGCTCACTCGACACCCCCGCCCCCCCCACCCCGGCTGCTCTCAGGCATCCACAGGCCGACCGCAGGGCGGGCCCCGATGCACCCTCCCCTCCAGTTCCCGAGAAGCCCCTGAACTGACCAGCAGAGAACAAGTGAACACATGGAGCAGGGCTCATCCGTGCCCGGCACCTGGAGAGCGGAGCCCCCGCCCCTGCGGCAGGGTGCAGGCCCGGAGGGCACTCCGGCAGCAGCGGACGAGGAGGAAGCAGCCCCAGAGAGCACCGCGAGTCTGCAACAACGTGGCCTTGACGGGAGCGCTGGGCATCGCTGATGTTACCAGCGTTCAGGGCCCGCTCTCTCGCCGAAGCATCAGGAGATCGGTGAAGATGGGCCAAGTTGCTTCTGTTGGCCGGAAACTCATAAAAAAGAGAGTCAACCACGGTCAGGAAGGGAGCGTGCAGGCCCAGTTACTGGGTGTGCGCGCTGGGACGTAGGTGGGCCGGGCGGAGAGGTTTCGGACTCCACCTCCGCCTCGTCCCCAGCCTGGCCCTGACTGTTGCCCAGAGACCTGTGAGGGGCTAATACGAATCACGTGACAGGCAGAGGTTTTAAGTCCGTCCCCGGCGGTGCCCGGTCCTGAGCCGTCCACAGTGGGCGCTCGGTGCCCTTCCGTTGAATCCAGCTCTCACCGAACGACTTCTTTTTAAAACCACCGCTTACCGGAAGCCTCCTGTGGAGGCTTGGCTCACATCGTGGCCCATAAGCCGTGACGCCCGGGCCGCAAGGTGCTGGCGGCCACTTTTCAGAGACGAGGAAACGGTGTTCACAGAAATTAACGTAAGCATCCGAAGTTCCCACGGTCCATCGGTCGGCTGTCGTGACGTTAATGCTGTGTGACAAACACCCCCAAACCCCACAGGCCACAGGCGCTTGCTTCTCCTGACGGTGTGGCTCCAGTGGGCTCGGCCCAGGGCTGCTCCAGGAGCCCGTTCGACTTCCTGAGTCCAGCGCTCCGCCGGGACACAGGACCCTCGTGGCAGACGGCAGAAGACGGTAAACCAAGGCAAATGTGCAATAGCCAGTTCATGAAACCAAGCCCCACACGAGTGGGAAAGGGGACACATCTGGAATCCTTAGCTGGGAGTGACTGTAAGGTGCCACTGCAAAGGGCGTGGGAGCATGTCAGCAGCAGGGTTAGGAAGTGGGAACCACAGGGTGCCAAACCCACAGTGAGCTGCTGGCCTTACTCAGTCCTTCTCCCTGGGCAGAGCCCGAGCTGGCAGCTCCTGGGTGTCGGTGGCTCTCACAGGGATGGAGGGATGAGGGATGGATAGAAGGGGAGGGAGGGATGAAGGAAGAGAGGAAGGGAGGAAGGGAGGAGGAAAGAAGGAAGGAAGGAAGGAAGGAGAAGGAAGGAGGAAGGAAGGATGAAGGAAGGGAGGAAGAAGGAAGGAAGGAAGGAGGGAGGAAGGAAGGAAGGGAGGGAGAAAGGGAGGAAGAAGGAAGGAAGGAAGGAAGGAAGGAAGGAAGGAAGGAAGGAGGGAGGGAGGAAGGGAGGGAGAAAGGGAGGAAGAAGGAAGGAAGGAAGGAAGGAAGGAAGGAGGGAGGAAGGAAGGAAGGGAGGGAGAAAGGGAGGAAGAAGGAAGGAAGGAAGGAAGGAAGGAAGGAAGGAGGGAGGAAGAGAGGAAGGGAGGGAGGAAGAAGGAAGGAAGGAAGGAAGGAAGGAAGGAAGGAAGGAAGGAAGAAGGAAGAGAGGAAGGGAGGAAGAAGGAAGGAGGGAGGAAGGAAGGAAGGGAGGGAGAAAGGGAGGAAGAAGGAAGGAAGGAAGGAAGAGAGGAAGGGAGGAAGAAGGAAGGAAGGGTAGACTGATGGAGGGAGAGACGGATGCATGGATGGATGGAAGGATGATGGAGGAAGGGAGGGAGGGAGGGCCTGCGAGTTAGGAGCCCTCAGGAAGAGACCGTCTGGGGCCCCTGGTGCACGCCCTACGGGCATGGAGCTACAGCCCCCGACCTGGCCGGGTGGGAGCCAGCCCCCCACCTGAGTGGATTCGGCAGCGGCACCTGCTGCCAGCCCAGCGGGGCCGCTGACGCCACTGCTCCCCCCGGCTTCCGCGTGTGCAGGTGCCCCAACACCTGCGGCAGTGAGCCCCCCATTCAAGTGTGAGATCAGGGAAATCTTACAGTGAACTAGGGAGACCAGCGCGGGCCTCTCGCGCCCACCCCTCACTGCGGACCCAAGGGGAAGATTCGCCGCCTCAGCAGGAGGAGGATTTTTCTCCCCACCTAGCAACAGCCCAGCCAATGAGAGGCCACCACACTTCCAGCTCCCACCCTAGTCCAATGGGCTTTGCGTTTACAAAAGCCCCCGCCCCCACCCCCACAGAGGGGCCTCCCACCCTGTCCTGTGTGGGTTTCAGTGAGTAGTTCCCTGCTCGCCCGCATAGACCCAGCGTGCTGGTGGGACAGCTGGCCGTTTGTTTGCAGGAGACAGGCGCGTGTTCCCACACCTGGACCGGCATCTGGGCAGCTTGCCTCCAGCATCTGGAGCTCAGGCCACCCCAAACTGGGCGTGGCAGTTGGGGACAGCCAGTGTCCTGGGTGTGGGGTTTGTCGCCCGAGCTCCAGTCCTGGCCCCGACACCCACGTGCTCATCTCGGGGCCTCGGCTTCCCTGTCTGTAACGGGGAGGGGGTGTGTGCCGCGGGGCGTGCTCAGGGCTTCCCCGGCTGGCACCCGGTGGTGGTGTTTCCCACTCGACGTCTGACCGTGCGGTGGGCAAGCCCCGTCCCCCCGGCTCTCTCCCCGCCTCACCCCTCCCTGTTGCCTGCCGCTTTCCACGTGGTGGATTCTAGAGAAGCACAGACAGCCAGAGGGGTGGGACCTGTGGTGGGGCCCTGTGTCTCTCCGTGGCCTCCGCGCAGGAAGCAGGCTGAGGCTGACCTGTACCACCTGCACGGGGCTCGGAGCCGTCTGATTCCAGGGCTGTCCCCACGAGCCCACGCCAGTCCTGGACGAGGAGTCTGTGGACACGGAAGGTGGGCCGAGTGGGGGCCACAGACGCCGCGAGAGGGTTAAATGCGCTGAACCCCTGAGCCAGAATCTGCATTCCACGAGGTCCCCGAGGCGGGTCCTGTGCACACGACAGCTGGAGAAGCGCTGACCGAGTGTAAGCTGCGTCTGCCCTGTCCCCTCAGGCTCCTTTACTGTGTTCGCCACACGCCAGCCCTACACGGCCCTTTGTCTGCCTGGAGGGCGGCCCGTGGGCTGCTCCAGGCGCCTCTGCCTGCGACACCGACAGGCAGGGGGCCTGTGAGTTTGCAGCCCTCCAGGGGCTGCCCTCCACCCAGAGCTTCTAGAACGTTCACAGCTCGTGGGGCCCAATGGCTCAGTAATTTCTTCCCAGCAATTACTCCGAGGCCGAAAGAAATACCTGACAGTTTCCTTGATTAGCTAACAAGGTCCAGACAACGTCACAAATATTTATATCCTAACTGCTCCACAGCTGGGCTGAAAATACGGTCGGTATGTAGGAACTGAAACAAAGATAATATTTTTGTTTCATACATAAACAAGCAGAACTCTTACTAACGGGACATGTGTGCCTGTTGGACACTGCACAACTTCTCAGTTCCTAGACTCACACTGGACACCCCCACCCTGGTCGCCTTTCCCACATAGATTCTCACACAGAACTTGCTTCGTATCCCAGCAGCGAGTTCTAACAGATATGACATCGCCCAAAGGAACACAGGACAATCTCATGTAGAAGCTGAGAATCGTCTGCAGCCTGGCACCTGACGGCTGCGGGGCTGGCTTGTAACTACCCCCGCTGCCTCACCCTGGTGGCCTGACCTGAGGGGTGGCCGCTGCTGGGCGGAATCAGAGCCACCATCAGGGGTGAGGGGGACCTGGCCTTCCTCTCCTGCCTCAGCGCTCTGCCCGCTGGCTTTTTTGGGAGCGCCTCCTGAGCGCCTCCTTTCACGGGACGGTCGTCACCATGAACCCTCCCCAGGGCAGATGACCAGAAGAGGGGGGCCAAGGCCAGTTAGGAGGCTATCCACAGGCGAGCAGGGTGTCTGGCCACGGTTGGTGGCAGAGCCCTGGGGGCAGGAGCCGAGGAGGCGGCATCAGCAGCCCCGGCCACCCACGGCCTGTGCGGGGAGGTGAGCCCTTGTGGAGACACCAGTGCAGCCACCTGAAGGCAAGAGTTGGGTGGGACGGGGTAGGTGCCGCTGGCTTTCTCCCCAGTGCAGAGTTCAAACCCTGAAATCCCGGTTCGAAGACAGGAGAGACAAGCACTCTTGCAAAAGATTCCGCTCGGGGCGCCTGGGGAGCTCCGTCGGTTGGACGTCCGACTTCTGCTCAGGTCATGATCTCGCAGTTCCTGAGTTTGAGCCCCTTGCCCAGCCCTCTGCTGACAGCTCAGAGCCTGGAGCCTGCTTCCGATTCTGTGTGTTCCTCTCTCTCTCTCTCTCTTTAAAAATAAATAAACATTAAAAAGAAAAAAAAAAGATTCCGCTTAAACGTGCACTTGGCGTGCCGTTCCCCAGCTCCATTCACCCCTAATAACTATACTGATTCCTCCACTTTCTGCATAAAGATGTGTCTGGAGGCTTGTGCTGTTGTCAGACGACGTGCCCCACGACGTGCCCTCCGGCTTCCGGAGCCTGCATGACTCCCAGCAACACAGCTGCTCCCCGACATCCCAGCTGCCGCGCTCCGGGGGCTATGACAGCTGGGAGGTTTCTGCCGAGGGCCCGGTGGGGGCTGCCTTCCCACCCAGCACCCCATTTGTCGCTCCCGAAAATCTCGAGAAGTGGGGATTAGAGCCATTTTACAGGCAAGAAACCTGAGGCTCAGATACATCTTCTCAATGCAACACATGTGAACCGTGGTGGTGAATTTTATGCATCAGCCCGGCTGGGCCACAGGCGCCCGGACCGTCAGTCGAACGCTCCCTGTTCTGGGTGTTTCCCCAAGGGTGGTTCTTGGCAAGATGGACATTTAACGCGGGCGGGCCTCACACGATCCCTGAGGAGCAGAAAGGAACACAGAGGCAGGGCCCCTAGCGAGGGAGATGTCCGCGGCAGCCTCCCGTTCTCTTCGCCCACATCCCGGGCTCTCCTGGGCGTCCGGCCTGCAGCCCCACCGCAGACTTGGGCTCACAGGAGCCAGTTCTTTCTACCAAAGCCCTTTCTAGAGAATCTGCATCCGACGGGCCCTGTTTTCCTGGAGAACCCTGGCTAACACATACGCTGAACACCTACTATGCGCCAGTCACGCTAGAATGCATGGGGGGGCGGGGGGGGCGCAATGGCCGAAAGGAAACCCGGCTCACCTCGCCCCCCGGACGTGCGGTGGGCAGGCGGTAGTGGGCGTGGCCAAGACAGGGCGGGAGGGCGTGTCTCGGGGCACCTCGCCTGGCGCTCAGCAAGGAGAAGCCGGCCCTCGGGCTCCCGCGGCACGAAGGTCCCGCCGGGTGTCTGAGACGCACCGGCGGAACGCCAAACAGCCACGCACAGGGAGTGGCCGTGAACCAGCGGCCCCGCACCGTCGGTCCCAGGGGCGCTCGCAAGGGCTTTGGGGAGTACCCCAGGTGCTGAGGCACCCCAGGAGGCTCTGGCCCAAGGTCACACAGCCAGCGGAAGGCAGAGCAGGTCCGGAGCCCGAGGCCGCGGTCTCCCCACCTATTTCCCTGCGCCCGTGGGCTGGCCGTGGGGGTGCCGGACACAGGGAAACCCGTTCCCGGTTTGGAGCCCGTGGCGCCTGGGACCCGCTTCGTGCCCCCCGCCTGTGAAGACGGGCCCCTGCCTCTGCCCCCACCGTCCCCGTGATCACTGCGCCGAGGCGTCGCTAACACAGCCGCACGTTCCCGCCAGGCCTGAACCCGCGGCTCCTCCCGTCCCAGGCGTGCCGTGCGGTCAGCTTTCTGATTCCTCCCCGCGCTCCGGCCGGGCCGGTTCAGACGGGGCTCTGCCTGGGGCAGCCACACGTAGCCGGGGAGGCCCCGGCGACCGGGGCTACTAACGAGCGGGTCTCAGCGGCGTCTGCCCTGCCCTTGCCCAGAACAGCGCAGGCCGTGGCGCGGGAGCCTGGGGCAGGCGGGTCGGGCGGCCGCGTCAGCCTGAAGGAGGAGACCCTCTGGGGGCAGATTAGAAAGAGCCGCGGCCGCCCTCCCCCTGCAGAAGTGGGCACTGCCTGTGGGGCATCGTGGGCCCCGGCAGACCGCTGCTGAGACTGCGAGCACCCCTGCGCAGGCGCCCGCTTCTGTCCTCGGGGCGCGGCTGCGAGAGCCACAGACCAGAGGGGGTGCCTAGAACGGGAGCTGAGACGGTCCGGGCGAAGCAGGACGAGGTAGCAGTCGTGGGGACGGGGTGCGGCTGGCCAAGGGGACGGGCTTAGCGGGAGGGGGGGGGGGTCTGCCCATGGTGGGGGGGGGGGGGCCGTGCAGCCCGTGGCAGGTGTGGGGGGTCAGGCTTCTTCCCGTGCACAGGGGTGAATCCACCACCTCACCGGAATCACTGCTCCGGGTCAGGGCCCCACCCCCATGGGAAGCCAGGACCACGGCCCCACGGGGTTTGGGGACTCAGGAACTGGGCAGCCACCAACGGCCTCGGTGCCAGATGCGGCCTTTCCACAGGGAGCCGAACAGGATGCCAACTTCCAGATGCCGCAGCACTGTTGAAGGTGCTCCAGAAACTTCCAGCAAATTCTGGAACCAACCGCCCGTTCCTCGAAAATCAGGGACCGCTTGGGGGAGGGGCAAGGGCCCGCTGGTCCCCTCCCCCTAAAACGCCCCTGATGCTGAATCTGAGGCTGGAAAAATAAATAAGTCTGTGGGCTTCTTGCCCCTGGAGGGTCGGCCACAACAAAGGGCGATGAAGGGGAGGTTTCTGGGTTACGTGCCGGGAAGTTAGCACGGGCTTGTGTTAGTTGAAATTCAGTTCTTCATGTGTATCAGTTCCCTTTATCCTGCTGGGGCTGGAAGCCGCCACAAGACGCTGAGCAGCAGATTAATCCGAGTGTTGTCAACGACAGTGATGAATTGAGGTTTAAAAGCCTACATTGAGATAAATTACTATTAAAACTCGGGCCTCCCCTCTCCTGATACTCAGAACCAAGAATTTGCGGAAGCACTGGGTCGCCTCTCATCACACTCGCCCCCAGGGGCTGGACGGGGTTTCTCGGTCACAGGCTTTTTCTTTGCTTTGTGCTTCTGCTGCCTCCAGGGGGGCCCTCCTCCCTGACTCTCTGCCTCCACTGCCCATGCACCTGCGCCCTGAACACCTACACCTGTGCCCTGAGCACCTACGCCTGTGTCCTGAGCACCTGCACCTATGCCCTGAGCACCTGGGCCCCGAGCACCTGTGCCCTGAGCACCTACACCTGTGCCCTGAGCACCTGTGCCCTGAGCACCTACACCTGTGCCCTGAGCACCTACACCTGTGTCCTGAGCACCTGTGCCCTGAGCACCTGCACCTGTGCCCTGAGCACCTACACCTGTGTCCTGAGCACCTGCACCTATGCCCTGAGCACCTGTGCCCTGAACACCTGGGCCCTGAGCACTTGCACCTGTGCCCTGAGCACCTGCGCCCTGAGCACCTACACCTGTGCCCTGAGCACCTGCACCCTGAGCACCTGCACCTGTGCCCTGAGCACCTGGGCCCTGAGCACCTGGGCCCTAAGCACCTGGGCCCTGAGCACTTGTACCTGTGCCCTGAGCGCCTGTGCCCTGAGCACCTAACACCTGTGCCCTGAGCACCTGCACCTATGCCCTGAGCACCTGTGCCCTGAGCACCTGGGCCCTGAGCACTTGCACCTGTGTCCTGAGCACCTGTGCCCTGAGCACCTGCACCCTGAGCACCTACACCTGCACCCTGAGCACCTGCACCTTGAGCACTTGCACCTGTGCCCTGAGCACCTGCACCCTGAGCACCTGTGCCCTGAGCACTTGCACCTGTGGCCTGAGTACCAGCACCTTGAGCACCCCCACCTGAACCTAAGCCCAGCTGCCCTGGACCTCCCAGGACCCAGACCCAGCACAGCCCTGCTCCCCCACTTCCCCTTGCCCCGGATGCCCCTCCTCTGACCCCCACCCAACCACTCATGCACTCCTCCATCAGCGCCGTGGCCTCGCCGCTCCCATCACTGCCCCTGCTCAGAGGCTCAGCCGCCCATCCTGGGTGGTGGTGGTGCCACTTTTGTGGCCTCCCTGCCTGGAGTCGCCTTCTGACCCTGTCCCCGTCCTGCAAACTCCACACTCTTCCCATCACCCCCTGCTCCGCTCTCTCCGGGGACACCCCCGTGGCCCTAAACTGCGTGGCTCTTCGTGGCGCAGCCCCAGCCTCACGGCACATCCACCCACACTCCAGAAAGATGCTGCGGGTTCCCAGGCCACACCACGCCCCTCCACAGAGTGTCTTCTGTCCCCTCCTCGGCGCGCTGGCCCCGGGCCGGTCCTCGCTCCCGCCGCTGAGCACGGCTCCGTGTGTGCGGCTCGTGTGCTCTCTATCCATTCCTCCTTCTCTCCCCAGAGCTGCGCCGCGTGTCTGCACCCAAGCGAGGAGTGAGGGCGAACAGCCCGGGCTTGCGGTCAGCCAGGCGCACGGGCCACGGGGGGACGGCCACGGGGGCACGGCACTGCCCGGCCAGGCACTCGGCTTCCTTCCGTGGCCGGAGAGAGCCTGCATCTGTGAGCCCGAGACCCCGGGCCCCGTTTCCCGCAGCCTCAGTGCAGGCAGGTGCTCCCGGCACTCGACTCCCGGCCTGGGAGGCCACACGACCCCTCGTGAGCACGCTGTGCTAGGACCTCGCGCTTGCAGCGGCGGAAGGCAGAGCAGACAGGAGCACAGTCATATTAGCTTATGCCCTGGACTAAGATACTGGAAGCTTCCTTCATTAAAACCGCAGTCCCACAAGCGCATCCTGGCGAACACGGGTAACGTGGCTCCTCCCCAGGGACACGCGGCTGTCCTCAGACGGAGGCGCTATCTGCTTTTTTCCAGGGGCGGGGAAAGCCGCCACTCCTGTCCCGTCCTCCTGTTTTTCCCCCTCCTCCCCTCGCCCCTCCCTCCGTCACCGCGCCCCAGTCTGGCCGCAATTTCCCAAGCGACAGTGAAAGACGTGGCCTTACACGGAATCAGCCACTGCAATTCTGGGGCGAATACTCAATTAGCTCCAGGCCAAGGGCTCCGGATCAATACCGCCTCCTCCAGGCACCACAGCGTGACAGACCCTCTCATTAGGCGGCTCCAAGCCCCGGGTGCCAATGCCCTGCCTGACTGCTCACCTGCGCCATGATTAATACCTGCCCCTGGGTTCCGGAGCTGCAGCCTGTCCAGGGGAGCGTCCCCCTGTCCCCCCGCCACCCCCCCATGAGGCTGGCAGGAGCGTGGCTGTCGCGTGAGGTTGCCGTGAAGCCGGAATCCCAGCCTAACCTAGCCGTTTGGTGCCCAGCCCCGGGGCCTCAGCAGAAGAACAACAGGAACACAAGGGCCCGTGCGTCCGGGCACCGCCCCACCCCTGCCCACGCACGGCCGAGATTCAGGGAACATGTGGGCCCCACCCCGCCCCTGCCCACGTACGTTCTCGAGCCATGTCTCTTCTATGTGACCGCTCACCATCCACTTGCACACCTTCAGTGACGGGGAGCTCACCTCTTGGTGAAAGACCCGGTCTCCTCTCCGGCCGGCTGTGACTGTGAGTGGGCTCCTCCTGAGATGGGTTCTGCCTGATGGGTCTTTCAGGCCCCGGCCTCCCTCACCCTCAAACACGCCCCGCCCCCCGTGCTTCCAGTGGCTCCCTCGACCGTAAAGCGACCCCACGGTGTTGGCGCTGGAAGGCCTCCGCGGCTACACCAGCAACGTCCACCGTCGTGATCTGCTGGGGGCTCACGACGGGCTGGCCCCGCGCTGGGCGCTGCGAATATGTTATTTAAATCCTCGGAAGAGCGCGGCGAGGACGATGCTGTTGTTATTCCCCGTTTTACAGCTGGGGAAACTGAGGCACTGCGGACTTAAGTAACTTGTACAGGGCCAGGTCACAGGTCTCACAGGGTTGGTCTAATCCTCTTTGAAGACCCAGGTGTTGCTACCATCCCATCCTGTCCAAACAGAGAGTCTGCCCGCACCCTGGGCCCCGGCCACTCCTCACAGGTGCTCTGTCCCTGCCCTCACTCCCGGGTACTTACTTAACCCTTTGCACGCCTGCTGCACCCACTCCTCTCTGGCAGGGGCCGGTTGAGCCCCACTGCCTTTGAGACACCGCAGCTCTGAGACTGCCCTTGCTTCTGTGGAAGGAACCAGTGACCCAAACTTCTATGGAGGCTGCTGTGGCCCAGACTGAAATGCCCCCAGCTGAGATATCAATCAAAGGAGAAGCTGAACGTCACAGAGGCTCTGCGAAGACAAGCGCAGATGTACGTGTGGGAGAGAAGGCAAAGCAGAGGTGGCAGAAAAATCCCCAGACCAGGGGGAGTCAGGAGCCCTAGGTTCTTGTCCCAGCTCTGCCAGACTCCTGTGCTGTGTGGGGACGAGTCCCTTCCTCTGCTGGGTGTCGCTTTCCCCATGCACACGCCTAGGCTCCTACGGGCGGCTTCTAGACCCTCGGTACTCCCAGCCTGAGAACACTTGGTGGGTCCCTCCGAGTGGCGGTTGGGGGGTTCTGGTCAGCAGCCCCCCCGGCACAGCCTGCTTCTGAGCCCCACGATGTCCCCACCTCCTGGCCACAGGTACCGAGGACAGAGGAGCCGCGGCCAGAACCGAGCCTCAGGGAGCACTGCTGAGCACCGGGGGGGGGGGGGGGGGGAGGGGGGGAAGGGGGGGAGGAAGTGCCCCAGGGCCTTTCTGAGCCACCAATCCGGGCTATACCAGCATTCGCTGCAGAAGGAACACCCGGGCACAGGGACGCACCTGCCCCCAGATGGCCTTTCAGGCTGACGACCCTGCTTCCCAATTCGCCTGGAAAGCAGCAGCGGCCGGCAGAGACGGCACCCTCCCCACCCTCCCTGGGTCCCCAGGGCCCATCCGCATCTGCGCCTGCACTCCGACCGTGTCCCTGGGCACCGTGGCAGGAACGGAACTTGGGCCTGAGGGTGCGTGGGGGACGCCCGGATCAGGGCGGGTAGCGGCCGGCACTGACCGTCACCACGCTGGGCCAGGCCCCCCCACCCCCGCCCCGGACTCGGGCACCGTCTACGTCTGACACCAGGCTCAGACAAGGGCTGCGACGTGACACCTTGTACGGCCCGGGTCGGCCCCAGGCTGGGAGACCCATCCCAGCAGAACACGTCACGCGCAAAGAAGCCTCTGCCGGTGACGCCGACAGGGACACGGGGCGTCTGGCTGGTTGACGGCTCCGTGGGTACCTGCTGAGGGGTGCGTGACCTTGGAGATAGAAGCTCCCATCTCCCAGAGGGTTCGCCGTGATCCCCGCCACCTGGTTCCACGCCCCCACGCGTGCACGTATGTTGTATCACGTGCGTGTGGCCAACTGAACCCGCGGAAGCAGCAGCGTGTGACTTCTAGGCCCGGGTCGCAAAGGACACGGCTCCCCCACCCCCACTCCGTCTCTGGGGGAGCCAGCGCTGGGCTCCCAGGACCCTCGGGCGGCCATGGGGCCGGACCCCTGTGGACGGCACGACAGGGACCCGCAGCCCCCGACCGGCCCGGGGGACGGGAGACCCTGAGCCAGAGCCGCCCAGCCAGGCTGCCCCCAAGCCCTGTGAACGCCGCTGTCCCGAGCCGCTCGCTCTGGGGTGTGTCGCGGCCGCAGGCAGCCGGTTCAGCGGGGCATCCCACCCGCACCCGCCTTAGGAACAGGCTCCAGTGCACCTGCGTTCTGAAAAGCCGCTCATCTGAGCACCTGCCGCGGGCCCGACCGTCTTCCTCTGTGTGACCTGACCCCCCCCCCCCCCCGCCCCGGGGGAGGGAGCTCACCCAGCGACCAAGGGCCAAAGCCACTCCCTGCCGTGACCCATCTTCGGGCCGAAGCCAGGCAGCGGACGCCCCAGGGTTAAGAAGGACGAGCCTCTCCGAGTACATCCAGACCAGCACCCATAGGCGGTGCATCTCAGGGTGGGATGTGAGGCCCATCGGCCAGCAGGTCGGGACGTGGGCTCGGGGGGTGATTGGAATACACGTCACAGTTAACTAACTGGAATTTAAATAAAAACTTAAAGAAAACATGAAAAAAAAAAAAAGAATACACGTCACAAATGGACGCAGAGAAGCAGAGTTTCACGGACTTTCCGACGAAGCCAGGACCCTCCGTGAAGGACCGTGTGAGGTCTGACCCAACGGCGTCCCGGGGCCCCCGCCACATGGAGTTGTGGGGGGCAGCTTCCGGGAACAGGCCGCTTGGTGCTCCGGCTCCTGCACGCCCTCTCCCCCCCACCCCCCCAACACCGCAAATCCCCCAGTCCCGGATCCCATGCAGGTCTCGGGCCACCTTCTGCCGAGTACGACATCGTTTTCAGGGGAAATTAATGCTTCGGTTCCCGATTCATCTTATGTGGAAACTATCAAAACGTCGCATCTGGCGTAAAGTAACCTCCAGGAAAGGCTTTGGGCAGCTTTGCCAGGTTTCTATGTGTCTCTTGTTGGCATCGGGTTTTGGCCTCACAGCCCGCCAGAGTCTCGCGGGTCGGTGCTGACACCACCTCCTCCAGGAAGTCCCCCGGCTGCCCCAGCCTCCCGGAGATGCCTCTCCTCACAGCCCACAGGTCACAATCCTCGAATCCTTGCCTGCAGACTCTGGCTGCCCCAGGACCCGGGCCAGGCCCCCTCACGCCACCCGGGCTCAGCAGGTGCCTGTCGGGAGACGAGGCCCAGCAGAGGGGGCGGAGCTGGGGGGAAGCGAGGAGGGGGCCAGGGCACGGCGGCAGCTCCCCAGACTCTCCTCTTCCTGGGAGAAGAGGCACACGCACAGATGACACGGCAGGCGTCTCCCACTAGAGGGAAGCAGGGGTGCGGCCCCGACCCCCACTCAGAGCGGGCGGATGCTGGCCAATCACTACGAGCTGACCTCAGCCTCGGATCAGGCCGCCTCCCCATCAGACACAGGCACGCGGGGCCCGGCCGGCACGTGACCTCGAGCTGCATGACGACCCTGGGGGATGGCGTGACACGCCCCCACCCCGTCCCCCATCGCTGTGACCGGCCCCTGTTCTGCCAGACCGCACGGGTCACCCCTTCCACTCCGGGGCCACGGGGCAGAACTGCCACCTGACCGGGGACCGCAGCCGGCGGGCCAGAGCCGGGATGTGGCCCAGGCCAGGCGGCCCCTCTGCCTCAACTCCCCCACATCTCCGGGGGCTCGGCCGGCCAGGAGGCCCCTCCTTCCCGTTCTTCCTCTAAAGCAGATAAATGAGTCACCTCCTTAGTGACAAGGGCCTGTGACAAGTGCCACACCCCACCCCACCTCGCGTGTCTGCACAGGGCCACGCCCCTGGCTGGGCGTGGGTGCCTGTTCCCCTGAGCACGTGGGGCCAGCCAGCCTTCCGTGCTGGGAGGACGGGGTCAGGAGGGTTACGTCCCGCAAGGGACAGTCCCCTCCCGATGTCCTCTTGGGGAACAGAGGCAGGCTGCTTCCACATGCCGCTGCCTGCAGGCCTTCTTGGGAGGAGCCCCAGGATGAGAGGTCAGGGAAAGAACATTCCGGAAGGAAGGCGCTTCCTCGGCCAGCGCCAGGACACGGGGAGGCGGCATCCTGTTTTGAAGACGAAGAAAGGGCCCTTCTGCAGAAAGTCTCGCACTCCCGCCATGAGTCTGGAAACGACGGCCAGGGCCAGGACCCCTGGGAGAGTCACGAGGTCTCCTTCCTCCCGCGTGCCCGTGGGCGGAACCTCAGAAGGAGACAGAGAAGAGCCGGGCCAGGGGCGTCTGTGCACCTGCGGGAGGGAGGCGGGCGGGTGCAGGGTCTCCTGTCCCACATGTGGGCCAGCCAGAGCCCCCTCCCCCCTTCCCCGAGCCCCAGCTGCCTCTCCAGGGGACGCCTGACCCATGGGAGGCCGGGCTGTGGCCTCGTCTGTTTCTCTGCCCTGTTCTCTGAGGGGTGAGGGTGGGGGGGCAGGGTCTGTCCAGGGGCACAGTCAGCTAGAGCAGGGCTGAAGACCTATCCCTTGGGAGACCCTGCAGAGGCTCTGGGGGCTTGGTCTGAGGGCAGCACTGCAGGTAGCAATCCAGGAAGGCTTCATGGAGGAGGTGGCACACCAGCCAGGTCTCTTGGGGGGAAGGTCTGGAGCCTGGAGGAAGGTTCGGGAGGAGGGTGTTTGGGGTTCAAACCGCAATTTTTTAATACAAATCTAGATTCGTATAAGTTTCAGTGGCTTAGCTTGTTTGATTTTTAGGCAGCACACCACCGCACAGGGGCGCATGCACCCGCACCCCACACCCCACGCCTCCCCCCTGCTTCCGGATCAGCCTCTGACTCGCTGGCCCGGGGCCCTGGCTCCCCCCGGCCTGGCCTGGAGCCGCTCTCTTCCGAGTCATTCTTGTCTCCGTGGCGCCAGTGGCCTGCATTGTTGGGAACGTCTGTTCTGGGCTCTAACAAGAGCCCCTGCCAAGCCCTCACCCCTCCTTTTGTACTTCACGGTCCTCAAGGGGGGAAATTTATCACGAGCATCATTTGACACAAACCTCCCGGACGTGCTGGGATTCCACGATTCACGAGGCCACAGGCTCGGTTTCCGCTCACCACCCACGACTCACGAGAGACAGAGACGGCCCCCCACACTGCCACCAAGTACCCGTCAGCTACCTACCGACTCCCCGTGTGTCCCCCAGCCGGTCACTGCCCCCCTCTGGACCGCCAGGTCATCATCTGTGCGACCCGCAAGTTGGAGACCGTCTCCGAGGGTCATTTCATCCCAACCGGCCACGATTCTCTGCTTCACGGGAACAACGGGGACCGCCCAGATGTGTGCACCAGGCGTCCCCACTTCCAGTCGTCCTTGCCCCCCACTTCGGGTCGTTCTCACCCCCCCACCTCTGGCTCAGGAGGGCGGGGGGCGGAGGATCCCCGTGAACGTGGCTGCAGATCCAGATGCGCTCCCGCCCAAGCCCCGTCCTCTGATCTAACTCGGCCGAGCTGGAACACGCCTCTCGCACGCTCTCGTCCAGAGGATGGTTTCGTGCCTGCGCACACGGCTCGACGCCACGCCACAGGGGAAGCGCTAAGGGTCACGCTTCAAGGAGGGAAGACCCAGGACATGCTGGGGCATTTCCTCCTCTGCGCCGACCCCCACGCACCCCCTCACTAGGCGGCACCCCCTTCGTTCAGCAGGCCCAGCTCCAGAGTCTCCCGGGGCCTCCCGGGGCCAACGCCTGTAAGGAAGGCCACCGGGACGGCACATGTGACTCTCCATGTTTCACCCCTCTGCCCCCCTCCACCCGCATTCACTGAGCACGGCCTCTCCGCGGGGCCAGCCACCACCTCATTTCATCTTGCTTGACTGTGAGGTCGGCACCGAGGGTCCTCAGCTTGGGGACGGGGACACGTGGGCTCAGCCCGGTTACGGGACAAGCGGCCGGCAGCCCCGCTGGGCTCCCTTCTCCACCTTCCTCCCCAACCGCGTCCCGCTTTGGAGCCTGGTGAGTCTCCCTCCGTGATTTCCGAGCATCCTTTCTCTGGCAGAAGCCTCTGGCTCCGTGAGTCACATCAGAACAGGCACCACCGGGCTGGAGTCCACGTCTCAAAACGGAGTGACGAGATTGTTCACGCGACAAGTTCTCATCCGCTGGGGAGCCTGCCCGTGTGCAGGAGCGGGAGGCAGAGAAGTGCTCCTGTCCCGGGTGCGTCTCACGAGGCTCGTTCGGGTGCTCGGCTCTCCCTCAACTCGCTGTCGGCCTTGCCGATGCCTTCGTTGGCGGAGTTCTGTCACCCGCTCCATCGCTGACCCGTTTCTATCGTCGCCTTCATTGTTTCCTTCCTTCCTGTTTCTCTCGTGCTTCTCGGGGCCTGGAGTCCACAGGTACAGCAGACAAGCGTGGGCAGGTGGCATTCCCCTTACTTGTCGACTCAAAACGCTTGCCAGTGTCTGTTTTGATCGACTTTTCTAACCCAAGGACGATGTCAAAGCGTGTTTTTGGTTTCCAGACACACGCCTGGACGGTGCTCGGCTGCTGGCTACCACTTTTGTGTGGGGCGGGAACCCGCTGGTGATTCCTGGGGGAGGCACGGAGACCCCCTGCGGCGGACGGGAGGCAGGCTCGTTTCCCACGCGCGTTCTCTGTGCGCGGCTCAGACGTACGTTCACACACACGACACGCACTACCCGCTGTGCCTGCCCACTCGTCACCTTTCCCTGTAACGTTTTCAGGCTTTGCCTTCCCTGTTCTGGGGCTCAGGAGCCCTGAAAGGACCCATGAAGAGTCCCCGCGGACTCCTGAGGGCACGAGTCCCACCTGCCAAACGTGGCCCCGAGCCCCCAGGGACAAGCCCTCTGGACCCATCTGGACCCATCCCCGACCCTCTCAAGGGGGACACCTCGTGGTTCCTGGAAGCGGGGCCTCCCCTCTGTCGTAAGAAGCGAGCGAAGGGGACCTGGTCAAGTGACGCATGTGTTTCCCGTGGTGTCTGGTGGACATCAGCAGGGGCTTGGGATGTCACCCTCGTCTGACTGCAGTGGGAGAGCGAGAATTGTCACATGCCGACTGCCTGGACGTGAATTCACAAAACGGGCCCTTGGACTGCCCGGCGGAGGCAAAGACGTGATAGGGACCCCCTGGGGACCCCACGCCCTCCCAAGCCCGCCCCTGAAGGGCTCCTTACTGGCCGGGAGGGGAGGCCTCACCAGCCACGGCCGGCGTCCAAAAGGCGACGCTGGCCCCAGAGCTGCATGTGGCTCCGGCAGGAGACGTGGCCGCCGTGAGCCTCTCAGGCAGGGTTGCCTCTTCCCGGCCCCGAAGGGGGCCGACGGGGCCCCGGGCGAGGACGCAGAACAGCGTGGTCAGCTCGGAGGTGATGGCCTGCCAGCGACTCCCTCCGGCCCTCTCCCGCCTTCCTCGAACACAGAGCGGTTCTCCATGAGGTGTGTGTGACTCCAGGGCTCTGGGACCTGAGCCACCAGCCACGGGGACGAGCCCTGATGATCCCCGTGACCGTCAGAAACCACCCAGCGAGTGCTGGGCAGAGTGTCCCCCGGCCTGGGAGACGTCAGATTAACTGAGCCCAGAAATACCCATCTGGCTTGTGTCAGAAGACGCATAGCAGGCGTGCTCTGTGGTCGCACACACACTCTCACACGCGGGACACGTGTACAGACGCGTGCACACGCTCAGTCCTCGCCGGGCGCCTCCTGCCCTCGCAGACTGCAGAAGCGCGGTCAGACGCTGGCTTCTTCCCAGAACTGACATGTCTCAGGGCCACGGCCACCCTCCGTTTTTGGGAAACTGCCTGATTTCTCGAGCACGGTTAGTATGGCATTCGGTCTCAGAGACCCTGAGGGCACGTCGCTGAGCCAGACCAGGCGGTTCCCAGACCCCCAGCCAGGGGACGAGGGAGGAAGGAGGATGCATGGGACATGGAGCCTTGTCCTCTGAGACCAGGTGCTCCGACCCTCCGGGGGGGGGGTGTCCCGTCTCTGTGGGGGTGCCCTGTCCCTTCCGGGGGTGCGCTGTCCCACCCAGGGGGCATCCCGTCCCTCCCGGAAGTGTCCTGTCCTTCCCAGAGGTGTCCCATCCCTCCAGGGAGGTGACCTGTCTCTCTGAAGGGTGTCCCGTCCCTCCGGGGGATGCCCACACAGTGCCATCAGCCGGAAGGCCCTGACAAAGCCCGGGGAGGCTCCCACGTCCCAAGTTAAACCAGTGAAAGTCCCTTCCAGGACACTGAATGGTCGCCAAGGGACCTGGGGTGGAAAGTGGCCGAGTGGTGATGCTGGGTCTGTCCGTTCTTCCCCGACTACGTCCTGGGAGCTCCTTGCCTCTTGGAGCTCTCCCAAGGTCTGGCGCTGGGGGTCACCCTCAGAGTCCACCAGTTCCCCCAGACCTTTCCCACGGACCCCCTGAGCCGGCGAGAGCTCCCTTCTGCCTCCTTCTACCCCTGTGTCCACACACGTGTTCCTGTAGGCGAAACCCTCAGAGCACACAGCACGCCGGCCAGTGCCAACTCCGTGTTTGCTGAACAGATGAACGCGAGGTGACGGCGGACCTGGGGACGCGCAGTGGGGACGCGCACTGCCTCGATGTCCCCTGGGGAGCTCCCTACTAGGGGGGCAATGATCGTGAAGACAGGACTAGTCAGTCCAAGCGGAAGGGGCTGAGTCAGTATCCAGGGCAGGAGAACCCACGATCAGAGTCGTAACTGCCACGATTTTCCGATCACAGAAGAGGCTTCCATGGCACCGCCTTCCGTGGCCCTGCCCGCCACCCACGTGCTGCCTCCACCACGAGACCCCGTGTGCACTTGTGGCTCATTTGCACAACTCAAGACCAGCCCCCCCCCCCGCCCCGGGAGGACCTCCTGGGGCTCCGGCAGCAGGTCCCAGGTACCTTGTGTGTGGCCCACGGGCTGGGCCCGTCAGGCGGTGGCCCCGGGAATTGTGTGGCCCCGTGTCCCTGGGGTGACGACCAGGCTGCATGAACCAGGACGAGCCCTGCAGGCTCACTGCTCAGTGAGGGTTCCTGACTTTTTCCTCCAGTGCAGACACCCCTTTCTCTGGAATCCTCGGAAACCGGCACCCTGGCACCTGACGTACATACAACCTTGTTCACCGGTGGCCTTTTCGCAAACACGCCTGACCCCTGGTTAGGCGTGGACTCCAATTCTGACCCGACATACGGAACCGAGAGCCTGGACATGGGGGCCGACCTGTGAGGTGCTGTGTCCCTGTTCTGCAGACGAGGCTCCCAGAGAGGTTAAGTGACTGGCTCAGGGCTGCACAGCATGGGCGGACACCCCGCGAACACTCTCCCCGCGTCACTGGGCGCTGACTTGTCTGGAGCGCCACCCCCAGAGCCAGTGGGGGCGGCCCGGGTCTCTCTCACGTGTGACGCCCCTCCTCACCCCCACCCCGGCACAGGGCGGCAGAGACGGGCCCCCAGCTGTCCTGGTCACCCTGCGGGAGCCCAGCGGACAGATGTGAAGCCTCCCTCCTCCCAGGGATGCCCGGCCCCCTCCCTGACTTAGGGGACCCGCTCGGAGACGGGAGATTTCACTTCCCTCTCTGCGTCCCGAGAGCCAGCGTCCAGGTCCTGCCTCCCCAGCAATCTCAGGTCTCCTCCGGCTAAAGCCTTTCGGTATTTTCGGTGGCAAAATAAATTCGATTTGCAGAAGCCGCGAAGGAAGCAGGACAACGTGTTACTGGAGATGACGAAAGACTGAGCGCGTGAGTAAAGGGCGCAGGTTAGTAACGGTTATAAAAACCAACCAGTCCCCGCACACGCGCTCTGGCGGAGGAGGACAAGCTGGACGGGGTGGGGGGTGAGGAGGGGGCTGCACGCCAGGACGGTCTCCACCTGCTCCCAGACGCTCCCAGACCCAGGGCCTCGAGCCTTCCTCATCCCGGGCGCGGACGGCATCACGAGGAAGCCTCAGGCTGTACACGGGTCACTCGCGTCGCCAGGCCTGCGCCAGCTAACGGACCTGGCGCCTGACTGACCTTGGCCCCACACCCCCAGGAACGCGACCTTTAACCAGGCCGCTGGCAGGTCAAGGCCGGAAGTTTGCTGACCTTCCCCGCGGGAGGGCGGCCTCGTCGCCTTCGCTGATAACTCCCTTTCCCGACTCCTCTCGGCCCGGAAAACCGGTCCCTCTGCCAGCTCCTTCTTCGCCTGCTGGATGGGACGTAGCCCGGTTCCTGAGCCCATCGCAAAGCCGACCAGGTCTTTGCACCCACTCGGTTCCGCTCTGCGGCCTGACGACACCACGGATGCGCACGCGAGAGCACGCGGCTGCACGTGGCGCTGTCACTGACGAGTCCACACGAGCGGGCGTGAGCCCCGAGAGCCTTCGGTCGCGTCCTCCTGGTCTGCCTTGTTCCCACTTTGCAGATGGAGAAAGCGAGGCACAGAGACCTGAGGTAACCTGCCTGCGGTCACCCTGGCGGACCGGAAGTCCCCTTCCCTCTGGAGGGGCCAGGCTTCTTCAATTTCTTGACAGTTTCATGGGTCATAATGGGCGCCCTAGAGGGGACCTGACCGGAAGGCCTCCACTGATCCCCGATCAGCCAATTGTAGGAGGGACCGAGGCCCCCGGGAAATGACAACGAGCTGGGACTGTGCAGGTACTAGGTGCTGGGTGATCCCGACTCTTATCAATACCGGTACTTAGAGCCTCTCGGGGTCACTGGCACGCCGACCCGAAGACGATTCGGCACCGACCAGACACGGCGGACGCCACGTTGGTGGCTGTATTTGAAGGCTGCACTCCTCCCCCACCCCGCCCCGAAGGCGCCGCTCTCGCCCTCACCCAGGACACGGGAGACCCTGTGCACGGATCTGCACGGACAGCGGGAACGCGGGCGCCAGAGTCCGGCCCAACGCACTCCTGCCCTTTTCACCATAATCACATTTTTACTTTTAATTAACGGAATCACTTTTTAATTACCTCCACGCCAACTCACAGGAACCAGATTATTTCAGTCAGGCTGAGCCTGTACGTCTCGTAGATGCCGCTGGCGTGTGGACACCGTGAGCGGCCGGAGGCGCCTGTGAGCCCACGCGGAGGAGAGATCACGGATTCTGGCCGCCGGGTCTGGTGGCCGGAGTCTGAGCCCGTCGCTGGTCGGGAAGCCAGGCTGCGGAGGTTTGATCTCGAGCAAGTGATGCAGACAGCACAGGGGGAGGGAACCGTTCTGTTAAACACAGACCAAGCGGCAACACGTGGAAAACCGCTAAAAACGTTACCGGGGATCATACCGCCCCAAGGCCCCACGGTCAGCGGGCCTGCCTCCGCGGCGGGTGCCGGCCCGGCTTCCAGCTCCGGGGCCTCTGTCTCTTCGCGGGCACGGGGGCCGTGACAGTGGGTGCGGGGGCCGCGGGGAGGGTCGCCACGGCGTTCTCGAGATCTCGAGAGCACAGGGCCTTGAGTACCTCCTTCCCTGAGGCGCCCCCACCTCCAGCCCCTTCAGGGGCCCCTGCGCTTGACGTGGGGTCCAGGCCCCTCCTGGCCTCTTCACGTCACCGTCCTCCTCTCCGGGTGGCTCTATTCTGGGCGAATTCTTGGGGACGAGACTGAGCCAAGCTTCCTTCCCCAACGGGGGGGACGGGACCCACCTGCACCTGGGCCTCGGCAGACCCAGCCCACCCGCCACCAGGGAGGGGGCATGCGCTTGTCCCCAGCCTCCCTCCTGCCCTGTCACTGGCTGCTCTGCTCTGCGGCTGTTGGCTTGTCCTCGCCAGGAACCACTTGTCCCCACCCTCCCCAGGCGTGCCTGCGCGGAGTCAGAGCGCAGCTCGTTATCGCCCCACACGCACAGGCACACACACACAGGCACACGCACCTGCACGCACGCACACGCACACAGGCACACGCGCACAGGCACACGCACCTGCACGCACGCACACGCACACGCGCACAGGCACATGCACCTGCACGCACGCACACGCACACAGGCACACGCACCTGCACGCACACGCACACAGGCACACGCACCTGCACGCACGCACACGCACACATGCACACGCACTCCCACACGCTGGGGTCCCGGACCACCTCCTCCCCGTCCATCTCTCTCCCTGATTCTGACCTCTGTGCTTCTTCGCTCTGTTTTCAGACACCTCCGCGCCCGGGCTCACGAGCCGTCGTTACTGTAATTCTCAAAAAGGACAGACTCCTCATTCACGTGTCTATTTTGAAATTCAAAAACCACTTTGTTTTTTAAAGTTTTGGAAAAGCATTACCTGGCTGCCGCGGGCCCTCCCCAGGAGCCCTTGGGCGTGCTCCCACATTTATTTTCGCTGACTCGGCCCTCCTGTCGCCACATCTGCCCTCGGAAGAGACGCGGGTCGTGGGCCCTCCTCGGGGTCTGCTCCCTGGGGCCGCGGCGACTTCCTCTGCGCGCTCGAGGCTCCGTGGCCACTTCAGCCGTGCCGGCCGCGCTGGGGGCTCCTTCAGAGCCGCCGGGAGGGAGGGAGCTCCCGGTCCTGAAAGGCCCGCAAAGCCGGACCACCAACGGGAGGCCTCCTGACCCTCGTGTTGGAAACTGCGCAATGTGCGATGAATCTCCCGATCATCCGCCTTCATTTAGGGAAATCAGCGTGAAGCGCTTTTCAGTTACAGAGACGCTCACGGTTGTTCTTGGAGGAAACCGTGGAATCACACTGAGCCGAGGACACAGGTGCTCCAGCAGCCCGGACGGTCCTGCTGCCCCTCTCCCCAGGGGCGTCAGGCGAGAAGCGGCCAGAGAAACGCTCTCGCACTACAGCGGCTGCTCAGCCTCCGGTGCTGGTCCGGCGGGGACGCGGGGCCCTTTGTGGGCAGCACCGGGCCCGAGAGAGCAAGTCCCCGTGTCACTCCCCCTCCTGCTGGAGGGCGGATGGGGGCAGGAAAGCAGTGGGGCTGGACCGCCCAGGTTAAGGGGCAGAGTGGGGCCCCCGCGGGAGCGTGGGTGTCCTCACTGTCGAGCGTGCTGCAGGTGGCTGGCTCCGGGCCGGGTGTGGGGAGGGGACACCAGCCCCTCTGTGAGCCGCACGGGCGCGACCATATGGACACCACCGGCTCGCTGGGCCCCGGGGAGGGCCCTGGGGATCTGGGGGCAGCCCCACCCACAGAGGCTGTAGGTTCCCGGGCGGGGCAGTCGGAGGCCAGGAAAGGGCCGAGCGCGGTCTCGGCGGGGTGGAGGGAGCGGGCACAGGCAGTATCCGAGGGCCCTTCTAGAGCCCCGTGGTGCCCAGGGGCGCCACCGCCCGGAGCCACCCGAGGGCCAGCTGGGCCGGGCACCGGAGGGGGCGGCCAGCTGGCGGGGCCCCTGAGCCAGCAGCGGGCCAGCAGGTGGCTTCGCAGGCACTGGTAGCCGGGTGTCCGAGTGTGACTTTATGTTGTCATCAGGGGCAGGTGATGTCACAGCCACTGCAGGAAGTTCGCTTTTACGTAAAGGGGGGACTCTGAGCCTCACGCGGATTTGCCGAGTCCACGGGGCCAGTGCTTGGTGGAGCCGGGACACGCACGTGTCACCCTCTCCCCCGTGTCCCGCGGGCTGGCGAGGGCAGACCCAGGCAGCGTCCACGGGGGAAGGTGGGGGGGGGGGTGGTGGAGGGCAGAGGCAGGGCCGCAGGGGCCCCCGGAGGAGGGTGTTAAGAGCCAGAAACAAACCTAAACCGTGTGGAATCCAGTCAGGCTGGGAGGTGGCTCCGGGGGGCAGGTCTTAGGAGGAACTGGGGAGGTCAGCATGGGGCCGGCTGCCGGGTCCTGGGGCGCGGAAGGCCGGTCCCGGGGACCCCCTGGGGCAGCCGGGTCCATGACTAGTTCCAAACCTCCCCAACGTACGGGATGAGGGGTCCTCACCACCCACCCACCCTTCAGTGACCCCCAAGGAAGGATCTGGGGCCCCCGGTCAGCCGGATGCTCCTTCCCGAGGGTTGGGTTCGGGTCAGCGTATGCTGATGGGGTCACAGTGCATTCCAGGCCCTGCGCTCGGCTCTGAGGAAACGTGAACGGTGTGAGGTGTGAGGACAAGAAGGTGACCCGGGACGGTGTAGGTGGTGCACAGACAGCAGGCGGGGAGAGGGGCGCACATCGCCCCCTCCATGCACCTCAGCCCACCGGTCACAGGGGACCGACCGCGGGTCGGTGCCCAGCACTGGGCCCTGAGCCGCCCTCCCTGGCCCCTGCCCGTCCCTCAGCGTAGGAGTCAGCCTCACACTGGGACCAGCGCCGGGGCAGGCCCGGCAGGCTCAGGAGCCGGATTCCATCCGGGCAGGGATCAGGATCCGGGGCACGGCGGAAGGCAGCGGAGGGCCGCGATCTCTGCCCGAACCCGAGGCCTCCGTGAGCCATCTTGCAGAGACCCCGCAGGACGGCCCCGCCCAAGTGTCCCCAGGCCCCCGGAGAGGAGGCCGTGGGGGGAGAGAGCCAATATAAACCCGTCAGAGCTAACCCGTGCTGATCACTGGCTCCCTAAATCAAGAAGCTGGCAGATCTTCGGGGCGAGCATCAATCTTCCTGTCCCCGTGGTAAATACCATAATCCTTTTTCCAGTGTGGTTTAGAGAATGTAGCTGTCACGCTCACGATTTATTCGAAAATATTCTGCCAGGTTATGTGAATAAATGGGGGCGTCCGCGTGCTTTTGAGCAGGTCAGAGCACTTTCCAGGGTGCGGGCCGCCTCGTCGCGGTAGCTCTCCCTTGGCCGCCGGCTTCCACGCCCGGCCCTGCCCAGACGGGGCCTGCGAACGGAGGCGAGCTTGCGGGCACGGAGGGCCGGTTTCCCGGCCGGCAGCCCGGCAACGGGGCGGTCGCGGCCTCCTCTTTCCCGTCTGATCGTTTGTTTTGTCACCCGGTGAATGCAAAAGCATGCTCTGTCACGCGAGACTCGGACCTTGCGGGGTTCCCACGGACCACGCCCACCTCGTCACCCCCGTGGGGACCTCTGCCCCGGTGCACAGCCGCGTGCTGTATGCAACGTGCTTCCGCACGTCTGTTACTTCCGCCGCCGTTTAAACCTTCACGTAGAAATGGCGCACAACTTCCTCGTGCGTCAGGCGTGTCTCGTCGCGTGCGCGAGCCTTCTCTTACTATGGATCCCGTTGCCGGTCGGAGCTTCCACAGTCCTGCCAAGTGCCCTCCAGACACGCTTCACCAACAGGACGTGAGTGTCCTTTCTGCTCCATTGTGCTCGCCAGGCCGATGGGTGGGGAGCCCTGCTCGTCGATTTCCCCGGAACCGGTTCTTGGGAACGTGGGCCACACTCGCGGTGTTTGCTGGTCCCGCGCGTCTCCCGCCCTGGGTTCTCTCTGGCCGTGCCTCTGTCCATTTTCTACCAGCGTGTCTTTTTCCTTCTGGTGGAATTTGGGGCTCTTAATTTTTGTCTTTTGTGACTTGCACGGACAGGCTTCCTTTCCCCAGGACTACACTGTACATCTTTCCTGTTTCCCTCTGACGTTACTGTGTCTGTTTCTCGCTGAGTCCTTGCCTCTAGCAGCTGTGGTCCCCAGCTTTGTCTTCGGACTCTACGCTCTCTCCGCACGCGATGGGGACGCCAGGCCCCTCCGCTGGGCCCAAAAATCCCTCACGGGCATCTCCTCTTTCTGGGCCCTGCTCTTGCACATGCAGCTGTCTGACGTCACAAAAGTGCCACCGACTCAGCAGATCCAAAACCGTACTCAGGTCTCTCTTCCTCAACTTCACCTTCCCTTCTTGTCCTGGTGGGGGAGGGAGGGTCACCCTTCTTGTCCTGGCCTGGGGGGAGAAGCAAATATTTCCCTCCTGGTGGATTTGCTGAGATTTAAGCCCACACGCTGTGGCTCCAGAAACAGGGTAAAGGAGAAGGGAATGGCTGGGAAGGGGTCTCTGAGGAGGTGACAGCTGATCTGAGACGTGGAGCAGGGAAAAGCCCCAGGGCCCAGTCCGGGAGTCTGGTGGAGGCTGTGAGGCTGGGTCACGAGGAGGAGGAAGAACGCGGTCAGGGGTGGGCCCAACAGCGGACGGTCTGCATTCCTAGCAGCTGCCCTGGGATGCCGAGGAAGCACGCGATGGAGTTTGTTCGATCCTTTTCAAAGTTCCTGCTAAAACAGCTCAGCCTTCACGCCATCTTCCTGGAAACCTCTGTGCCACGAGAGCCAAGTGGAGAAGAAGCAAGTGTGTGGGATGAGCAGGAAAGAAGAAAGACGAGGCAGAGGTCTAGGTGGACCGCCGTGCACCTGCGACAACACCAGGGCAGAAACAGGGAAAACAGAGGCCGGGCGCTGGCACAAGCCGGACGGCACACCTACCTTCTAGAACTCGTCTGGGGGGTCTAGGACGTCCAGCACCCCCGATGGCAGTGGCCGCCTCTGAGAGGCCTACCTGCCTCACACCCAAACTGTGCCCTTGGTCCTCTGCCCAGGACCTGTGACTCGTCTGTCCTCTGTCGTGGCCGGGAGTGGCGCACACACCAGAAATCACGTCTCCCCTTGTCTCGGCTGAAGGCCAAGTTCATGCTGGAGCAGAGCCGGGCCCGGGGCAGGGGCAGCAAGAACGGAAGCAGAGGTGCCTTTTCAGAGGCTCCCATGCCAGCAAGCAGCGGTGGCATGACCCATGGGTAGCGTCAGCGGGAGTCCTGCTGACAGGAAATGGCCAGGACAAGCCCCAGATACCCCGCTCCTGCCGGGACGTCCCAGGGCGCTGGCGCTCTGGCAGAGGAGCCCCCACCACCAGGAAGCCCCTTGGTCCACAGGGGCCCGGCGCCACCAGCAGGGACCTACGCGAGCAACGGTGGCTCCAGATGAACCAAGCAGACCAAGTGACATCGTCCGAGCTCTTAAATCAATTGTCACGGGAACCGCAGTCCAAAAAGGAACAGGGTGATTGCCTGCCGTGGAGAAACCTCACATACGGCCTGGCGTCTCCTCACGTAAGAGAGGCCACGTCCGGCTCACGGTCAGAAACTGCTCGTCAGGCCAAGAACCAAGAACACGACGATTTTAAAGCGGTGCTCGGAGGAAATGTTACAGCACTGAATACACCAGAAATAAGGAAAGCCTCGTCTCCATCAGCTAAGTCTTTACCTCAAGAAACTGGAAAAGAAAAGCAAAATAAACCCAGAGAAGGAAGAAAACTAGAAAAATCAGAGCAGAAGTCAGTGACACTGAAAATAGAGAAACGGTAGAAAAAATCAGTGAAACAAACATCTGGTTCTTTGGATAAAAGTCGGTAAAATCTACAAACCTCTGGCAAAACTGACAAAAATTAAAAGAAACACAGTTGTCCAATATCAGGAATTAAATGGGGAACGTGTACCTCACGCAGCCATTAAAAGGATAACGAGGGACTGTTACAAACAACTCCCAACACAAACAGAAGAAATGGACCAATTTCCAGAAAACTTAACCAAGATTAAAGAAACGATCTAAACGGCCCCTAACCGTTACAGGAGCCAAATTCATAATTAAAATCCCTCTTGAAAGAAATCACCAGGCCCAGATGGTTTTATGGGAGAATGCTAAAAAAAAAAAAAAAAATTAACCCCTTTTCACAAAAAGACCCCCAGACGGTGAACAGACACGCGAGAAGGTGCTCGATGTCACTGATCCTCAGGGAAATACACATCACAACCACACTGAGACACCACCTCACACCCGCCAGAGTGGCTAAAATCCACAACACGACAAACAGCAGGTGCCGGCGAGGATGCGGAGAAAGGGGAACCCCCGCGCACTGTTGGCGGGAATGCAAACCGGGGCAGCCGCTCTGGAACGGGGTGGAGGGTCCCCCAAAATTAGAAATGGAGCTATCCGACCACCCAGGAATCCCTCTACTGGGTATTTACCCAAAGGAATGAAAACCCGTATCTTGAAGATACCCGCACCCACACGTCCGCCAACAGACGAGTGGGTAACAGAAACGTGGCCCACACGCAGGGTGGGACGGCACTCAGCCCCACAGCAGGAGCTCCTGACATTCGGCACGACGTGGGTGACCCTGCAGGACGCCACGCTGGACGAAATGAGCCGGGCACAAGACTGGTCTCACCGACGTGTGGATTCTGAAAGTCCAACTCACAGAGGCGGACAGCAGAGCGGCGGCTGCTAGGGACCAGGGGTAAACGGGCAGATGCCGGGTCAGGGGGACAAGGCTTTAGTTATGCGACACGGAGTTCTGGAAACCCCACGTGCAGCGTGACTGCAGCCCGTACTAATACAGTGCCCACTGGGGATCTGCCCACAGAAAAATCACAAACGTTTCAGCACACACAGAAACCACTCCGTCCGCCGGTGGACGTGAGCAGTTCACGGTGTGCGCACACGGGAAAACATCACGCTGCGCACGGCAAACAGAGACGCTCTCTGTCAATCACACAGCACTGGAGCTGGGGGAAAATTAACTCCAACTTTACACGGTCTCTTTCGGAAAGCAGAAAAGGAGGAAGCATCTGCCAGCTCATTTCATTAAAAAAATTTTTTTAATGTTTGTTTATTTTTGAAGGAGAGACAGAGCGTGCATGGGAGAGGGGCAGAGAGAGAGGGAGACACAGAATCCGAAGCAGGCTCCAGGCTCCGAGCTGTCAGCACAGAGCCCGACACAGGGCCTGAACCCACCAACCGTGAGATCGTGACCTGAGCCGAAGTCGGATGCTCAACCGACTGAGCCCCCCCAGGCACCCCTTGCCAGCTCATTTTATGAGGCTACTGTTTCCCTGATACCAAAGCCAGACAGAGTCCATAGAAAGAAAGATACAGACTAATATCTCTCATGAATTAAGAGGCAAAGATTCTCAACAACGTGTGATGGAGGTGAATGCTATTCTGTATCACGATCGAGTGGGATTTGTTCCAGGTACCCAGGGTTGGCTGAACATTCAAAAGAATCGATGTAATCCACGGAACCAACAAACTAAAGACAATTCCCATGACTGTATCAATTAATGCAGAAAAAGCACTCGACAAAATCCAATATTCACAATTTGTTTTTAAACCAGGACGTCAGAGATAGAATGGAATTACCTCACCGATAAAAAGCAGCTACCAAAGCAGCAACTGTTCACGTTATATTTAATGGTTAAAAACGGTGTTCTCTCCCAAAGACGAGGAGCGAGGCACAGATGTCCCCACGTTCTTGTCTGACTCGGTGTTGGAAGTCCCAGCTGCGGCAGCAGGCAAGGAGAACAGACGTACGGTCCGGACAGGCAGGAGTAAATTGTCTCTGTTTGCAGGTGACGTGATTCACTGGGCAAAACATCTCGAGAGATCAACAGAACACTCTGATGTACGAGCTCAGCGCGTTCTCAGGCTACAAGACCAACTCCCCAAAACCCATCTCATTTCCCTACACTAGCAACGAATGTGCCGGAACCGAAATTAAAAGCACAAGGCCGTTCACGACCACCTCGGAGGCGATGAAATCCTTAGGTGCACGTTTAACAAAAGGTGCACGGGGTCGGCATGCTGCAAGTTACGACACGCCAACGGAAGACATCACGAAGACCCAAAGAAACGGACGGATGCGCCACATTCATCTAACGGAGCTAAATGAGCCCCACATCGATCTCCGGGTTTAATGACGTTTCTGTCAAAACACCGGCAAGGTTTTCATGGACGTGGACAAGCTTCTTCTGAAACGCATACGGGGAGTCACAGACCCCAGCATAACTGAAGCGATCTTGGCCGAGAGGAAGAGCGGGAGATCACCGTTCGATACCACCGTCACGGTAATTAAGGCAATGCCTGTGGCACCCATGGGGGAGACAGATCAGTGGGACGGAACCCAGAACCCAGCCCACAAAAGCGCATCACTGACGTCTGATGGAGGCACAGAGTTCAGTGGAAGAAGGACATCCACGGGCAGAAACTGTACCTCATCTAACACCTCACGCCTCGTCCAAAAATTAACTCGGAATGCACCATGGGATTCAATTACAACGCAAAGCCATAACATTTGGGGAGGCAGGGGGGAAATTGGAGAAAATTTTCGAGACCTGAGGCTAGGCAAAGAGCAGCAGGGCTCAGGGAAGGGAAATCGGGAGGCTGGACAGGCGGGAGCAGCGCAGAATGCGGGAGACTCATAAAACGGAACAAAGGGCGAGCTTCAGACTGAGAGGAGGTGTTTGCAAACCGTGTCTACAATAGAGAAAGAACCTTCCGAACTCAGCAGCAAAGAAGAAACGAGCAACCCAGTTAGAAAATGAGCCAACTGGGCTGACGGCTCGGAGCCTGGAGCCCGCTTCCGATTCTGTGTCCCCCTCTCTCTGCCCCTCCCCCGCTCATGCTCTCTCTCTGTCTCAAAAATAAATAAACGTTCAAAAAAAAAATTAAAAAAAAAAAAAAGAAAATGAGCCAAAACACGTAATTTGACGTTTTACTAAAGACGATATATAAATGAGAAACAGCTCGTGAAACGAAGCTGGATGTCATGAGTCGTCAGGGAAACGCACTGAGCGCTCAGCGAGACAGCGCCGCACGCCCTCCAGGACGGCCACAGCGACGCCACCCATGAGACACGCCGGCTCAGGCACGGACTGCCGGCGGGGGTGCAAAGCGGGCAGTGACTCTAGAAAACGGCTCAGCGGCTCCTGCTCTTAGACTCCCCAGCGAGCGCACGCTTAGACTTTCACCCCAGAGAAATGAAAACGGTCCACAGAAAACTCTGTGCAGACCCGTTCACAGACGCTTGCTTCACAGGAGCCACACACTGGGATCGGGCTGGATGTCCTCGGACGGACACACGGTCAGGGGCACCCCCAGCGCGGGCACCGCTCAGCCACAACCAGGAGCCGAGGACCGAGGCTCCCCGGGGAAGGAGCCGGGCCCCGAGGGCACGTGCCGTGCGGAACCATTCGTACAACACTCGCAAGTGACAAGATTTCAGAAATCAAGAGCCAGTGGGTGATGGCGCGGGGTCACGAATGGGGGCGAGGGGGGCGTGTGGCCGGAGCAGCAGGGGGTCGTCTCTGGGACGGACACACCACATCCAGGCTGGCCACGGGGGTGCCGGACGGGCGAGTCTGCACGCGTGACACGCACACGCACAGATCGGTACGGGCAGCCGTGGGAGACCCGACACGCGGACCGAATCCGTGTCGGCGTCCTGACCGTGATGTCACAGTTCAGCTTTACAGAACATCACCACGGGAGGAAAGTGGGTAAAAACACACAGGATCTCTCCGTTATTTCTTAAAACCGCGTGTGGACCTACAATCACCTTAGTAAAAATTCCAATTACAAAGAAGTTTAAACGCACACCGGCCATAAAATCTGGCCACTCCACCCTCCTCGGTCTGTACCCGAGAAAAATGCAAAGCCGTGGCTTTACAATGACTCACAGGTGAATGTTCACACCTGCTTTATTTGCAATCGCCCCGAACTAGAAACAATCTGAGCGTTCACCAACAGGTGAGTGGATAAACCAGTTGTGTCCACGGGATGGAGTACGATTCAGCCGAGTACTGAGACCGGAGGCCACGAGGGGAGTTCAAGCCAGAGGGAAGGAAGAGAGGGCACAGCAGGATTCCACTTACAAAACCCCAGAAAACACGGACGATCCGCAGTCGAAGAAGGCAGGTCGGCGGTCAGCTGGAGGCGGGGACGAGGCAGGAGGGACCTTCCCGGTGACCGTGTGTGTTCACTGCCCTAACTGCTGATGGCTTCGTGGGCGAGTGCACGGCAGGCTGACCGAAACGTACGCCCGCCACGTGCCCTGTTTATCGAGCCCCAGTAGAGCGGGAACAAAAGGACCAAGTGGCTGCGCGTACGAGAGAAGAGATTAGGTGCATGTGTTTAAATGCCCAGGTGAGGGGTGGGCAGGTGTGGGGTTAAGAAGCAGCAGAGGAAGGAAGGAGCAGTGAGCACAGTCTCCACACAGAGGACAGACCCCCACGTCCACTCCTGGCCCGAGTCCGAGTCCAGACGCAGCCGCTGTCCCGGGTTTCTGGGGTTCCTAAATGCCAGACTGGAGCTGGTCTGAATCCCGGACCTTCGAGTCCCCTTCCCTGGGCCCCGGGGTTACCTGGCACTTCTGAGAAATGCGGCCAGGATGCACGGACATATCCTCAGCCACCCCCCGTCTCCCGGCACAGGACACAGCTCCAGGGCGTGGTGGCCACCACGTGTGACCGCGAACATCCCCAGGAAGGGCCGCCCCCCCGCCACGCTACCTGTGCCAGAGGCAGGGGCCACCAGCCGGTGGGCCTGCTCAGGACTCAGGGCCGCGAGGCAGGACGGTCCCAGAACAAGAGAAGAACAGGGAGCGGGGTATCTGACCAGGAAGCAATGTGGGTGACACGTGAGGGCAGGAGGCGCGGGGACAGACTAACTGCAGAGCCCACGATGACCCCAGACACGGTGAGCGGGACACAGGGGCCCTTCCGCAGAGCCATGCAGGCGACAGGTGCCGTGTCGCCTAGAAGCACCCGCCAGGCAGGAGGCGGTGTGGGGCTGGCCTGGAGGGGACGGCGGCCTGCCCGGCGGGCGGTAGGGAGTCTGACCCACTGGAAGATTCTCCTGCCCCCTCGCCAGGCGCCGCAGACCCGCGGGAGCCCCTTGAACGTGCAGCTCGCTCTGCGGGGATACCAAGCCTGGACCCCACGTCCCCGTCCCCGTCCCCGTCCTGCATGGGAGAAACACAGCTGCTTGGCGCCACGTGGCGGGCCAGGGTTTCCGCTCGGGGCGAGACCCCCGGAGAGCCCCTCCCCGGTGAGGAGAGGCTGTCCCTCAGCCCGAGCGGATGAGGTCCATCCCAGGACACCCGCTCCCGCAGCACCACCGGCAAAGCACCCCCCGCGCGTCCCGCATCTTTGGGAGAACCTGCAAGATCGGGGCGCATTTGGCAGGTGGGGCTTTGCACGGGGAGCAGGGATGGTGTGTTTCCGGGTTAAGACCAGCTTGAGCGGAGACCGTCCCTCTGTGGGAGGGAAGCGCAGACAAGTGTGTGCAGAGGCATGGCGCACACCGTGAAGCACCGTCTGGCCGGCGGTGGTTCCTTTGTCCGCAGGATCCCTCCGCAGGGGCCCTCGGGCCCCGTGAACGGTCCTGCAGATGGAAGGACGCGGACAACGAGCTCAGTTAACGGTTGAGGCCCGAGGGCAGGCCCCACAGACGCCAGGACACGGGACGCGACCAGGACTGCGTGCGGCACGAAGGGGGAAGGGTAAGAGGAACCCAGGTACACGCGTGCACGCACACACACGCACATGCACACAAGCACACACGCGCATGCACATGCACACAGGTTGCACACATGGACACACGGGCACCCAAGCACGCAAGTGCACACACGTACGCACATGCACACAGGCACACGTATGTATACACGTGCACAGGAGCACACACGGACACACACGCAAACACACATACACGCACACGTGCACACACGCAGCTCCCGGAATGTAGGAGTGAGGGGGTCTCAGAGCCCAGCCCGGAGCCCCCGGTGCCTGCAGGCATGGGGTAGCTACTCTGAGGGCGGGGCCCCCCGCTCCTGGCTCCCTGCAGGGGCTCCGTGCACCCATCCCTGCCCGGGGTTTGGAGGGTCTGAGTCTGGCTCTGCGTGGGGCCCAGAGGCTCCTTGCCGGCCCCGGGATTGAGGGCCCTGACCCCGTGGCTGAGCTGCCCCGGCCAGGTCACCTGGACAGAGCGGGTCGCTTGGGGAACCGCAGCAATAATTTTGTGGGGGGGACGGCCAGGTTCTGCAGAGGCCTCCGGGGCTCCCGGGAAGCTGCTGGCCCGGCTGTGCACACCCGGGGTGGAGACGCATGCTTGCGTGCAGAAGGAAAGCGGGGCCCGGACCCGAGAACTGGGCGCCCGGGCGGACCCAGGGAGGGGCTGTGGGGGGCTGTGGGGGGGGAAGGGGCCGCGACGTGGACCCCACCAGTCTTGGAGGGCATCCGCCAGGGCTTCCAGTGCGAACAACGGTTACTTAGGAATAAACAGAGCACGTACCCGATGATCTTCGTGAAGAGAAGTGCACCCTGTGGGGCGAGGGGCAAGGTGAGAGACGAGGTCTTTCCCAAGACGAGCACACAAGCCATGGGGAGAACGGGTCACCGGTTTAGTTTAGCTTGCAAACACAGCTGCCCTCGGATCGGTCCCAAGGGTATTTTTCTGGACGCGATGGATTCTGGAGAAGCAAACAGATGACGGTTTCAGAGGACATCTGAGGGCTAAAAAGAGCAAGACAGAAGGCCTCACCTGTTCGACATTAGAACGCTTTATAAAATAATAATTAAAAAATAATTAAAAATGCATGATGTTGGGAAACTGGGTAGCACGGAAGAATTCTAATCGAGTCCCCCCGCCCCCAACGCCAAAGCAGATGCCTCAAAGAGCTAAATCTCTCTTACAAGAGATAGAAAAGTTAGCACAAAATGAAATATTTATCATCCTCATGAAGAAAGACCGCTCCCAGCTTTGAAGCAAAGCAAGAAACCGCAGAGGGAAACACGGGCGGATGGCAGCGAGAACAAAGAGAAAACTCCCGCACGACAGGAGGAGACGCGGGGGGTGGGGGTCGCTGCCAGCCGGGGCGGACGGAGGGTCGATGGCTATGCCAAGCGAGGGCCTGTTACCGTTGGTAAGAGCGGGATGCGACGACCCCGCAGACCATGAGCGCCGCGTCCGGGCAGGCTGTGCACGCGCGGGGCCCCCGCTGTGTCAGCGGCGCTGGGAAAACGCGTAGCCCCGCCGGTCACCAGAGCAGTGGACGTCGCGGGGCCGGGCGCCACCTGGGAAACTGGCGGGAAGCACCCTCCCGAGACGCACACGTACAGCAAGCCGCCGTGGCGAGGTCGGGGTTGGGGTGTGGGACGTGGGGTGCGGGTGAGCTCGGTTACTGGCGGCGGCCAAGCAAACATCGCCAGGCTGGACGCAAACGGTGTGCGGCAAGGTCAGAAATACTCGTCCCGTTTCTGTTATCGATGGATTTTTTCTTTGTATCTTCTAGCTATCGTTTGAACCCAGGAAGACCATCGACGCTCACGCACAGCCCGCATGCTTCTTAAACCCTCGTTCGTGGATTTTTGCCGATTCCTTTGTCCACAATCTATACCAAGGTTCCCGCATCGTCTCCCTGCCCCCAGTTCATTGTATCTTGCCTGAATGAATTAACCAGAATGTCCAGACAAGATCGAGCTGAACTACCTTAAGTCTGTTTAGGAACCCGCTTGGGTGTTCATTAATTACCGTTCGTTAATTGTCAGTGGGATGATGAGAGGAATTTATCTCTGTTCCTCGTTTTGAAGCTACTTTACCGGTGCTGATTCGTTTCTTACTTACGTGTCACCCTGTGGAAGAATCCTTCCATCAAGCTTTTCTTTGTTCTAAAAGGTTGAACGCTACCGCATTATTTTCCAGGTAGCTGTGAGCGTGCTTTCACACCCCTTACCTCATCCTGCCCGTTGAACGAATCATGAGAACCCCTCGCAGCGGCAGAGCGGGGGCCCCGCCCCAGGCCTCCCGCCCCCGGCCCCCACGTGGTCTGATCGAGTCTTCGCTCTGAGGAGATGCGTCCTGGTTCACAGAGGCTTCAGAGCTGCCCGCAGCTGTGTGATGACCAGCGCAGGGGAGCAAATTCTGCTACCCCAGGGTCTGCCCCTCTGGCATACGGGTTATCTTAAGCGGCCGGTTTTCAAGAAACTGCAGACACAAGAGCAGCTCCGGGAGCCCGCACGAAGCTTCCCTCCTGTAAGAGCCATTTCCACGTACGAGGGAATCTCCGTCTGTAAGGGTGTCCCCCTGGCTGTGCTGGGAAGAAGGGGTGACTCCAAACCCTGGGAAACTCTAATCGGGGCAGGAGGCATGGACTCAAATCTGCATGATGGCCTCGCCCTTGTTCACCGTGCTTCCCTGGCAACCTGCCATCACCGACTCCTTACCCCCAACCTTCTGTCTTTAGCCGAAGATGGTATTTGAGGTGACGGCTTTGGCCATTTCCCGGAGTTACCGTTTTCCTCGGTCTCTCGGGTATAAGCAGGAGGCACACGTGTAATCAAACTTTTGTCCGACTTGCTCCCGTCGGTCCTTCTCACGTCGCTCTGACGCTCAGACCAGCTGGAAGGAGCCTGAAGGGCAGAGGAAAATTCTTCCGCCACAACGCCGGCACGCACGGGCAGTTGAAGGTGTTTTCGGATAGAACGCTTTCTGCCTCTGAGCATTTCAGGGCAGTGGTGGCTCAGCGGGTTTCAATGACGGTGGTGAAATAGTACCAAGCATCTGCAAGAGTGGCTCTTGATTTAAGAAACTTGCCAAGACCAGAGAATTAACTGCCAACGATCTGTCTTTGAAAGAAAAACAAGATGCGTTCGACTACAATTTCACTGAGGCCCAAGTTCAAGTGGGGAAGGAGAACCCCACACTCTGCACCCGGATATTCCTCTTGTTCTCCCTCCTGCGGCCGCCCTGGTGACAGTCGGTGCCTCCCGGGCCTCCCACGGGCTCCCCTGCAGACAGCCGCCAAGCCTCCTCCGGAACCTGCCCGCCCCCATCCGCTCCCTGGCTGCTCTCTGCCGCGCGGGGGGAGGACTTCTGTTCTGCTCCAATTAGCCAGAACAGTTCCTCCTCCCTGGGATCCAAGCGGAGCACAGGACGGCTCCTGGGAAGCGCCATTCCCGCTGCTGAGGCAGCTCGGCGCGAGCCGAGTCACCACCTCGCCCCACCGTCCCGAGGCCGCAGATTTCCGAAACGTTCCTGCAGACACGCTAGAATTCACGTCCGGCCTGTGGGGCAGACGGACGGGCCACCGCTGATGCCCCCATTTGACAGACGGATGGACGGATACATCGCCTCACGTGCTCGCGGCCAAGAATCGGCAGAGTAGAAATTTCCAAATGAGCTCCCATACGATCCCGGACCCGAAGTTCTCTTCACCGCATCACACTGCTTTCCTGTAAGAAATCTCCTCTTCTCTCAAGCCCGGACTAGAGATTTCAAACACCTACAGCCAAGGGAGTTTCGTGTGCATTTGTTTTCAGTCACTTGAAGCTTCTGGGCATGGAGCTCGTGTGGGGCTGCCAGGCTGGGTAGGGGACAGGGAATCCCACGCTGCCCTCACTCCATTGTGGTCTCACTGTCACAAAGCAAGCCGAACCTCCTCATCCCTTCGGTGACCCAAATGCGGAGCAGAGCGGTGGGTGGGCGGGTGCCAGAGGAACGGGGGCGGCCCGGACTCTAGCGGGGGGTGTGGCCGCCCCGCCCCCAGGAGCGTCTGCGCAGGCCCCAGGCCCCGTGGGGCACGTGGAGACGGGTGGAGCCCTGCTCCGGGGGCCCAGGGGCCCTGCCAGGTGAGGAGAGGCTGAAGCGGGGGAGAAGGCCAGCTGACCCCGTTCTGGATGGGGGGAGGCCCTGGGGGACAGGACCTACACGGGACCAGGAGGGAGGGACAGATGCGGGGGCCGGAGAAGAGTGGGAACACCTGCCCGGAAGGCGGGGCTGTGGGTGGAGTCGAGAGGCTAGTTCACAAAACGGGTGCAGAGACTCTCCGCCCTGGGGGGAAGCCGGTGCCCCCCGGAGCTAGAGAAGTGACCGGCCCAGGGTCCCACAGCCTGCGGTGCAGAAGCGGGGAGAACCCAGCGAGGACTACAGCTCTTCCGATGGGCTGTGGTCACCGGAGCAGCTGTGCCTGCGGGGCCCCCCCAGCAGGTGGGGCAGGTCCGGGGCTCCACAGGTGACCTCACCCCCGGGGAGAGCTGCCGGCCAGGGCGGTGAGAGGCCCCGGGACCCTGAGAGCAGAAGAAATACACCTGGAAGTGGTCGCAATCGGTAGAAAGGAGCCCGCACACGCCCCTGCTCACCAGGGCCCCACTATCTCTGCCGGCAGCGTAGACACGCCCCGTGATTTCTGTTCTAAAACGGCCTGTCACTTCCCGATCCACCTCCCTCCAGCTAGCACCCCGTCTCTGCCCCCAGGACCGCCCAACAAGGCTGGTGAGTGTCATCTGCACTCGACGTCCTCACCTCCAGGCTCCCGTCCCACCGCCCCTGGACCCAGGTTTGTCCTTGACCCAGTGTCCCCTACTCTCTGCTCTGCCCAGACCACTGCCGGGGCCCCGAACAAATAACCCAAGATGGGCCGAGGCGGCGTGCAGATCATTTTGAGCTGAAAACAACCAAGGCCCAAAAAACTCAGAAAGAAACGCTGACCTCCCCTGAACTGCCCAAAAGTTTAGAAAAATTCAGGAAGAGCGCTATCTCTGTGAATAACGATGTCATACTCTGAACGAGGTGGGGGGACGGGGAGGAGCCCAGCTGGCCCATCTGATCAGGGTCCCCTGTGCCCCATTATTTCCGGACAGCCCAGCAAACACCTGTTACCAAACATTTGGTCTTTTTCGCCTTCCTTTGAACGTCATCCCTTCCCTTTGACCTCCCGGAGCCCCGCCCCTTCTCCTCAGTTCCCACGGAGGTGGGCCTCATCGCACATTCACGCGACCCCGTGTCCTCACCCCAGTCCTTCCCGGGCTCCCTGAAGGCTCCCTCCTCCCGGCACAGATTTGCAGATGGGGACACAGAGAGGGGGGACTCCAGGGAAGAGCCTCTGAGGGACAAGCCCCACTCGTCCCTCCGTAACCCCCCCCCCTTGCTTAATTCCGCATTTAGCCATTCTAATTAATGAGCAAACATTCTTTGCAAAACAATGTTTAAACACCTTAGGATTAATTTAATCAGATATTTAATTACCCTGTAATTAATCATCTGAGCTTAATAAATTGAACCCGGATCTCTGGGAGTTGGGTTTGTCCCAATGACTTCTAAAATAAATATGTGTTTGAGGCGCAGACTTCCTGCTCCCACTCAGAGCCCGGGGGGAGGAGGGACCGGTGGCCCAGGCACCCTGCTGCCCCCGCCCCAGCAAGCGGCCTGAGCTCAGCCTCTGTGGGGAGTGGCCAGTGGGCCGAGGGGCAGGGCTGGGAGCACAGCGCTCTAGGACGCGGAGGCCGGATAAGCTGGCAGCCGCGAGACGGTCCCGCCGCCCTAACCGCGTGCGTCCGTGCACACCGAGTCTGCCCTACAAGCCGCACCGGCTTCCCCGGTGGCGTGGGGAGGGCGCCCCCCGCCGGTCTCCCGGGGCCCTGAAACAGGCTCAACGGGGTCTCAAGGAGGGGCCAGGGAGCTTGTAGACTGTGAATCGGACACCAGTGAGGAGGGCCCTGTGCCCCCGGGTGCCTGGACCCTCTCTCCACTGCCGTCAGGGTGCCCCCAGTACTGGGCTTAGCAGACACTTGACAGGTGACCCAATCTAGCAGCAAGGCAGGTGGGGGGGGCGGGGTCCACCATCCACGAGCATCTGAGGAGCTGAGGGCTGACACCTGCAAGGACCCGGAGAACCCCAGGTGGAGCCACAGTCCTGACGGGCCTGAGTCCCACCCCTGGGGTACTGGGTGGGAGGCCAGGGCACCATGGGTGCTTCCCAAGCACAGGGACAGATGAGGTCCCCAAGGGCAGGACCACTTCCAACGGGCCAGGCCCTGGTCTAAGACTCACTTGTGCTCACGCCTGGAGTCCTTTGAAGAAGCCCCGTGGCTGGGCAGGGCCAGGCCCCCCAGTGATGTGGAAACTAAGAATCAGCCAGCGAGAGGAGGGGGGCAAGATGTGACGCAGGGGTGAGAGACGGGGGTCAAGAGTCGACACAGGGGTGAGAGATGGGGGTCAAGAGTCGACACAGGGGCGAGAGACGGGGGTCAAGAGTTGACGCAGGGGTGAGAGACAGGGGTCAAGAGTTGACACAGGGGCGAGAGACAGGGGTCAAGAGTTGACGCAGGGGTGAGAGACGGGTCAAGAGTTGACACAGGGGTGAGAGACAGGGGTCGAGCTGCCGCAGGGGTGAGAGACGGGGGTCAAGAGCTGCCGCAGGGGTGAGACAGGGATCAAGAGTTGACACAGGGGTGAAACACGGGGGCAAGAGTTGACACAGGGGTGAGAGACGAGGACAACAACTGGCCACAGGGGTGAGAGATGGGGGGCAAGCTGTTGGTGGGGACCCCCTCTCAGGCTGAGGGAGGGTGGCTGGGGTCCTGGAGGGAGGGTTGGGGTGGCCCCAGCTCACTCGGGGAGCCGACTGAACTTCCGTCTGTCTCTGGGTCACAGGGGATATCAGGCCAGAGCCCTAACTTCCCGGGCCGCCTCCCTCTGACTAGAGGGCAGCAGGCTCTCTGCAGCGGCCTCTGCTCCGATGGCATTAGCCCCAAACGGACACAACCCCTGACCAGCGACGTGTCGGCCGAGGATTGATTAACTCCGGCCGGACTTGGGGGCTGCCCAGTGACTGCGTCGCCCGGAGTTATTTATGCTGCCCCATTAGCTCGGGAAAGGCACGATTCATGGAGCATCATGGCCTGAGAACCCAGTGAAATTAATATCCCTGTGACTGAAATACACGCCAAGCTGGGGCCTCCGCCAGTGAATCGGGAAGGAAGGGGGTTCCAGGCTCCCTGGTTCGAGAAGAGAAGCTTTGGCCGCGAGGAGAAGGCACATCCACAGCCCATCCCTCTGTCCATCCACACAGCTGGCATCTGTCCCGTTCGGGTCACCCCGTGAAGCCACGGCCGCAGCGCCCTGCTGGGGTCCCAGCCCCTGGGCTCCACACCCCCAGCTGCCCTCCATGCAGCTCCCGCACGTGGCCTGGGGCACAGAACCAGGAGCAGCAGAGGCTCCTGAAGGGTGGAGACCCCCCCGCCCCCGTTTCTGGCTTACGTTCCGGGAGGAGCTGAGACCCTTTCCGCCCAGGGTCTGCCAGAGCCGGGGCTGGAGAAGCAGGTGGCGCTGCGCTGGGTCCAAGCGGAGGGGTGCCACCTGCGCAGCCGCTGCACGGTCTCCAGGCTAAAAGCTACGGGACGAGAAGGAGAGCGCGAGGCGTCAGGCTAAAGACGGTCACGGGGTGGGAAAGTACAGTGGTTTACAGCAGGAAGAAGGTGAAAACACACAGCCGTTTGCTGGGATGAAGTGGAAACGGAGGGACAACTGAACGAGTTCAGTCGGTCGCCTTGAATACAGCCCGTCTGTTGTTTTCCCGGAAGCACGCATTTTGCATAACCATAGCGAAAAATGGTAAAACCCGAGTTTTTACCATACCCTCCTGAGCCACCGGTGCCCTGTGGACTGAGAAAAGCAGACAGACAACAGGCACAAACAGCCTTTTTCCGTGATCACGGCGCCGGTGGCCTCGTTACCCGGAGCCGGCCGTGCGTGTGCGGCAGGATGAACGCGGCGGGAACCTGTGCTCCGTGCTGGACACGCAGCCAAGGCCCCCTGCCGGTCCTCAATCGCGTGGTGCCCAGAGCCCGGAGGGCACCTCTCCACACGCTCCGTCCTCCTGCGGCTGGCTCCGGACGGGCGGTCTACCTGCCGTTTTCTCCTGGCTGGGATAGGAGGGGCGGGTGTGTCAGGCCAGGGTCCCTCTCCTGGTCCCTGGCTGATGTGTCCACATGGCACCGGGGCCTCCTCATCCCTCCACAACCCGGGGAACAGGTGCTTTGGGCGAAGGCGTTTTCAGCAGCAGACCTGATGATTCTCCGTCCCCAGGTGTGACCTCTGCACGGCGCCCCCTCTTCCATCCAGAAGGTTGGCCCCTGGCTCCAGGCTCCTGACGCCCCAGCCAGGACTCACACATCTGGCCGTTCCCTCAACAGCCCCTTACTGAGCACGTTTGCGGCACGAGGCCCCACCTGGGGCCCAGGGTCACAGCAGCAACAGGCGAGGGCTGCCTTCCAGGGGCCCCAGCCCAGCACTGGGGACAAACGGGAAATGGGAGGCTCCCAGCCAGGGGGACAAGGTCTAAGAGGGGAGGCACAGGGGCCAGCGGGCTGCAGACACAGGAGCCCCATCCTGTTCCCCGCACCAACCTCCTTGTCACCGGCCAGGCACACACACATGGAAAGCATGCCGCGGAATAAAGGAACCGTTGAGGGGCACGGCCCGGCACTTTACTGATCGACTCTGGACCTTGTGGCAGAGGCCCCCTCACCCCTGACTGGCCAGTCACCGTCCTGTCGGGGGCTTTTTGGCAGAAGGAGGGATTTTCAGATGCTCCACGGACAGCAGATGAGATCCTGGAAAAAAGTCACCTTTACACGAGGGGCAGGCAAACCGTGGCCTGCAGACCCAATCCAGCGCCCCCCCCCCCCCCCCCCCCGCCTCCATAAGTAAAGCTTTATTGGAACAGCCACGCCCATCTACGAACGTTTTGTCTGCGGACCGCAAGGGCGGAGGTGAGTGGCTGCGACCCGGATCTCACGGCCTGAAGAGCCTGGGTTACTCACTCCACCCCTAGCGACGAGTTGGGCGGTGCGTCCCGGGCGAGTGCCGGTCTGACCCCTGCCGCTGCTGACTTTTCTCAAGCCGCTCCCTGCCCTGAGCCTTCCCCACGTGGGAAGGGAAAGGAGTGGGCCAGGCGATCCCACGCTGCTCACCAGGTCCGAGCCACCGTGTTTGAGTTCAAGCAGCCTTCAACCCGTTGGCGGCCCCGTGGCCCCTCGGGTGAGCTCTGCGGTCACAGGGACGCCCTGTAATTACTCATGAGAATTATTAGGGCAACCAAGGCCCCGGGCACGCTGAATTACGTCCGGAAGCTGGTGCCCTTGGGTGTGGAATTTAGCTCCAGAAATGAAGCCGCGTGGAGCCAGCAGCAAAGCATCTGCGGGAAACGTGAAAAGCCAGCAGGTGCCTAACGCCCAGGGGTTTCCAAACAAGCGGGCGCTATCGCCAGTTCGGGGGAGAGGCTCGCGGGGCAGGGAGGGCAGACGGTGACCCCGGAGACCCGGCTCGGCGGCTCCGTCGGGGGCTTGGTCGCGCCTTAACCTCTCCGGGTCTCGGTTTTCTCGACTCGGGGGGACCTTCTGTCCTGCCCCAGGATCACCGGCAGGACTCCACGAGGGGCAACGAGACAGGTAGGACTGCATACACATGCACAGCACGGAAAACTCTCTGGAGTATCACCACCAGCTCGCCCAGACCCTCCCCAGAGACTCAGCGTGCGCACGGTTTTCACAAGAGCGACTCAGTGGACAGAGCGAGAGCCCATGGTGACCCACCCAGGGACACACAGATGCTGGGGGGCCCCGCTGGGACCCCAACCCAGACCTCGGCCCCCACAGCTTGCTGCCCTTCAGCTGCTGGTTCTGCGTGCCTGTCCCGCCCTCCTCAGCGACAGGACACAGCAGTGCTCACGGAGCCCACGCAGAGTCTCCCCGGTCCTCCGTGGGGAGGGTCCCCTCGGCCCGCCAGCCCCCTAGAGCCCCGCACCCTAATCTCATCTCTGTCTTCCAGGCCCTGTGACCCCCCCAAGCTCCACCCTCCACCCCGAGGGCTGCCCTCTGGGGGGAGCGGGGGAGGGGCTCACAGGGCGGTGTTCCTGCGGAGTCAGCCCCAGACGCTCAGGTGACGGACACTCGGGCGTTACAACGTGGTGCAAAGACACGAGATCCCCGTGAGACGTGACCCCCTCCCTCCCAGCTGCGGCCCCCGCCTCGGTGTGCCCCCTCCACACGGCCCAGACGAGGAGGCGGAGGCAGAGGAGGGTCCCAGGACAGCTGTGGGCTGGGGACACGGCGCACAGAGCAGGCAGTGCTCACGCCGCAGAGCCCGGGGACGCCCCGGGGACAGGCTGCCGTCCCTGCGCTCAGAAACAGAGGGCCACCGCAGGGTCTGGAGCCACGTGCCGGTGTTCCACTCCCCGTGTGCCCCGAGCCTGGAGATTCACAGGACAGCGGGGCCAAGCACCGCCACCTGCGGGAGGCAGACACGAGACGGGAGCTCGCCATGGCACGGCACGGAGCGCGGAGCCACTCCCACACGGGCCCCGCACACCTCCACCGCCCCGCGTCTCCTCTGAGAAAGCTTCCTGAGGAGGCACTTGGGCAAAATGAGGGAAGAACGAAGAGGAAAAGGTGACGACGAACCCACCGCTCACACGGGACAAAGAATCGCTCGCGAGCCTCCAGGGCTCCGTGGCCTTCCGTGGTCAGGCCAGACGCGCACAGAGGGCCGGACGGCCGGCGTGGGTGCAGGGCACGGCTCCCTGAACCCGTGGCGGCCTCTCCACGGCGCGGGCCCCCCGGGGGGCAGCCCTGATGTTCAACGAGACCGCAGGTGTCCCTGCAGTGGCCCCCGCAGACAGACGCCGGGCGCAGGGAAGCCAGGGTTGGCCCCGCCACGCACAGCAGGGCAAGCTTGGACACAGGTGCCACGGCACACGGCCAGCGACGAGCCCATCGTCCCCACCGGCGCTTAGGGTCCGCACACAGTCGAGCTGCTGAGCACCCGTCTAGCGGGTGAGCATATAAGCGGTGTACCGCCTTCCTGGCGATGGACACGCAGACCGGCTTCCAGCCCCACGGCAACAGCACGCACCTGCACGACCCCCACGTATGCGTCCCTCCACGGACGCACACCCCACCTCACTTCCTGCTGGAAGAGTCGGAAGGGGAGAGGGAGGCCGAGCGTGTGCTTCCCCTCAGGCTCCGGCCTGAGGGTGGCCCTGTCTCCTGGGTCCCTGCAGCCACTGCCCTGGGTCACCTCACCTTCCCGCTGCTGTCTCAGGGACTCGGGCTCCTTCCCTGCGGTGAGGCCCCGGGGAACATCCCTCCGGCACAGGTTCTGTGTTCCCGGCTGAGCCCTGATCACACCGCAGGCCGGGGCAGGGGCTCGGGCCTCCGTCTCAGCGCCCAGGGCAGAACGCAGGGGAGGGTCAGTGTAGTGTCTGGCCTGAGACCCCCAAGTGGCCACCGTGCGGAGGTCGACTTGGAGGAGGCAGAGCTGGAAACGCGTGCCGCGTCAGGGCACTGACCGCTGGCGGCCTGAGCCGCAGGGAGGGGGCGCCTCTGCCAAGCCCGCGGGGCTGTTCCTACAGGGAGCGGGGAGCCCGGCGAGGGCACTTCTGTGGTGGCCCCCCCTGCCCTGCCGCTGCAGGGCCAGGACGCCTGATGCCAGCCGGCTCGGCGAACGAGCCATCGCAGGCGGCCTGACGCACGCCCGTGCGTCGGCCCCACGGCGCACTCCCTCCCATCTTCTCAAGTGGGAACCAACAATCCCACGTGTTTCCAGAGCCAGGACCTGGGCACGCCCGCTCTGGCCTCACACGGCACCAGACGTGCATTTCTGAAGGCCCACGCTGCGTGGGACATCACACCATTTTGACAACACGAATGACACCGCTGTGGGACGACACCGTTACGAGTGCCGTACCGCTTAGTTGCTGGTGTGGCCGCCCGCTAAACGCGTGCGTGACAGATGGCCCCCCGCCTCCGCCCAGGGCCAGCCTGGCACCAACCCGGATCACAGGAAACGCCGCGCTGCGAGCCACGGGCCGGTCGCTGGCTGCGCCCGGGAGGTGGTGGAGCCCAGCCAGCCCCGCGGACACACATCCCCCCGCCTTGGGTCCCAGGGCCCCAGCCCCCGGTGCCCCGTGCAGAAGCCACTGACAGACGCGGGAAGGGACACCCAGCCGCACGCCGAGTTCTCTCTCTGACCAGCTGTGACCTCGAGAAGCCGCTTCTTCTCCCTGAGCCCCCGTTTCCTCGTGTGGAAAAGAGAATTAGAACTACTGAAGTTATGCCCAGACTGGGTGAGCCAACGCCTACGGAAGCACCTTGCATCAGTCGGGCCCCACTGCATAACAACCTGCCAGAAGCCTCTCGGGGGTCCTGTCCGCATATCTGCAGGTCAGCTGGGGCGGCCCGGGCCGGGCCGGGCCGCTCTGCCCAGAATTGGGTCCTTGCCACCGAGCTGGGCTCTGGTCCATTCCTTCTGTGTTTATTTCCGAGCCCGGGGTGCAGGGAAGCGTCTCATGGCGAGAGAGCAGACCGAACGTGTTTCCAGAGTCCCTGCTCGTGCACAGTCTGTCAACACCCCAGGAAGGCATGTGGCCAGCCCAGAGCTGAGGGGAGGTGGGGAGGGGACTGTCTTCGCCACTTGTCTCACCTGCCACACGGGGCCGCCCAGGGGTTTCTTATCGCCGTTTCCTCGGCCTCACAAGGGCAGGGCCACCAAAGCTTGTGTGTTTCACCTACGGCTTCGGCATCCCAGCAACCAGCCCGACCGACCGTGGACCCCGTGGATTAAGTGGCTGTGTGGCCGCGTCCAGTGGAGCCGATCTTCAGAGGGGCCCTGGGAGCTGAGTCCTGTCCGTGCCACCGACTCCAACCTTTGCGAAAGGCAGGTGCCGGGGGACGGCTTCTTTTCTCGTTCCCGAGTCACCATAATTCTTCTTCCCGGGCTGGTCCGGCCCAGCCCCCTCAGGCGGGGGCTGGCCAACACCCACCTGCACCTTCGCAGGGAACCAAACGCTTCCATGGACACCACCCACGGGCCCGTTTCACACATGGGGAGACTGAGGCTGGGGGGCGCAGGTGACACGCCCCGGGCCTCCCTGACAGGGAGCGGGAAAGCTGGGGATTGAACGGTGACCTTCCCGATTCCAGACCGGGGGCCCCCACCCCCCACGCGCGGCACCCTGGCTCCGCCTGACTCCGTGGCACGGCCCTGACGCGTCGTCGGCCCGGGTGACAGCCCGCCCAGCACGGGCACAGAGGTTTAATTTTGGCCGTTTGTGTGAACAAGAGTTACTCACTAAAGCGTCATTTGGTAAATTCCGGTCTTTGCAAGCAGGTAATTCGATGAAGACACGGCCCGGCCAGAAAGCAGCTGCCCTGCCATCCCCGCGCGGCCAGCGCCCCCACACAACAGAGAACGCTCCTTGAGTCCCAGGCTGCTTTAAATTCACAGCCCTTCACCATTATGTCAAGGACGGTCGTTATGTGACTGAAGAAAATGTTCCCCGTCTAGAAAAATAAAACACCACCTTGTGTGCTGGATTAGCGTTTTCTACCGCGCGTTAAATGGGGAGTTTTTAAGGAGCGTGATTTCTGAATTATGTGGTTTGATGACTCTTTAGCCACGCTGGCCGGGGACAACTATTTATCAGCCCAGAGAAGCGCAGCCCAGCAGACCCCACCTTATGTCTCCCGGGTCCCCTCAGAGGCTTCTGCCCAAGCCGGGGAACCCCACCCCGAGTGCCCTGGGGCCGGGCAGGGGCTGGTGTGAGGGAGCCGGTCTCGGGTCAGCACTGAGACCCGGACCAGCCACCCACCTCCCTGGAAACTGTCATGTGACAGAAAGTCAGGGTTAGAGGTCCTTTTGTTTTCCCCCGTCAGCCTTCTCCACTGGCCTCTGGCTCTCTCCAAGTCGTGGACCCTGCCAGCAAGGACTTGGCCACCGGACAAAAGCTCTCCTCTCGGGCGAGTGGCCCCAAGGTCTGGCCTGGGGCTGGGGCCTCACAAGCCCTCTCGAGACGCAGCTAAGCCAGGAGCCCCTCCGCTGGCCTCCATCAGCCTCATCCGACGGTCCTGCCCCACCCTGTCCCCTCCCTTCCGGGCCTGAGCTCGGCTGAGGGACAGAGGAGCCATGTACCAGACATGGTCTCAGAAACCCCAGCTCAGCCCCGTGTCCCAGGGATTTCTGGCGAGCGTCCCCGTGCCAGGACCGAGAACTCGAGAATAGGACGTGACGGGTCCCCATCCTCCAGGACGGAGCAGAGCAGCAGGGACATGATGCAGCGTGTCCTCACTCAGGACGAGCCCAGGCGGCGGACGCAGCCCCGCCTGGAGGAGGGTCCTGGGGGACGATCAGGGGTCTCCCGTGCACACGAGACTTAAGGCTGCCGACAGTGGTGCAGACGTGGGACGGCACGTGCAGCACCTGGGACGCAGGGACGGGGCAGAGGTCAGCGGAGGGCAGCAGCGAGAGGTTGGTCCCAGAACAAAGGCGCCTCTGTTGCCGGGACTGGGGACCTAGAGCTTGCCCTGCATGTGGCGGGGACCAGGACGGCTCTGTGACTTACGAGGACGCTGCCTTCTCGGGCCCTGACCCGGAGCCCGGCAATGTCCCTGCGTGTCTGAGCTCCTCCTGCCACACCAGGGAGAGGAAAGCAGAGGGGTCGCGGGAGGCTGGAGGCCGTGGGCAGCCGTCCCGGTGACTGCGAAGTTCTCCCAGGTCCCCCTTGGCTGCGGCATGACTCATCCTTCTGCAGCCGTGACACGGGGTCTCACGGAAGCGCAGAGAGGCCACGTACGCCTCCTGGGCCACGGCGGTGCGCGCGATCTGGGGGGCGCAGCATAGACGTCAGAGGGAACACGGCCTCGCTGGCTCCAGGGCGCTGCCCCTCGGCCACTTCAGGGAAGCCACGGCCCCCACTGAAATTATCCAAAAGGCGCCCCGGGTGCCCGGTGTGCGAGGATGCTGGCCTCAAAGCAGCGAGGGAGGAGAGGGGAAGAAGGCCTCCACCCGAGCACCCGGGAGCGCCCCGGAGCATGAACCGTCAGCCCCACGCAAAGGGAAGCTCCTCCCGGGATGTCAGGGCCCGGCCCTGGGGAACCAGGGACAGAGGGGGAAGACCAGGCTCTCCGTCCAGGTCCTGTCGGCCTGCCAGAGGAGAGAAGGGGCAGAAGACAGAGTCCTCGTCCCCGGGGACGCACGGTCTCTGCAGCGAGAAAACAGAAAGGCAGACGTACAGGAGTAGCCCAGCCCGTGGCACCGAAGCCACCAGACAACAGTGTCCCCCCCCCCCCCCCCCCGTCCTCCTGCGCCAAGTGGGAAAGCCCGGGTCCTCCCCAGGAACCAGAGCCGGCGTCCCCCCCTGTGTGACACACCTGTCTGTGTGGCTCCCACGACCCGCCTTCTTTCTCCACGCGACGCCCTCCTTGAAGGCCGTGCCGGTGCCAAGCCCCAGGCCTGGCATACAGGAGGTGCTCAATACTGAGCACCGAGCCGTGGAACCGTGTGCGATCAGGCCCACGTGGGAGCTCACGCGGGGTAGTGCCCCAGCCCTTCCCCCTTGGCTCACCTTATGCCCAAGATCACCTTCTGCTCCGATTCCGGAGACGCCACCTGGACGAGCCAGAGGACCACAGTCCCAAGAACGTCACCGGCAGGTCCTCCGCCGCCACAGCCGCCTACCGGACGCGCTTTCCCCGGAGCGCACACTGAGCGCGGGTGACCGCAGCAGGCGGGAGGCCCAAGAGCCAGGCGGTCCTCTGGGAGCCGGGACTCCGGCGTCGGGGGCACGCGGGCGGTTAACGCAGAAGGGCCGCCCTCGGGTCCAGGCCGGGGCAGACCCCGAGAGCGTTTCCCCCGGTGATCACGGAAATTCTGTCCAAGAGGGAAAGGGCCGCATCAGACCCGTCTGGACGACAGGCCAATGAGAGCTGTCAGGCGCCGAGGGACGCGGCTGTTTGTTTAATTTTCTTATCCGCTTCTCATTCCAAGAGACCGAATCTGGATGCGCACAGTGGGAAGATATTTTTAAATAGTCAGACTGAATGGTGGCATTCGAATGAAAACTTCTGCTTGGAGATTTTTCAAGTTCCCTTATGTGCCAAAAGATACACTTAATTTTTTTTTTTTTAGCTGTTTTTATTCTTTAACTTATTGTTTTGGTTACCCAAAAAGTATAGGAGCCCATCTTTTGGGCACCGAGAAAATGCTATGTGCACCTGCAGCCTGAAGAGCCCAGGTCACCGTCACCATCACCACCGGGACCCACCGCAGAAGGCCCCCGGTCCCCCTCACGCTCACAGCTGGGGTTCGTACCTCGTGCTATCTCCTGCGGCTGCCACAACACGTCACCCGCCCGGTGACCAGAAGCCACAGCAACTTCTCACCCGGTTTGGAGCCACAGGGTCTAAGATCAGGCCGTCAGCTGCTGTGCTCCTTCCCGGGGCCCAGACCCACCTGCGCCCTTGGCGCCCTTGGCCCCCAGGCCGCCTCTGCCATCGCGGCAGCCGCGGAGAATCTCCACGTCTCATTCCCTCTCTCCTGGTCTCAGGCTTACTCATGTGTCTGCGCATACACACAGGTGCACACGTACACACACGTGCACATGGGCGCACACACACACACACACCTCTGCTTCCCTTATCACACGTTCTCTGACACACACCCTCGGGCCCCCCAGTCGGGAAGATCCTTGGGATAACCTGGGGCCCGTCCAAACAATTCCGGATCATCTCCCCGCATCAAGAACCTCAATTCAACCGCAGCTGAGGTCGCAGATTCACAGGTTTAGGACATCAGGATGCGGCGTCTGGGAGGTCGGGATCCCGTCCGACACCGGCCCCGGTCCAGCCCCCGGGCCTCGCGGTGCCCCGCAGACATTTACTCTCCAGAGCACGCCCCCCACTGGACAGATGCCCCATCCAGACGGCCCTGCACCGGGGGCCGCCCCTCCCTGGCCCTCAGTCTCCCTCTTATGCCAGGAGGGCTGTGGGCTCCGACGGGTTTCAGGATGCTTCCCGCCCCAAGGCCACCCAGTCTACAGGCTGACCAGGGAGGGCCCAGCCTGGCAGTGGTTGGCAGATGGTGAGCAGACAGCCGTTTCCAGAGAGAGGCCGTTTGCCCAGGACCCCATACTGGGAACGGCGTACAAGTCCCCGGCTTACAAATCCCAGCTGAATCAGCACGCACCCAACGTGGGCGCAAGCCCTGCCCCACGGAGCCTCCTGAGGAGAGCCGCCCTCGGGGGCCAAGGAAAGGCCTGCTCAGGCCATGACCGGCAGGCTCCCCGCGGAGACCGGGCAGGGCCGGAGGGGTGCCTGGGCTCTGTGACAGGTCACCTGCTGGGTGACGCAGAGGCAGAGGAAGGAAAGGGGAGGTGGTCGGCCTGGGCTGCGGGGACAGTGACCGAGCCGGAGGTTGGCAGGCCGTCCAGCCACGGGCAGCGGGCGGGTCCTGACCCTCCTGAGCCTCAGGCGTCCTGGCTGCGAGACCGTGGTGGCAGAACAGCCCTCGCTTCGCTCAGCCAGGGATGACCTGGGGTGATGTCTCCCCTGACCTCTTGACCCGGTCTGACCAGTCTTCACCAAACCTCAGAACACACTCCTACTGGCTCGTACGTTGCTAAAGGAAAGGGCAACCCCTCACAGTAAAAGTTCCTGGCCGATGACAGGAGTCTCTACCGGGGGGATTTGCGTGCACATTCCGCCAATAAAGCTGAGAACAAGTTTTCTTTTCTACAAGGATCTCTGCCGCACTCAGCCCCGGGAAGGAGAGCTGATGGACCGGCCGTCCTGGGGACCGGGGGTGCTGTCGACCAGCGTGAAGACCCACAGGGACGGAAATTCGAGATGGAGACCATGACAGTCAAACGTTCTGATAGGAAACCGGATTTTGCTACAGAAGCCAGGGCGGTCGCTGCTGGGAGTGTGAAGGTCGCACCTACAGGCACCGAGGTCACCCTTGGCCCTGATGCTGGAAAAGGCCACTTCTGAGGGCCCGGTCCTCCCGGGTTCCTCTCTAGGCGGCTTTTACCTGCAAACACCTGTGTCCTCAAGTGAAGGGTCAGTGTCACAGGGACGGACGGGGACAAGGCTGACACACACAGGGGGCGAGTGGGGGTGGAGAGGACGCAGTTGAGCCTGCACGTGGCGCCAGGCAGGTCCCGGCAGACTTCCTGGAGGAGGAGTTTGGAGAAACCGCCACCCCTGGGGCACAGACAGGGCAGTTGAGCCCCGTGTCCCGTTTTTTGCCTCTCCCCAGGTCCCGGGCTCTCAACCCCCGAAGGCTGTGTTCCGTCTCGTTCATCCCCGTATACCCAAGGCGTAGCAAAGTGCCCAGCACACAGCAGGTCCTCAACACGCACTAGCTGGTTGAAGGAAGCAAGGAATGGATCAATTCTGGAGCACACCTTCGGGGCTCTCAGCAGGCTCTCAGCAGTAGATCCCACAACCCAGCCCTCCTCCAGCAGCCGCAGCCTGACGCCTTCACGTGCAGACTCTTCTGGTCGGTCTGGGCACGCTTTACTCCCCGTTGTTCTGATGGCAGGCTGCCCTGGGGGTGAGAGCCACACCACCAGGTGACTGCTGCTGGGGCTCTCTGGACGGCTCCCTCTCGGCCCACAGCCCATCAGCCACAGAGCACTCTGTATTCCACCTTCCTGCGCCCTTCTGGGGCCTTACACCAAACGCCTCCCTCTGCGCCTCAGCCCGCCCTGCCTCCAGACCTGCCCCCACCCCAGCCAGCCCTGCCTCCAGACCCTAACCCTTAGACCAAACCCCGCCCCCCACCTCAGCTGGCCCCGCCTCCAGGTCTGCCCCACCCCCCCACCTCAGCCGGGCCTGCCTCCAGACCTGCCCCCTTAGAACAGACCCCACCCCACCCCACCCCAACTCTGCCCCCTTAGACCAAACTCCGCCCCACCCCTCAGCCGGCCCCGCCTCCAGGCCTGCCCCACCCCCCCACCTCAGCCAGGCCTGCCTCCAGACCTGCCCCCTTAGACCAGACCCCGCCCCCACCTCAGCCGGCCCCGCCTCCAGACCTGCCCCCTTATGCCAACCCCCGCCCCCACCTCAGCTGGCCCCGCCTACAAACCTGCCCCCTTAGACAAGACCCCGCCCCCACCTCAGCCGGCCCCACCTCCAGACCTGCCGCCTTAGAACAGACCCCACCCCACCCCACCCCAACTCTGCCCCCTTAGACCAAACTCCGCCCCACCCCACAGCCGGCCCCACCTCCAGACCTGCCCCCTTAGACCAGACCCCGCCCCCACCTCAGCCAGCCCCGCCTCCAGACCTGCCCCCTTAGAACAGACCCCACCCCCGCCCCAGCTCTGCCCCCTTAGACCAAACTCCGCCCCACCCCTCAGCCGGCCCCGCCTCCAGACCTGCCCCCTTAGACCAGACCCCGCCCCCACCTCAGCCGGCCCCGCCTCCAGACCTGCCCCCGTGAGGCAGGCAGTTCCCACCACCTATGCTGCAGGAACCAGCAGGCCGATTTCAGACAGTGCCTGTCACCGTTGCCCTTGACAACCACGGCACACACCGCCACCCACCCCCCCCACCACCAAAGGGTCTGGCGTCCAGGGAGGGGATCAGTCCTGAGACAGAGTTTTCCCAGCAGAAGGAGAAGCTGAGAGAGTGGCAGAAACTCCCAGTGCCTCGGTGATGGGTGCAAAATCCACCCACAAAAGTTGGGATGCCCCTGCTGAGTGTGGCTGGACTTGGTGGCCGGCTGCAACCAACAGAACGTGGCCACGGCACGTGCACCCTCCAGGGCGGCTCTGCCCTCTCGGGGGAGCCCGCAGCCGCCTCCGGAGGACACTCAGCATCTCCGCCAAGAAGCCTCCGTGCTGCGGCCGGACAGATGACTGCGGTCCTGCACACCCTGACCAGAACTCCAAGGGAGACTGAGCCAAGCCAAGCGGGAGAGCGGCCCCCAGGCCCCCTCCCGCGGAAACCACGTGGGAAAGACACCCGTTTATTTTTCAGGCCGCTAACTTCTGGGGTAATTCGGTTGGATGGGTGGGTGGGTAGGTATACTGACGGATGGATACGTGGTTGCGTGGATGGGCGGATAGATATACAGACGGATAGGGTACGACGGGTGGATATATGGAGGGATGATGGGTGGGTGGGTGGTTGAATGGATATATAGATGGATGGATATATGGACGGGTGGATGGACGGGTGGGTGGGTAAGTGAAAGGCCACCTAAGGTCCCGACAGCTAAGGCCCCCCCACAACTCTGCCATCAGGAATAACGGGGGCCCTTCCTCTCTCCAGGACAGCAGTCACAGACCCTCGAGGGCCACGGGACACCGGCACACACAGAGCTCCAGGTTATGAGGGGCACATAGCCTGCCTACCCGCCCACAGGGGTGGGCTCTCAGCAGCCGTGTCTCTGCCAGTCTCTGCCGCCTGGCCAGAGCTGTGTGGTCCTGACACGAACACCTGACCCAAGGTGCGCCTCTACGTTGAACAGACACGGAGACTCGGCGTTTTGGAACCAAGTCAGTTCAAAGGTCGGGCGCTCTGGAGGTTCCACACGCTCCTGCTGATTCGACCAAGGTGCCGTCCTGCCACGCTCATCGGAGACAGTTTTGGTCAGCTGCAGCTACGGGGTCCTTTGGGCCGCACGACAAACCCACGAGAAAGGTTTTATTACGCCCATTTCACAGACACAGAAGCCAAGGAGCGGAGGGGAGAACCGACCTGTCCGAGTCCCGCGGCTACTCAGTAAGGAGAACACTAACGCCTCGCCTGTGCCGGTATCCCCCCTGGTCCTCACAAGAGCCCTGCTGGACCACCCGAGCAGGGATGTTCACCCCCAATCTGCGGGTGAGGAAACCAAGGCTCCGCGAAGAGAAGGGACTCTCCAAGGTCATGCAGGAAGTCAGAGACAGAGCTGGGGCTCAAGCCAAGGTCTTCAGACCCTCGGGCAGGGATCCTCGGCCCCGTCCGCCCCTCCGTGCCTGGCCCTATTCCCGGGGCCCCCGCAGTTGCTTCCGCAAAGTGCTGGACGGTGTCCCCTGAATCTACCCAAGGACCCAGGGAGACAACTCATCCGGCCCCTGAGCCGCTTCCTGAACAAGCAGAGGCAGAGCTGCAGGCCCCAGACCAGGGGGAGGGGTCGGCAGCACCCACGGCACCCACCCCGGTCCAGCCAAGTCCCACCCCGCTTACGATACTCCCAGGGTGGCACTCCTGTCCCTTCCGCGCCTGGAGGCCTCGGTTATGACCATCCGGTGTGGGGCTGGAAAGCTGGGTGCCCTCTGGGTGATGCGGGCACTCACCCCGGAACGACGGGGCACAGGGGGTGACAGGATTCCATCAGAGTCTGCGGGGTGGACGGCGGGAAGCCAGGGCTCAGGGGACCGGGGAAGCAGGGAACTGCCATCGGGGGCCCAGGAGAGAAAGGACCAGCCTGGACGTAGCCCCCGTCGAGGCGCCAGCCCCAGGCAGCGACTCCCCCCACCCCCAGCCGTGGACAGGAGGTGGCCCTGACCTCTGGTCCCTGGCCAGCTGTCCCAGCCCGAAGGACATCCCAGCTAGAAGGTGACGGGAAAGATGAAGTTGTTTGGAACTGGGCAGAAGACGAAAACCGACAATACAGAGAAGAGACTTTTTATTAACGGGGCGGGCAGGACACCTACTAATCCCTAAGAGTGCACCCAGAAGCTGAGGGCCTGCCGGAGACCTCATCCCGGAACGACAGAATCTTCCAGGAGCGTGAACCAGCCGGCAGAGCTAGATGTCCTGCCACCGTCTGCCTACGGCCACCCCAGCCACCCCATCCAGCTCACTCTGGGCGTGGGACCCTGCTCGAGAACCACCCGTCTGGGCGGTGGCATCAGTGTGGGTTTCCGAACTGGGCCGATCCAAGTTCAAACCCTGACCAAGCCCTTTTCCAGGGAAACTTGGGTAAGTCCTGGAACTTTCTGCTCTGTGGGCATCTTAGAGATAAGACAAGGGTCACGATCTCGCCCTGGAGGTTATGGTCAGGGTCAAACAGGACAAAGCGTTGAGGGGTTTCTACACGTGGGGCACCGCCCAAGGTTGTTGGGGGTCACGCCCGCTCTGTGCGGCCCCCGCAGACAGGGCCACCCTCCGCGATGCCCTCAGCTGGAAGGACTTCCACGCGTCCGGGGCGACGGGACAGGGGCACGCTGACATCTGCACCAGGGCACCCTGGGTCCCGGCACGCTGAAGCTGCCGTTAGGACAGGAAGCCTGCAGATGGAGGTGGCTGCACCCGCTCCCGCCCCCTAGCCACACCCCAACCCCGGGCTGGCCCCGCCCGCCCACGGCTGCAGGGCTCCTGACAGCCCCCAGAAAGGCGGTGGGCTCCCGGGTGAGGCCCTCTTGGGGGGCCGGCCCTAGAAGGGCAGGGCCAGGAACGCTCTGTCTGCAGGCCGCCCAGCAGCCGGGGACGAGCCCTCCGTGCCCCCACAGCGTCCACCGCAGCAGCCACGCGGGATGCTAGGGGCCCTGTGGCCCCCGCCGTGGAGACAGTGACACTCACTGCAAATGTGTCACGAAGCACCCCAGGGAAAGACTGTAAAGCACACCCACGGCAAAGCTGTTCCGAGTGGCTACGACTTATCGGTGACATTTCAAGGGGGCATGCCCTCGGGGGCACGGGACGCAGAGAAGCCACCGCCATCTGTTGGCGCCGGCTGCTTTCAAGCCGCTGGGGGCAGGAGGGGGGTGCCTGGGGCCTCCGGCAGGGTAGCCGGCCCCGCAGTCCCCCGGCACCCCCATTTAGGTGTGAGAACTGCGGGGACCGCTGAGGCACGGTTTCCCTCTGGGCTCCTGAGATGGAGACAGGGCGTGAGCACTGAAAGGGGGTAAACGTGGGCAGCAATGACCCACCGGCCGCCCACCCGCACCCGATCCAGGTGGGAAGGCTCCCACCCCGGGAGGGACGGCAGAGGGAAGAGGGGCCTCGGGGTCCCCGCCCCTGCCCTGGGCCCAGAGAAGGAGTGACAGGGAACAGGGGGTCTGCGGCTGGGACTGCAGGCCCAGGGAGGCGTGGGCAAGGGTCCTGGGGGGAGCCAGGTTCTCAGCGTGCCCGGGTTGCAGAGTCGGGCAGAGGCTGGGCAGCGGCCCCGGTGAGCAGACAGGCAGGGAAACCCGCCGTTAGAAATGGGCTCACTCCTCGGCCTGGCGCCCGGACTCAGAAACTAAACCCAGTTCCAGAGACCGAGAGCATCACGCTTTCCCCCCAACGTGGTGACCGTACAATCCCATCCCCGCCGCGCAGACAAACGCCAAGCATCCCCTCGGTTCCCGGCCCCGGGCCGCTCGGGCAGGCTGGTCTGGTCTCAACTGTGAGCCAAACAGGACGACGTCCCCAAACGGCCCCCGTAAAAGTAACGGTCTTACAGTTGGGAACATCTATGCCGCGGGGTCCGACATCTCGCCCAGCACAGGAAACCCCGCTGAACCACCCTCCCCGGCAAAACGCGTCCTGTGCCCGAGCGACCCCGGGGGAGCGGGACCACGTCCTCCTGAGCCCCCCTCCCTTGCCGTACGAGGTCAGACTGTGGGACACAAGGGCTCTGGCCCGGATCGCAACGCCTCCCGGCCCGCGATCACAGCCGCCAGCCCGGGTTCTGCTTCGGAAGCCACACCGGAAAACAAAACCACAGCTGACAGCTGCTGTCTGTGAGAGGCACAACGATACCACCACCCGCCCCAGAGGCCCGCGGCCGAACCCCCCGGCGCCCAGGAGTGTGGCCCTCTACTTAGCTGGTGTGATTACACTCGGAAGCTGGCGGTGTGGAGACCGTCCGACTGTCCGGGAGGGCCCGGCGTCGCCACGCGGGAAGCGAGGGCTGAGGAGAGGGGCCCACCCAGGACGAGGTCAGCGGGGAGGGGGCCGCCCCGCAGGCAGAACGGGGCCGGGACCCCGCGAGAGCTCGCGAGCGCCCCCGCGAGCTGGAAAACACTGGGGCCGCCCTGCCCACACCTTGATTTTGGCCTGCCGACACGTGGGGCCTCTGGAACCACAAGGCGAGTTCACATGGTTCCAGACCACGAGCTGTGCGGTCACCTGTTAGGGCCGCACGAGGAGGGGAGCGTCCACCCTCACGGGCCCCCGACAAGGCGGAGCCAGATCCCGGCCCACCCCCGGCTTCTTCAACCGCTGCCCGCAAAATGTCATCCCCAGGCTCTCGCTGACCCCGTCGTCCCCTCGGTAAACTCTGGTGCCCACGTTCGCACGCCTCGTCACGTGGCGACCTCACGCCGTGGACGTGTGACCCCCTGTCAGGCCGGCTCAAGACCAGGAAGGACTGGGGGTCTTGGCCTCCCTTGGTCCGAACGGCCCTCCTCTCACCTGCGTCCACCCCGTGACGGCCCCGTCACGCCGACAGCCACGCGCCGAGTCCCCTCATCCCGCATGCGTGCACTTGGGATTTAAGACCCAAACGTACGGGGCTCACGTTTCTTCTCCTCAACCTCAAACTTACTTTTCCTCCTCAATTCTGACCCATCTAAGTCACCTTGGAGCCTGACTTCCAGGGTGAGAAACCGACCAGGCTCCCCTGCAGGGCCCCACACCCGCTGTGTCCCTTCAGACCACCCCCGTCCCCACCGGCCCGCTGAGGCTGGAGGCATGGCCCACACAGCCACCCCTTTCCTAATCCCCCCCAAAACAAGGCACAGCCCAAAGACAAAAAATTGAAGGGTTTCTGATGATGCCTAGGAAGAAATACGGAGGAAGTAGCAAGTACTGAACTTGAGGACGTGGAAGCGTTCCCAGAATCCCACAGGCCCACGCAGTGTGGCCCCTCTGAGACCATCGTGAGATGCGGGCGGGCGTCTCCTGGACTTTAAGCCCTGAAGATGCACAGAAGAGCCCCCCTCCGCCCCCGACGCCCCCACACCCCCGAAAGAGTCAGCCACTTTCCCTGAGCGAAGATGCCGCCTTGCAGAGGAGGTCGGGGCCCCCCCGCCTCTGGTGGGCAGCTCGCACCCGCGTCCCCCGCACCGTGAGAGCCTGAGGTCACTAAGGTTCTGGTTAGTACAGGACGAGCCCTCTGCAAATCCCTTCACAGGCACTAAGCGCTCAGACACTTGGCATGACCCAAACCGTGGCTGGGATCGCCCTCGACTGACTAACAAAAATGCTCCCAGAACTGCCCAGAGCCAGATGAAGCCCTGCAGAACTTCATCCTGCTTCACCCCATCCAGTCTGGCCGCTGAGGTTCAGCTCAGCCCAGGACGAGCCCCTCCTTCCCAGAGGATGGGGGAGGGGGCGGGCAGAGCGCAAAACCACGTCCCTGTAACAACTACAAGACAACTCCACCTTCCCAGGGGCTCACGTCTTCAGTAGACACTTCTCCCAAGACACCCAGACGCACGAAAAGACGCTCAACATCACTGATCCTCAGGGAGATACACGTCACAACCACGAACCACCATGCGACAACGCCCACGCCCGCCAGAGTGGCTAAAATCAACACCGCGACAAACAGCAGGCGCCGGCGAGGATGTGGAGAAAGGCGAACCCCCGTGCATGGCTGGCCGGGGTGCAAACTGGGGCAGCCGCTCTGGAACGGGGTGGAGGGTCCTCAGAAAGGTGAAAACAGAACTACCCTACGACCCAGGAATCCCTCCCCTGGGTGTTTACTCCCCAAAATAAAAACATTAATTCAAAGATCCACGCACCCGATGTTTACAGCAGCACTATCTACAACGGCCGAAACACACGCATGCACGCACACACGCACGTGCACACGCCGGAAGGCTACTCGGCCATAAAAAGGATGAAGTCTTGCTGTGCCTTGCAAAGACGTGGATGGACCTAGAGAATACGCTAAGTGAGATAAATCAAACACAAACACCGCGTGATTTCACTCAAACGTGGAATTTAAGAAACAAAACCAACGAGCACAGGAGAAGAGACAGCGCGGCCAACCAAGAAACAGACGCTTACCTGTGGGGACCACGCCGGCGGTTACCAGGGAGGGTGGTGGATGGAGCAGGGGACGGGGGTTGAGGACGCCCTCGTGGCAGGCACCCGGTGCTGCTCGGAACCCCTGTGTCGCACACCTGAAACTAACATAACACCGTATGTTAATTACGCCGGAACGAATAAATAAACACAAAACCCCTCTGAGTTTAAACACGCAAAAGACACTCTCGCACACGGTTTTTAAGCATCTTCACCACGAATTAAGAGAAGACACGCTAAGTGGAGGAAGCCAGACACCAGCGGTCAGACATGGTGGGGCTCCGTTTACATGAACTATTCACAACAGCTACGTCCCAGACCCGGAAAGCAGACTGGCGGTTGCTGGGGGCTGGCGGAGGGAGAGGACGGAAGAATCAACGGGTCCAGGATCTCCTTCTGGGGGAGACAAAACGTCTTGGAACCAGAGAGAGGTGACGGCTGCGTGATACCGTACGTTCACTGAATGCCACCAAATTGTTGCTTTAAAACAGTTCGTATTATGTAATGTCACTTTTTAAAAAAATTTTTTAACGTTCATTTTTGAGACAGAGAGACAGAGCGTGAGTGGGGGAGGGGCAGAGAGAGAGGGAGACACGGAGTCTGAAACAGGCTCCAGGCTCCGAGCAGTCAGCACAGAGCCCGACGCGGGGCTCAAACCCACAGACCGTGAGATCGTGACCTGAGCCGAAGTCGGATGCCCAACTGACCGTGAGCCCTGTGGGCACCCCTGGAACTTTGATTTTTTTTATATTTTACTTTTAAATAATCTCTATTCCCACCGTGGGGCTCAAACTTAAAACCCTGAGGCCAGGAGTCACGTGCTCTACTGACTGAGTCCCCCGGGGACGCCGAGGGTGACTCGGAGGGGACGGCTGAAACAGGCAGCAGGTGCGGCCGCGAGACCAGAGAGAGAATCCGAGCACGGGTCACCCCGACCACCGTGGTGGGGACAGGCAGAACCCCGCGCCCCGGGCCCGCTGCCAGGGCCCGAACTCGCTGGGCGTGAGCGGTGTTCACAGGACCCAGCATCAGGGACACACTTAGGCAAGACCAGGCGTGCGCACGGACACCCGCCGCAGGGAAACAACACTCGTACTCGCGCTGCCTTCTGATGCTTCCCGCTCTGGCGTCGTCTGTGTCGTTAGAAAAAGACGCCACAGCCCACCGGCACGGCTCCACGCAGCCTGTGCCTCCACGGTGACTGCCCCACTCTCCACAGACGCCCCTCAGGGGCCCCCGGAGGCTGGGGGAGCGGGTAGGGGCAGGCAGGCGTCAGAACCAGGGCTTCAGAGCCCCCCGGGAACTCCCGCTCCCCCCAGTGGCGGACGCACACCCAGGACGGGGGTCTGTCACCCATCTGGCGCGAGGGGCCTACTCCACCCGTTCCCAGCAGACAGGGAGGCACTCTGTGCAAATCGGAGACTAACGTCACGGCAGGAAAAAGGGCCAAAGGCTCCCAGCGGCGACTCCCAGGAAAACCAAGAATGTGCCAAGGACGCAGCTTGTTAACTTGAGCCCGTGCCCAACCCCCAGCCCAGCGCCCCGGAGCCGGCCCGCCTGCAGGGGTGGGAGGACGAGGGAGGAGGGGAGACTCTGAGAAAAGACTTCTTAAATTATGAATGAGAGCCCCGTTAATCATCTTTGAGAGACACAAGAGGGCCTGATTCCTTTTTAATTACTTTGGGCGCTCGCCTGCCTCCCTGATGAGGTCCCCCAGCAGAGCCAGCGCCGCGGGGCTCCCGGGGGTGTACACACGAAGACATGCTCAGCACCCCCCCCCCCCGAGAGCGGAGGGACTTAGGGTGACGTGACAGTGCGGACTCACAGGGACGAGGATGCCAGTGTTGGAGGGCGGGAAGGGGCACCTGTGGATGCGCGTCAAGACTGAACTGCACGCGCTCTGACCCGGCACTTCCACACGTGCCTACTTCCCAAAGGAAACACCTGGAAAAAGTGCCGGAAGGGGAAAGGCCGACAACCGGGCAGCGGCCACCACGATCGCTCACCTCCGCTCGCGGGGTACCGGGCGTGGACGGAGCAGGTGAGGGCCTGGCCCTGGTCACCGCCGGCGTCCCCCGCGCGGGACGCGTGTCGTCCCTGCTGCGGGGGGGAGGGGACGATGCCTCAGGCCCTTCCCACGGCGCGTGCGAAGCGCGACTGACCGCGCCACAGGCCTGCGCTTAGGACAGCGCGTGACCCCGCGACCGCCTCCCGCAGACACGTCTGGAAGCGTTCACCGAAGCAGCGAGTGCCTGTTGGGTGTCTACCGTGCACCAGGCGCCGGACGCAGAGCTGACTGAAACAGACAAAAGCCTTTGTCCTTGAGGCGCCGGCAACCCGGGAAGCGGGACCGCAGGACGAGCAGGCTGGACAGCAGCAGCGTCAGGCACGATGACGGCCCTGCACCCACTCTTGCCAACGAGGGCAGGGCACCTCCCGGCTCGCGGGCCAGCCCCCCGGGGCCGCTGCACGGCCGCCCGGCAGAAATGTCTGCTGACCACGCGGACGGGCACCGGAGAGTAAAAAGGCGAGGCCACGGAACGACACGCTTCCTCCTCCCCTGAGCTGCAAGTGTCCTGTGTGTCACTCCTGTTATGACACGAGTGACGTCCTCGAAACCCCGCAACGATTTGGAGGCGCCACTGGTGAGACTCCCCCCCGCCCCCCCCACCGCGAGGTCCCACCCTTGAGAAGGGATTCTTGACCCGTGCTCGGGCCGCTTCCCCTCGACAGGCGTCCCCAGTCGCTCTGCCGCGACTCCTCCTCCACTCCCTCCACACGCTCCTCAAAGGCCCACGTGCTCTGTCTTCCCTCTGATCGCCGTCCGATGCCCACGTCAGCCCCCCAAGGACACGACCTTCACAGCTGAGCTTCCCTGCGCACAGCTGACGCTAAGTCTGGGCACGGACATGAGGACCGTTTTCCCACCAAGGAGCGACCACAGATACGCCCGGCTCGCCCTCGCACGCCCACCCCGCCACCCTCCTCCCCCCAGTCGGCTCCTTTTGTGCCCTTGGCATTCTAGAGCTCTGGTCCAGAAGACCCGTTTCTGCATCTCACGGGTCTGGGGGCTAGGACGCGGGAGGATGGTCTAGGCCTCGCAAGAGGACCCATCAAAGCTGAGGTCCTTGCCCGTCCGCACCCCCGGCCGAGCCTGGGGCCTCCGGGCCCCCAGGGCGCCGGAGTCCCTGCGAGTCCACGAGACGCGGGACACGCGCTTGCTGAAGGTAAGACACACGAGCAAATCAAGGAGGCACTGGTTGTGCCTCTGTGTCCACTCACGTTCTTAAAGTTACTGCTTCATGAAGACTCCCAGCCTTCAGCAACGGTTTGTCACCTGGAAACGCTGACATACCTGACTCGTGGGAGGAGGCAGGAGGCTTAGCAAGAGCCACCTGGGCCTCCCCTCTGCGCGGGTCGATGTGGGGTGAGGGGGGGTGGACGCGGGTAAGGGGGGTGGGTGGACGTGGGGTGAGGGGGGTGCACGCGGGTAAGGGGGGCGGGTGGACGTGGGGTAAGAGGGGGGTGGACGTGGGGTAAGGGGGGTGGACGCGGGTAAGGGGGGCGGTTGGACGTGGGGTGAGGGGGGGGTGCACGCGGGGTAAGGGGGGGTGGACGCGGGTAAGGGGGGCGGTTGGACGTGGGGTAAGGGGGGTGGACGCGGGTAAAGGGGGGGCAGGTGGATGTGGGATAACTTGGGGGGGCAGATGGATGTGGAGTAAGGGGGGGCAGGTGGACACAGGATAACGGGGTGGGGGGGAGGCGGGTGGACGCGGGGTAACAGGAGGCAGCGTGGCGGACACCACACCTGAGGTTGTACGTGGAGGCAGGTGCAGCCCAGGAATCAGACCTCCCCTCACGGCCCTAGGCTGGGCCTCAGAAACTTCACCCAGAAATAGAAATGGGACACAGCGCTGAGAGCAGGGTGGCCGTGATTATACCCAGAATACGTGGCCCAACCGCTGGACGAAAACCTCGCAGCCAGGTACACAGATCTAGGTGAAACTTCGGCGAGTCGACCCCAAGGAAAGTACACAGCCCCTGCGCTGTTACCTATGGCTGCATACACGTTATGCACGCTACCCCGAAACAGAGCCACTCACGACAACAAAAACTCGTTATCTTTCAGCCCGTGCAGGCTAGGGATTCAACCGCAGCTTGCCGGGGGTTCCCGGCTCGGGTCTCTCATGAGGGCACAGCCAAGACGGGCCCCAGAGCTGCATCATCTGAAGCCTCGCCTGGGGCCGGAGGGTCGGCATCCTGGACGGCTCCCTCACCGCCCGGACTCTCTGGAGGCTGCCCGGGTGTCGTCACAACGCGAGAACAACGAGGAAACTGCGATGCCTCGTAGGACCTAATATCGGAAGTCGCGCACGGTCACGCTCGCTGTATTCTGTTCGTTAGAACAAAGTCACTAAGCCCCACCGTCGCTCAAGGGAAGTGGAATTAAGCCCAAGGTGGTATATGCCCAAACATCTGTAGGTAGATTAGAAATCCGCCCCATTCCAGAAAAACAGACCTCCACGTCTGGGGCTCAGGGGTCCCGCAGCTCTAAAAGCAACTCCTTGTGACCAGTCTAGTGCAGATTCCGCCATTAACAAGCACTCCTCGGGGCGCCTGGGTGGCGCAGTCGGTTAAGCGTCCGACTTCAGCCAGGTCACGATCTCGCGGTCCGTGAGTTCGAGCCCCGCGTCGGGCTCTGGGCTGATGGCTCAGAGCCTGGAGCCTGTTTCCGATTCTGTGTCTCCCTCTCTCTCTGCCCCTCCCCCGTTCATGCTCTGTCTCTCTCTGTCCCAAAAAATAAATAAATGTTGAAACAAGCACTCCTCATACTCGCAGAGCACAAGTACAACTGTGCACGGCTTACTCTGAATACAAATACAAATCACCTCGATATAATTGTCAACCAGAACACCAGATAAGGGGGCGAAACCCTGCAACGTAAAAGACAAGGAATCAGATCATTAAAGAGAAAAGCTGACGCCCAAGGGATTAGAAATAATTCTGAAAACAGGAGATGAGAAACCACCACCAACAACCCTAATTAGTATCTTCAGGGAGAATCCAGGAGACATAGCATCTTGTATAAAATAAAACGATTCTACAATATTTAAACACTCAGAGAACATGAAGGAACCCTTAGAGGTTAAAAATATATGGCCAAAAGTATTTTTAAAACATGTAAAAAGGCTGTTAAAAAGTCAAATCCAATAGCCTGGAAAACATTACAAAAAGAAAAGAGACAGCGGGGCGCCTGGCAGGCTCAGTCAGTGGAGCGTGTGACTCTCGATCTCGGGGCCGTGGGCTCGAGCCCCACGCTGGGTGTCGAGATCACTTAAAGTTAAATAAAAATTAACAAGAGAAAGTGACAGAAAGGTGAGAGGAGAAAATAAGAGGCAAACCAAAGAAGTCTGGGAGGCCCCGCAAACGCAGGGTAACCAGCAGGGCTCCGAGAAGGCGGAGGGAGAAGATACCTTTTCCAGAAAGCTAGGGAATTTATCAGATTTGGACGACACGACTCTACTGAAAGTTCACCAGGTTTTCAAGCGTAACCGATGAAAACAAGAACACTCCATAAACGGTTCGCTGGGAAGTCTCAAAGCACCGAGGACAGGGGGCCGCCTGGCGGGCTCAGCGGGTGAAGCATCTGGCTCTTGGTTTCGGCTCAGGTCACGATCTCACGGCCTGCGAGTTCAATCCCTGCGCCGGGCTCTGTGCGGACGACGCGGAGCCTGCTTGGGATCCTCTCTCCTCTCTCTCTCTGCCTCTCCCCGACCCGTGCTGTCTCTGTCTCTCTCAAAATAAATAAGAAACTTAAAAAGAAAATCAAGGGTAAAGAGAACGCCCTTTGACATAAGGCAGAAGTTGGCAAACCATCTGTCTTTGTGAATGAAGTTGTCAGGCTTTTGTGATAGGGAACGCTTCACCAATCTGCAAGTCGTCCTCGCACGGGGCCGTGCTAATCTTCTTTGCGTCCTTCTGATTCTATTACACGTGCTGCCCAAGCGTGCACTTTGTCAATGAAGTTTTACCGGAACACAGCCACGCCCGTTTGTGCCTTGTCCACGGCTGCTTCGTGCTACCACGGCAGAGTTAAGCGGTTGCAACAGAAGCCATTCAGCCGACAAAGTCTAAAATATTTCTCATCTGGCCCTTGACAGAAAAAAATCGCTGACCTTTGCTCTGGAGAGAAAGCTTCCAGAAAAAGAGTGCAAAACAGACAACAATTCACTCGCAATAGAACAAATCAACCTGGCACCAGGAACGTTTCGCAGCCTCACCGAAGGCCAGAAGACAATGGGAAAATACCATCAAGGCACAGAAGGGAAAATCACGTTTGTCCTAAAACTCTACACTCCTCTGGACTATCCACACCATCCAGCCCGTCCACACCATCCACACTATCAAATGCTAGGAGAACGTCAGGGCACTTTCGAGTATTAATGGATGCCAAAGACTCCCCTCCCGTGTGCCTTCTTAGGGAGCTGATTGAGGACGTGCTCCGGACAAACGAGGGAGTAAATCACTCAACAGAAGACAGTCCCTGCATGCGGCAGCGTGATGTGCCCGGAAAGCACTCAGTGAAGACTGGAGCCAGAAGGCGGACATGTGGGGAGGGGAGAACCCGGGAGATGTGCCTGTAGCCTTGAGGATCTGGAAACGTCCCGGAGGGGATGGGGTGCTGGGGGATGGGACAAAACAGGCAACACAACGGCCGTGGGTGGAGCTTCTCGAGACACAAGGGGCCTCGACCCTGAGCTCGTCTGCTGCCGGAGGGACTTGACCGGAGGGTAAGTCCACTTCCCTGGGAGGGAGGACGCTTCATTGATGTTTGGTCCAAAGTCCACTTACTCTAGAGACAAGTTTCAGAGCCACCAAGACAGGTTTCATGACAGTTGTTTTAAATCACAATTTTCCTTGTTATCAAACTTCCATTTTCCAAGTGAGGAAATGGGAATCAGAGAGGTTAAGTCACACGCTCAAGGTCACAAGATCGGGATCAGTCTCAAGATTCAGAGCCAGGATTCGAACCCAGAACCGTCAGGCTTCAAAGCGTGGCTCCAGATTTTCCCTCCTCCCCCTTCTTTCCCGGGGAGGAGGGGCCGGTTGCTGGCAGGTGTTCACCAAGTGGGCCAAGGCCCCTAGCTCCTGCTGGGCTCCCGAGTCCCCGCTTCCAGTGGACAGACTTGACTGGCCCAGCACAGGCCGACTCCGCCCCGGAGGGCCAAGCGGCTCTCGCCGGGGGGCAGCAGAGGCTGCGGGGTGCCACCGAGTCAGGAGGGCAGTTCCTGGGGAGACAGAGGGCGTACGGGCAGGAAGGCCGTCCCGAGAGGGCCTGTCACGAGGGTAAAGGTGCATCAGGCAGGATTGGCCGACTTCACCTGGCCGTGTTCACCAGCGTCTACGGCCGAGCAGAGCTTCACGACTTTTCAGCAGACGGGCTCTGGATCCCCACCCCGAGCAAGGTCCCGCAGCTCAAGAGCAGAAAACAGAAACGCATTTCCTTCTTCCCGGGCTCGGGCGTGGGGTGATTACTCGGCAAACGGCCCCGTCACATTTGGTCATCTCGGACATTTCTCCTACCCACCAGCTCCTCTTCCCGAACGGATCCAGAGACATTCCTCAAAATGTTCTGCTCCAACAAGCGTGTGACAAGACAGCTTGTCAGGTTGTCTCTTTCTTGCCAAAACGAGGCCACGACGCTGAGGTCCAGTCCTTCCTTCGTTTAGAAACGATGTGATAATGGCGTGCTGGCTTAATTTTCCGAGAAATGAGATGCTCCTTGGCTGGCGACGCTCCCGCAGCCCCACGAGGACGCGTCATTATCTCCTTTGAGTCGTTCCCGTGGGAGTCCCCTCATTAATTTAAGATATAGATGAGGGCTGTTCAAACAGGGAGCTTAACGAGGTTAAATCCTGCCGTGTCACTGAAGCGTAGTCGTGGCACTGCGGCCGAAGACCAGCTCCAGCCACCAGGGGTTCCCGAAGGAAGAACGGCGCCGGTGAAACTAAAACAAAACTAAAATAAAAAACTCACACTAAAATAAAAATGGACACAGACAACAGAAGTCGGTTGAACTGGTCGATTTACTGCAGTAAACGTGGCATTATGTTTGCTGGCGATTTCCTTGTAACATACGTCATCTATGTTTTTCTAACGTTACCTAACTTTGAAAACGTTCCTATGTGTAATCAAGCTTTAAGAAGTAACGTGGCGATTTTCCCCTAGTTCTCCCGCATACCCTTTGATTGTTGATTAATTTCTTACATTATTCCATTACGCATCTGCGTTTATCTATAATCTACGAAGCATTTGCTTTGCTGTTCTCGTGAAAGGCCCTCCGTTTCTCAACACCTCAAGGGGAACAGTGACAGGGACGTGACCTCCTAACCACATGAGGCCAGAAGAACAATGTGTCTGCCTCGGTCCGAGGTGCCAGAAAGGGGCTGAACAGGCCTTAGAAACCCACGCCTCATACATTCTGAGAGAGACAACGCACCTAGGAACCAATGAACCATTCTGTACCTTAACCGACTGGGTTCAGTCATCATCTGGAATGCCTCCGGGGGGCCGGGTGGGCCTAGGGGTTGAAGTCACTTGTGCCCAGAGATACACTCTTAGTTGCCGGAGTGGGGCTTTCAAATCCATATGTCTCTCCTTTACAGGCCCTCTTTGCTGGCAAAGGCATGAGGCTATCCTTCCTGCGAGTAGAGGAGTCTCCATAGGGGATGGCAAGGGCGAAACGTAAGGCCGCACAATCTCTTGCGGAACCTTATTTTCTTCCCTAATGGCTCTTTTCCCGGGGGGCCTGTCGAGGGCCATTCTCCAACAGACAATACCCCCGATACTTTTAAGGCCAAATTACCTAAAAGCGGGAGGGCGAGAAGCTTCCCTGTCGGTGGGCCGCCCTGCAGTCACCAATCCGTCCACAGCCTGGGCCCTGCCACTCAGGCCGGGACAGCTCGGCTTCCAGCACCCTGGGGCAGTTTTGCCGGACGCGTCCCACACAGTCACTGCCAAGCGCCCCTCCACGGGGAGCGCGAGCGGCCAGCAGTGACTGGCAGGCTGGTTTTCCAGGGACACTGGCATTAAGGGAGATCAGCTCTGTCCGTGACGGGCCCCTGGCCAAAATGACTACCTATCCACTCCGACACCGGCAAGTCCCGGCACACCCGATCACACGTGCATGGAAGCACCACGCACACCTGCACTCACCCCTGCATCCCCGCACGCACACCTGCCCTCGCGCCTGCACCCCTGCACGCACACTCACGCACACCTGCACCCCTGCACGCGCACTCACATGCCTGCACGCGAATCACACCCACGCACGTGTTACACAAAGGGCGTTACGTAAAGCACGGGGTCTCAACTAATCATCAGATGTTGTACCTCCAAGATGCCACGAACCTTCCAGAACAAAAGAGCACCAGACAAGAGCTTCTTTTCCTTCCTTTCCTCACAGAGACCCTAACAGCTCCATGGGAAGGGGGGTCGCTACGGATGGGCTCTAATTAAATCCGGTGGGTCAGGGTACAGGAGGGGCACCTCCACGCCCTTCCCCCGGGTCCCTGACCGCACGCTGCCTTCCGGCCGTCCCCGAGCGGAGGTGCTGGCCCGCTGCAGGCAGCAGGGCCGCGGGCCCCACGGCCCCTTCCCTTCCAGCCTCAGACCGCGGGACCAGCAGGAGGGTGACCATGCCCCGCAAGGCGCGCTGGGAGCCAGAGAGGTACAGATGGGACTCCGTGAGAGTACCACAGCAGGGAGAGCGGTCGCTCCGTCCCCGACGTCCAGGAGACACTCCAGCTGGACCCTGCAGGGAGAGCCGACGCCCCAGAGCAAGGAGAGGCCGCTGCAGACAGACCGGAGAGCGAGAAGTGTGGGAGCACGGACGGCGGGCCGTGTCGGGGCCGCTGGGCTGGACAGGTACGAGGGCTCGGTGTCAGGTGAGGAATTCAGGCTTCGTGGCCTGGCAGTGGGAGGTTTTCACACAAACGAGCGACAGTTTTCATCCTGGGGGAAGCTCAGACTGGGAACAAACGTGGGGACGCCGAGGCAGCAGTCAGGAGCAATGGTGTCCTGCTCTAAGGCAGGGACAGCGGGAGTAGGGACAGGGGGTGGTGCAGGGACTCAAGGAACAGGGCTCCGATGCTCCGGGGCTCAGCGCGGACCGGCTCTCCTCGAGGGGAGGCGAGGGGCTGGGAGGGTCCTGGGGTTGGACCGCTGAGGCCCGGCTGATGGTGCACCTCCAGGAGAGGGGCAGGCACACAGGTGTGCACCGGGCACACGCACTCCTCAGCCAGCAGGCATCGGGCCCCACTCTGCTCCTCCCCTTACACCCCGTCCACGACTTAGACAATAGCTGTAGTGGCGGCGTTCAATGGGGCCCACGTGATTTGTGAGCAGCACTCCGCATCTGGTAAGAAGTTTCCATACCCAGACGGCTCTGTGAGCTGGTCAGTGGAGGCTCAGAGAGGGCGAGCAGCGTGGCTACTGTCACACAGCCAGGAAGTGAGAGCGTGGCCCCCGCCCCCTGAGCTGTGCGTGGTGGGCTGGAACGCAGCCGGGAGACCAGCCTGTTCAGCGCCTCGTCGCCCTCCGTCCCGACAGCCTGTGCCGAAGCCACTGTCATATTTCTTTCCTCCAGAAAGCAGCACAGCCAGAGAGATTATTTTGACATATTTCCTGAAGACGCTGTTTCTAGAGCACTTGCCTGATAAAAATGATATATTTATTCGGGACCGCCAAGAGCTTGCTGAAATGAGGAATTTATCTGCATAGCTTTTGTTATTAAAGTGATTCTTCTTGTTTATTTCCTCCTAAGCTACTGATTCCATCTATAATACATGAGTTTCAGGTAATAGAAATTTTTCATGCAAGTAAATATTTTAATAACAACCTCACGGCCTCGACTCAGAGCGTTCCTGGCAACAGCCTGTACACGAGAAAGCTGTGCCTTGGGGCTCAGGGGCCTGGGTTCTTGTCTCCTCCCTGCATCTGTGACCTGGGACAGAACCCAGCTGTCTCTGGGCCTCGGTTTCCCTATGTACAAAGCCCCCAACTCACAGGGGCCACCGTCGAGATCAGACGTGAGGACGGCTCCGAAGGGAGGCTGCAGGCTTTGCGACGCGCGGGCCTCGCGAGCTTGGGGTATCGGCTGTGGCTTGACCGAGACAGCGCGCTCCTCTCCGAAGGCAGTGGGGTCTAGCAAGGCTGAGCGGCCCCACCCTCCGAGGCTGTCGGGGACAAGGCCGGGCGGCCAGGGCCGCCGTCCCCGACGCGGGCCTGCCAGCTCGGTATACGGTGCTGGCCTTAAGGGTCAGGGCCGGGAAGGGCACACAGCACTCGCACTCACACCCTACTGCCCACCTCTGGCCACGGGGGCACCCGGCTCTGCCGGTCATGGCAAGGCCGGGAAACACAGCTTCTGGCCTGGGGGGCCACAGCCCAGCTAGCGCTTGGGAGCGGGGAACAGACGCCGGGGGACACTCAGCATCACGGGGCGGATGACCGCTCGGGACAGTGGCCGCAGAGACGGAAGGGTCCCCGAGGTCTCCGGGAGAAGCAGGCAACCGATCAGGTGCGTTCAGGCCCGCGCCCGCGTTCCCGCCTCGTGACCCGCGCCCGCGTTCCCGCTCACACCTGCACGCCCGCAAAGAGACTGGCTCGGCAAGGCAAGTACCTTGGGGTGATGGGGCCCGACCCTGACTTTCGGGGCAGAGCTGACGGTGACGCGATCCGGGACGCGGTGGCGAGGCCGGGGAGGCAGGGCAGGTCCCGCACCAGCTTCACCTCCCGGCCCCGGACGGCAGCAACGGGAGGACGGTCCGAGGCCCATGAGGTGGGCGCGGTCCCGGCAGGCCGGGCCTGGGAGATCACACCGCCGGGACCCGGCTCCCGTCGAGCCCGGGGCGGCCGTTGGCGGCTCCTTCCCCAAACCGGGCTGCTTCCCTCCTTGACCCCCACCCAAGGTGCTAGCCCCTTCCCCGCCTGAAGGCCACGCCCTCCCGCAACAGCGTTCTGTCTGAGCCGTGCCCGAGTCCCGGACAGGCTGACCCTCCATGGCGACTACGTCCCGAGCCGTGACCCCACCACGTGTCTCCCAAACCCACGGCGGCATCTGGGCCCCGGACCCAGGAGAGCCCGCAGGAGCACCCCCGGGGTGGCGGGAAAGCGGAGTGTGAAGTGACAGCAGGGGGGCAGGTTCACGAGGCTGAGCGTCACAGAGGCCGAGGCTGCGTCCCCGCAGACGGGCGACCACGGAAGGGCCCCGACTCCCTCCTCACCCTCCACGCACCGCCCACCACACGTTAGCACTCACGCGTGTTCCCGTCAACTCGTTCACAATTATTTGTCCAAACCACTTTTCCCCTCATTACTTCCTGCCCAGAGCGCCAGATTATATGAATTCGGGGCGCGGATGTCACGGAACCCGGCGGTGCCCCGAAGGGAGAGAGCCGAGCCTACTCACTAGGACGCTTTCGTTCAGCTCTAGGAAGAGCCAACGGCCCACACTGATGTGTTCCAGCTGCCTCGCGACACTGGGCTCCTGGGGTCACACCACAGTGCCCCCCCCTCCCCCCGCAGTTCTGACTGCAGGAAACCGGCACTCGTCAAGGTGTCTGGACAACCCACTGACCAAACTGCTCACCGGGACCCACACATCTGCAGCCTGGGAGGCCCGGGTCCCCCGGGAAGGAAAGTCACCCTGGTCGGGCACTTCCGGGCGACAGGCTGTGCTCGGTGTCGTCCTCACCTGGATGGTGCCCTGCCGTACCCACCCGTGTTTCCCGGCACACCCAGCGCCATCCTTCCAAACCCTCCTCTCCCGCCACAGGGCCTTTGCACAAGCTCTTGTCTGCCTGGAAGCCCCTTCCTACCCCTGTTCCTCTTGCTGCCCCTCCTTCAGCCGAAGCCCTAGTTCACTCTGAGAAAAACCCCAAGTCCTACAAGGCTCCGGGGTGGAGCCACCCCACAACACGCACGTCCTACCGGGGACACCCTGACATCCACGATTAGGACAGACCCACAGGTATAAACGGCACAAAGTGGGGGGGAGCGGGACGCGGTCCCTCCCCGCGTGGCTCTGCCCCAGCACCCCCGCCCCCAACGTCCCCCGGCCCACCTCTGGGCTCGGTGCGGGCGCTTCCCACTGGCTTCACCGGAGTCGGCCAAACTCCTGCTGCTGCTGCTGCCGCCGCCGCTGCTGCTGCTGCAGCCGCTGCCCCAACGTCACCGGCTCCGAGAGGCCCCGACGGTGCGGCGGCCGGCCTCCGTCACCGGCTGTCCCAGCCCGCGACCACAGAGGTCACCGGCCCCGGCACCGCACACAGCCCCGCACGTGCGCACGGACCTCCTGCCGCCCCGACCGGCACGTCCAGGTCCGGGGTGACCGGCCGGAGGCCTGGCCGTCCCGGGGGACTCCCGCTGCTGCTCTGCGCTGGTGCCAGGCTCCTCTCCCCGCCCCCCACACGGGAGGGACCCATGGAGAGACAACAAGACCGCCGATTCCACGGCTCCTGCGATAACCCGACAGGCCTCTCGCTCGGATTGGCCGGCTCGGGTCACGTGTCCCTGCCCACCAAGAAGTCCGGGGCAGGGAATACTCGGATTGGCCGGCTAGGGTCACGTGTCCCCGCCCGCCCAATCACTAAGGTCCTGGTGAGAAACACTCAGATTGGCCGGCTTGGGTCACATGCTCAGCCCGACTGAGCGCGTGCTGCGGCAGAGCCGTGTGGAGCAGTCGAAGGTTAGATGCTTGTTCGGGAGCCGAGGGAGGCCGAGGGGGCGCCGTGGCAGGGGTGGGGGGGACGGCGGCCTCTGGAGCGGCGAGGGAGGAGCTGCAAGTTCGTCTTGCGGCGGACAGGACGCATGGTGCAGGGTGTGTGGGGGCCCCGGCAGAGGCGCAGGGGACTGGGCTGGGGTCCACCGTGGGGGAAGGACGGGGGGGGAGGGGGGGGGGCGGAGGCTGCAGTCCGTGGGGAAGGGGGTACAGGCAGGGGAAGGGGCGAGGGCGCTGGGCAAGGGGACAGGGCTGTGGTCCCTGAGGGAGGTGAAGGAGTGGACATGGGGAGGGAAAGGGGCCAGAGCGGTGGGCGCGAGGACCTGGCAGGGAATGGGGTAGAGCCAGCGAGCGTGTCCCTGAGATTCACCTCTGCGCCACCTGGGGAGGGGCAGGAGGGTGCACGCACTCCTCCCCCTGCCCACCCTCCCCCACTCCTCCCTCCTGCCCACCCCTCCCCACCCTCCCCCACTCCTCCCTCCTGCCCACCCCTCCCCACCCTCCCCCACTCCTCCCTCCTGCCCACCCCTCCCCACCCTTCCCCACTCCTCCCCCTGCCCACCTGTCTCCCAGAGGAGAAGCACCCACTCTCCCTGCTCACTTGATGTGTACAAGCCTCCTGCCCCCAGCACGTCCACCCTTAGCCCAAGGGAGACAGGATCCATCACTCCCATGCAGGGTTCACGCAGGGCAGCCGTGACCCCGGCAACACAGCCGCAATTAGCCAACGTGGAACTGTGTTCAGGAGAAAATGAAGCATGAAATATGCAAAAATAATGAGCCCTTCACTGAAATTCCGGGAGCTGCTACGGGGTATGACCAGTGTGAGCGGCAGAGTCGCAATTTCTGGGGAGGAAACCCATTAATAAGGACAATGGCGAAATCGTTGTGTGAGGACCCCGGAACTCACTCGATAATTGATTCGGTCGATAAACGTGGTATTAATCCTCCCACAGTGTGTGACTTAAATGAGGCTTTTATTGACACATTGGGTCTAGTTTCAGATTTTGCAGCTGAAGCAAGTGGGGACGTTGGCAGTGGTGGGGAGGCCAGTGCCAGAGCCAGGCGGGATGACAAGTCACAGAGGAGAGAGCCTGCCTGGTGGCCCAGAGAAGACAGCTGCCATCAGGGCCCTCACTGTAACAAATCCCAGTGTCAGACTTCTGCCCAGATCAAGTCCCAGTGTCAGACCTCTGCTCACATGTTCGGGGCCAGGTGTGTGCCAAGCTTCCAGAGAGTTCTGAGAGGTCACAGCGCTGAGTCCTGCTCTTCCCAAACTCTCCGCGGGCAGGTGATGGCAGCTGTCAGAGCCCACCCGGTCTCTTCCCTCCCGGTTCCCTGGGACCTGCTCACAGGAAGCAGAGAGACATTGAAAGCACGGCTGCTGCTGTCAGACTCACGTCCAATGTGGGCTCAGTCACCTGCCAGCCTTTGACCCTCCACGGACAGAGGTCCTTTTTCTAGTCTGTGAACAATAAAAGCACCTACCTTGCAGGGGATTTGAAAAATAAATAGCATAACGTGTTGGGTGTTAAGTATTCAGTCCTGGGTCTAGCTCAGAATGGGGGCTCTCTCGATGGGACCGAAAATTCTCTATTTCTTTTCCTTTTATTTTTTTAATGTTCATTTATTTTTGAGAGAAAGAGACAGAGCGTGAGCAAGGGAGGGACAGACAGAGGGAGACACAGACTCTGAAGCAGGCTCCAGGCTCCGAGCTGTCAGCCCAGAGCCCGATGCGGGGCTCGAACCCACATACTGTGAGATCATGACCTGAGCCGAAGTTGGACGCGACGCTTAATGGATGGAGCCACCCAAGCGCCCCCAACAATTCTCTCTTTCTTTCATCAAGCCTGGACGCCCCCCGCCCTCCAGTCTCAGAGACGTGCCTCCTATGCAGGCGGCCAGTTCCTTGACGCAGAAGTCGGTTTCTAGTGCATTCCTAAGCATCCAGGCTGGGCTTTGCTCCTGATACTGAGGTGGGAGGCATGGATCCCAGGAATTGTTAAGCTCCTGAGACACCACCCCCATGGCGTTCAGGTTACACTCAAAGATCCTTCTTAGGAGATGCTGCCCTTGCGTTGACTGCCATTGAAGACCTTTCTTTACGACCTCTATGAACTGGGTTGAATTGGGTTTCTGAGTTCCGCAGCGAGGGATGACGGCATCAGGCTCACAAAGTGGCACTCCTGTGTCCTGCTGAGGTCTTCTGGCCTAAGGCGCCAGGGCCTTCTCAGGGACGCCTAGATCCCTGTTGTGGCCGGCGGCCAGATTGAAGGTGGGTGTCCTTTAGGAAACCCTGACCCCCTCCTTTTTTATTTTTTTTTAATTTTTTTTCAACGTTTTTTATTTATTTTTGAGACAGAGAGAGACAGAGCATGAACAGGGGAGGGGCAGAGAGAGAGGGAGACACAGAATCGGAAACAGGCTCCAGGCTCCTAGCCGTCAGCCCAGAGCCCAGAGCCCGACGCGGGGCTCAAACTCACGGACCGCGAGATCGTGACCTGGCTGAAGTCGGACGCTTAACCGACTGCGCCACCCAGGCGCCCCATGACTCCCTCCTTTTTTAAAGAGCCCAAGGAACAGGACGTTGCGGTTCAGTATCTTGGTCGAAGGAAACAGATTATCAACCGTGACAGCTGAAATATAATGAGGCTCTAATTGGCACCTTTCCTAAACGTTCCGTGCCCTGATCACGTGCAGAGTAGGAGGTATCATTAGGAAGAGAGCTGCAGTTTCCTGCTTTTCAACTTGGTACTTTTCCCACCATAACCCGGCAACCGTCACATCAACCAGCGTAATAACAGCCACAGAACAGCAGCAGCTGACGTCCATTGGGACTCCCTCTCCGCTCTGAGCCCCGCTAAGCTTTCTGACGCTCTCCCTTCTGCACGCGTGCGCGTGTGTGTGAAATAAAAGTCACATAAATAAAAATCTTTTGAGGAAGGTAATTGTCCTCGCTTTACGCATGAGGAGACAGGACGAGAGCCCCCGGCTAACCTGCCTAAGGCCACACTGCCCAGGGGCGCTGGGGCTGGGAGTCATCCCGGGCTCCCCTGTCTGCTTCCTCAGGTGCCCGACCGCTGTTTGGGAGACCGTGGTCCAACCCCCCTCACCGTCAGGCATTTCGGTTCTTTCGGGTTTTTTTACTCTCACAAATGCTGCCGCACTGGACACCCCCACCAGGAGTTTGCTTTCACACCTGCCTTACACTGTTCAGATACACAAACTGCTTGAGATCAGCGGGTTTTTTGCCCATTTTGTTTATTTCTGTATGTCCAGTGCCTAGAACAGACTAGCTCAAGTAGGCTCAATAAATATTTGTTGACCAGATGGAAGGAAGCAAGGAAGGGAGGTGGAAAGAAGGAAGGGAGACGGGAGGGGAGAAGGAAGGAAGGATGGATGAAGAGATGCACAAGTGGATGGGTAGGGGTGGGAGTCCTGCTCTCGCACAGACACCCGGAAGTCTCTGGCTCCTGCCCCTGTTGAGGACAGTGGTTCTCGACGTTGGCACGCGTGAGACCTTCCTGGAGGCCTTGTGAAGAATACTGATGCCCGAATTCTACCAGCACGTACTCGGGTTCTATCGGCCTGCAGGGTGGCCTGGGCATTGAAACGTTGAAAAGCTCTCCAGGTAACTCGAACATGGACAAGCGCGAGTTCACTGGTTCAGGCACTCTGAGGACCACCCTCATCGGAACCGCAGAAGGCACTTGTTACCAATGCCAAGTATCGTGTCCCGCCCACCAAGACTTCCCAATCACCACGAGCCCATTTGTGTTGATTTACGCCCAAGGGAAGTGTTCTTCCTCCCGCACTTACACCAAATTTAAAGGCAGGTGGTTTTCCTTACAGTGAGCATCAAGGGTTATTTTTGGTTCCCTAACGAGGAGAACGAGGGTTTCCTGGTAGACTCCGCACCTGGCCCCAGGTCTTAGCCTGTTATTCCAAATCAAATTTCAAGTTCAGCAAAGGCCCTTGGGGCAAAAATCCAAAGACTGGGAAGGATGCCTGCCTTCACCAGGTTTTTGACCTCATTGTTCCTTTCTTTCCAATGTATTAGTGCATTTAAGGGGAAAACATGGGGCGCCTGGGTGGCTTGGTCGGTTGAGCGTCTGACTTCGGCTCAGGTCATGATCTCACGGTCTGTGAGTCCGAGCCCCGCGTCAGGCTCTGTGTTTTCAGCTCAGAGCCTGGAGCCTATTTCAGATTCTGGGTCTCCCTCTCTCTCTGCTCCTCCCCTGTTCATGCTCTGTCTCTCTCTGTCTCAAAAATAAATAAACGTTAAAAAGAAAAAAAAAGGGGGAAACATGACGTCCAGCACCGTTTCAGAGGGAAGGGTGGTCACAGGACGTGGTATGCCATACTGGACGGGCAGAAGTCTGATCTGTGCAATTCCTACCTATCGGAGTTCGTTGAGATTTCCGCTGTAACCTGATACGTGTCGGTTTGTGTGAATGTTTGTTTCGTGTGTGCTTGAAAATAATGTGTACTGTCTGTTGACTAAAATGTCACATGCATATATGCAGAAATTTATGTGACCAGCTAGTGACTGTGAATAATCTCCCTGATTTGTGGGTTTCAGAGAGAGTCCGGTGCTGATTGTAGATCAACTTTTTCCTATACTTCTTCACCCGTCAGATTTTGCATCCCGTGGTTTGAAGCCACGGTCTCGGGTCACAAGGTTGCCGATTGCTGATCCTTGTCAGTGGATTGGACCTCCCGCCGACATCCGTCATCCCTCTATCCCTTTAACACTTCCTGTCGTGAAACCCGTGTTAGCTAATGTCAGCAGAGCACCATGAGCTGCGCGGGCGTTGGGGTCTTGCTCAGCACGGCTCGCGCTCTCTCTCTGATTTCCACATCCCCGTGTGATTCCTGGTCTGGACGTGCCCCTTGTAAATAGCACAGAGGTAAATGTTTAGACCTGACCTGAGGTTTGTCTCCGTAGGTGCGTGTAAGTTACGGTCACTGTGCCCCAGCTCTTGTCGTTGTATTTTGTGTTTCCTATTTACTCTGCTTTTTTCTTCCTCCACACCCCACTTCCTACCTATCGCTGAATGGACCAAGTATTTTTATCGCACGCTTCTTCTCTAACGTTGAATATTTCCTGTTCCGTTGCCTTCTCCGTTGTTTTGGAGAAAACCCCTAAATACTCCACATCCGTACTTAAAGCTACATCACCGTCAACATCTAGAAGGAACCAGTCTCTATGTCTTCCCCTCAAACAAAACAAAACTCTGAATTCCTTTGCTTTCTTCCTCCCCTCTCCACCCCTTCATGTCTCTCCCACATTTGTGTCCTCTGGGATCCTGATTCCAGATCGCCGTTGTTTTTAGCAATCAGACACGATTTATCTTTAGGCTGTACTAGCGTTTTGCATCTCCCCTCTTCTTTGATTGATCTCTCATTTCCGTATTAATTTAGTCAGATGGATTGTGAGAAGGGGGGGGGTAGACAGAATGGGTGGAGGGGAGGTGGGAGGTCCAGCCTTCCGGTTCTGGATTGAAGAGGACATGGGGATGGGAGGTTCCACGTGGGGATCGTAGTCCCTGGTATTGTCATCCCGTCATGTGGTGGCAGGTGGCCGTGTGGAGCCGTGGGGCCGCGTCCCACCACTGTGCTGGGCACCTGACATTCCTGGAACGTTTGTGTCGACTACACTCAGTTCTTCTTAAAAAATTACTGAAAAAGACCAAAAGAAGATGAATTGAACACACATAATCCAAACCACAAGGGAGAGAGAGAGATTCACCCAGTATGACTTCTTCTGATCTGAATTCGGGGGAGGGATAGCTAGCTGTTCAATCGCTGCGCAGTCACTGATTCACCAGTCGTGAGTCAGTTAAAAGATTACTGATTTCAATTCTGTCAAAGCGTCGGCCGCTCTTCAAACGACATGATAATTTTTAAGGCTTATTCTTGGAAGGAAGAGGTGAAGCCATAACACACAGATGGGTAATGAGAAGGCAGTGCTCTTAAGTCCTTGCCCATCCGAACGTGCCTTTCCCTTTCCCTCCGGGGCGCTCGAGGCCACGGAGGAAATCGTGCTTTAAGCTGTTTTTCCTCAGAGCCTGGAACGTGCGGCTGCCTGCACGCCTGCATCAGCGTCGGTCCGACTTGCTGTTTCGGGGACCGTCTGCTTCTCGGTTTCTCTTTTGACCCGTTGCTCTTTCTGGAAGGTTTTCGGCATATTTCTCTTTGCCCGTGGTGTTACGAAATGCCTCCCTGATCGTCTGGGGCTTTGTGCGTTTTTTGCCTCACACCTCGGCCCCGGGCACCTCCCAATAACGGCGATTCCCATGATGCGGGCCCCCGACGTCAAGCTTTTCCATGTGGCCGGCCTGGATGCTTCCCACAACCCCCGGGTGACCGTCATTGTCTCCCACAACCGCTGGAGACCATCATTGTCCTCCTCGTGCAGGGGAGGAAACTGAGCCAGTCGCCCACAGAGTAGCCTTTCCTCAGCCCTGGCAGTTACTTTACTGTCGCTTCTCTGAGAATTCCCTGCATTTTGTTCTGTGCCGCATCCGTTTGTCAGGTGCCGGGACCCGGAGCTCCCTCTGCGGGCACAGGGTCTGGGAGATCCCCTCAGCGGCATCACCGAGCCCCCCACCCCCGCTGGCCCTGGACCCACCTGCAGAGGCCCTGCTGCTCAAGTTCACACGGCCACGCCGTCGCTCCCAGCTGGAGACCGGGATGGGGCAGCGGCCCCCGCACGCCCGACGGTCGCCGTGCCGGCCGCCCCGCCAGCCTGTTGTGGCGGAGGCACCCTAGACGTGGCACCCACGCTTGGTGCTTCCTTTGGTTCCCTCCCCTTGCTTTCTGTCTTCTGAAGACTTCTTACCATAGTATCTGGTCCGAGAGCCTGCTTGGAGTTTCCCACGGCTGTCGTGAACTGTGATGCCTTTTCGGTCACATCTGGAGACTTGGAGCAGAAAAGCAGGTGCTGAGTTCTCCAGACCCGGCCCCCTACTGCAGCCACGGGAGACTCGCCGGGGGACACGTGTGGCAACAAGGCGGCGGGCGTGGACGACGAAGAGCCCCCTGGGAGAACAGGCGTCGCGCCTGTCTGCGGCCCAGAGAGCCCGAGAAGCTGTTTACGAACCGGAAGGCCGTTCAGGAATCAGGAGCCTCTAACGCGATCCCATCAACGCCTCGGCTGCAGAGGGGAAGACGGCCACTCTGACCCCCTCTCGCTAGCCCCCTGCTCTGTCCTGCCGATGAATCCCTCTGCGTCTGGAATGTAAATTTCTGAGGGAGAAGGCCCGACTGACTCGGCTAGTCCCTGTGATTGCTGAGGCAGTAACCCCTCGGCGACCGCCACTGGCTGCGGACCGACCACCCCGAGGCCGGAGCTCCCTCAGACCGCCGGGCCGGGGCCTGCGGTCAGGCGGCCCCACACGCAGCCCCCTGACCCGGACTGTGGTTGTGGCCACACTAAGACCCACCCTGGCCTTGGACCGACCGCCGCTCTGGAAGGAGGGAGTGTCCCCCGACAGGTCGGTACCTCCGGGGCGAGGACTCCGTCCGATGACGATGACACAAGGCAGGTTTGGGGTCAGAAAGGCCGGGGGCAGCCCCTCCCAGGGAGGACACCCTGATGCTTCCGGAAATGCGCACGACTGAAACGGCGGCCTGGCTGCCGCTGGTGCCTCGTCTCTGAATTGCCCCCCACACGGTGCAGGCCCCTCGGCCTGGAGGGACCCCCACCCTCCCGTGGGCCACCGACGATCGACTCGTGGAGGGGGGCCACCTCCCTCAGGGTGCCCCAGGCTGGGCCAGCCCAGCTGTCTCCCCTCCCAGGAATCGGACACTCGAAGGAATTCGCTTGAGTGATACGTGCTCCGGAGCAAAGCAGAAACCGTGCGGCTCAGCCTCCACGTGACCCCAGCCCCCACCCGAGCCTCGCCCTGGCCAGATGTCGACCTCTGGCCACCGGACTGAGTCCTGGCAGACGGTCTCCCTCCACGGCTGGGGTCCCATCCCGTTTCCTGCCCTGCACTGAGCACAGCTGGCTCCACAGCTCAGCCCGCCCACTGCAGGTGCACCCTGGGCACGCATTCTCGCGGGGGACCCGGTGCCCAGAACGAGCGCCACGCATCTGTGACCCGGAGGGGCCCAGTGGGAGCAGGCACAGCTCCGACCCCATCTCTCTGCAAGAACGTCTAAGCAGCCGGCCAGAAGCCCCAAGAGGACCTGAAGGTCTGGGGGCAGCGGGGAGCCCCTGGGCCATCCTCAGAGTCCCCACGCTAGGGTGTCATCCACACTTGCGGGCCCGGCCCCCTCTGTGCCCCCTGGGACCCCCTCCCGCGCAAGCCTGTGCACACAGCCCCTCCCTGGCCGGGGTCCCTGCCTGCATCCCCACGGCTCCCACCCCACCCCAGGCAGCACTGGCAACCGGGAGCACACAGGACCAAATATGACCCCATCGCCCTGCTCACGACTCACCCGCACCCCGGGTGAAGTCCCCCTGCTGGCGCCCAGAGCACCAGGCTGCACCCGTGGGGCAAGACGGTTTGTTTCTTCCACAAACCGTTCCCAAGTTCCTGGGGGCCTCCATTCACACCCCGCCTCGGGGGAAACCGCGGTGTTATTCTTCAGAGCTGGCCACTCTACACGGTGGAGAGTGGGGGGTTATAATTATATGTTGCAGATTGAGGCCGTTATTAATCAAAGCGCCCCTGAAAATATCAAACGCGCCATGTGACCTCTCCGAGATCCTCTCCCGCTGGCTCCCGTGCGCATCCAACGGGAAGCTGACCTTTTCCGCAGCCGCATTATAAATGTCAGGACTGCGTGGAGCCACCCTTCAATTACTGTCACCTTGAAAGGGGAGAGCGCCAGGGGCCTCACACTGAAGTGTTTTCAATCACAGATGCATTTCAAACACGCCAGCTCCTTGAGAGAGGAGGGCCGGCTTCTGAGAAGCTGGGGCGGCCCCACCGTGGGTCCTGCTCCTCGTGCCGTGACCCAGAAAGCCAGACGCTTAAAAGATGGTTTGGGGACTGATCACAACCACCCATCTGACCTCCTCTGCTCCAACAAACTAAAGATTTAATTCTTCGGCAACTGCTATTTCCAGGAGCACCACAGGACCAAGAGGCCTCCGTTGCACATCCCCTAAATGTGGATAATTGTAGATCGCTTTCCGTGTTTTCGTGCAGACTGCTAAGTCGTGCTTTCATTAGCGGCTTTAAGAAAGAAAAAGGAGCTGTTCCTTCCTTCTGGTCATATTTCTCCTCTCCACTCAAAGTCTCCAGTCAACAAGGAAGCAGGGCGGGTTGAGTCCAACTAGCTGGGGAAAGACGACTGCTCAGTTCTGGGCTGATGGGATGCTGTGGTATTTATAGCAGGAGGTATGGAATTAGCGTCTCGCTTGTTACACGGTAATTTCTTCCTGTGTCTCCTGTAACCTGTATTTGCAGCGCTGACTTGTCTTCTCTTCTGCACTAAATTAACAAGGTATATTATTGGATTTTAGTTTTCACCCAACTTGGGCAATCAATAGTCTCTGTGTCTGCTTTTTGCGGAACGCCCTGGGTCTGATTTGAGCGGAGATGTCTGGCCCCCTCACGGAGAGGAGAGTTCTAAATTCAGCCGGCCTCGTCAGGCTTCCCTCTTGCCGATCTCCGCAGCAAACAGTGCTGTCTGTTTCCAGGTTCAATGGCACCAGAACCCCGTGGCCATGAGGGTAGTCAGAGCCAAGGGCAGCCCTGCCTCCCCGCCTCCCCGGCCTCGGCCCGGACGCGCAGCACAGCCTGTGCTCGGGGGGTGCTTCAGAACCCCGAGAGCGAGGAAGGTATAGCTGGGAAGGAGCTAAGCCAGCATTTCAAAGGTCACAAGCACGTTGACCTGGTGACTGTTTACAACGCGGTGACAGGACGTTGGGGCAACGGTGTGTGAACGAGGCTGTGAGCGATGCCTGCAAGGTGACAGAGGACAGGGTGACCACCCTCCCCCCAGTCCGCCTGGGAATGGGGGGTTTCCCACGACGTGGGGCTCTCCGTGTTCGAACCAGGGCGGGGCCAGGCAAACCAGGAGGGTGAGTGGCCCATGATGGTGGCAAAGACTTCATGATGTGCCCTCCCTGGTCCAGGTCCCCCTGATGTTAGAACCCGGCCGGGCCACTGGGCGGGGGGAGGGGGGGACAGACGGTTGGTGAGACCAGCAAACCTCTGTGTCACCGATGAGACATCGCCGCCCCCGAGGGGGCGTGGGAGGGACTCTGGACACACTTTGCTGGTGGAGGCTGTACGCGGTCCCCTCCGGAACAGCATGGGAGCCGGGCCAGGTCCGTCCCTGGAGACCAGCACAGCCGGGACTTGCAGCCCAGGCCGGTCCGGTGCCTTCCTCTGGGGGCCCAGCCCGCGGCTCTGGACACACCCCCACGCACTGTCCCTCCCCCACAGCCCACAAACAGCAGGCGTACCCCTCCCCCGCCCGCCCGTCACTCCTGCTCCCCAGTCTCCCCGAGTCAGGAAACAGGACCTCCGTTCCTGGGGCGTCGCCTTGATGCCTCGTCCTCCCCCCTCCTCACGTCCAGCTACAAGCAGATCCGGTAGGTCGGTGCTGCTTTGCAAAGTGCCGAGATCCGGCCACCCTGGTCCTGGTCGGAGGCACCTGGCACCTGGCCCTTGGCCAGGGCCTCGGGGAGAGCAGCCCGGGGGCGCCCTTCAGACACGCGGCCGATGGTTTCCACGTTCCGCTCCAGGCCCTTCGGGGGCTCCCCCTCGTTGGTTCCTGCAGCTGCGCGCCTGCCTTCGGGGCCTCCGCGGGTGCCCTCCCCTCGCTGGAAGGCAGACGCCCACGCGGCCAGCTGCCCTGCGCCCCGACTTCAACCAATTTGGAACTGCGCCTGCCCCCCACCCGCGGCCCTGCTTCTCCAGCGCTCCATCAGCACGGCCGCCAGCACCCCTGATGCCCTTCCTGCCCCACCGGGCTGTAGGCTCTGCGGGGGGAGGGGTTGCTTCAGACTCTCTGCTCACGTTTATCTCCTTCCTATTTTCACTTGTTCTAACATCGTATTGTGAAAACGTCAAACACAAAAGTTGAAAGAGTTGTGCAAGGAGGGCTCGTGTGTGCCTGTGCACGTGTGTGTGTGCGCGCTCACGCGCGTGTGTGTGTGTGTTGGAAGCCGGGCTTTTGCAGGCACGCCCGGCCAGCTCAGTTGGTGGAGCACGCGACTCTTGATCTCGGGGTTGTGAGGTCAAGCCCCACGTTGGGTGCAGAGATGACTTAAAAAAAATAGAGCTTTCCAGCTTCCGGGGACCACACCAGATCTTATTTTTGCTAGCCCCGGGGGGCCACGAAGATCCGACAGAGAGGCGCGCCCTGGGGGGAGGCTCTGGGGGCTGGGGAGCCACAGTCAGCCTCCCTAGGGACTGTGACAGGAGCGCGGTGATTGAGGTCTGGGGAAAACCGCAGCCGTTAAATTAATGCTGTTAATTTGAATTTTATTGATTTCCTAGTTGGCCGTTCTGTAATTTGTCCATTTGTTTTGCTTTTTATGGTGAACTGAGAGCCATAAATAGAGGGTCTCGCTTCTGCTCCCGCGTCGGTACGTGTTCAAGCAACGTTATGATGGGAATTAACTTGAATCAACAGGAGTCGGGGAGAGGTCTTGGAAAATACTTTCATCTTATAAAGGGACCCTCAGCGTTGCTTGGGTTTGAGAATCTATATTTTATTTGGCGTTAGATTTTTTCAGCCAGGATCACGGTCTCCAAGCCTTCCGGCCGCAGGTGACTTCTTCACGTGAAATCTGTGCGATTTTCCTGGTGGTACCCGCCCCCCGGGCAGCTCAGAGCTTTGCAAAGGGACGAGCTGGGCGTTGGGGGCAGGGGTGTTGCTCCCCGAACCCGCCCGAAACAGGCTACAGCTCCCTCCCGGTTACAAACGAATCGGATGGGACACAGCCATCACCGTGGGCCCCCCAGTCTGGGAGCGCCGGGGCTGTGAAATGTCGCAGGACAGACCCTTGGTGCTGAGAAGCCGCCCCTGATGACCGGTCCTGTGCCAGCACAGCCTGGCGGGAGACCGTTTTCTCTCTGGAGTGACGGGATTCAGATCACGAGCAAACTCCCCACCCCCGCTGTCAGATCTCATGTTCTAACGGGCGGGGAGGGCGCGGTGAAAGCCAACAGTAAAAGCACAGCCACCAATGCGGCTGTGACCGCAGGCCCACAACCGTCGGGAAGGTTCAGTTGCCACAAAGTCCCCGGGACCTTGCTCCCCACACACCTTCCTCTTGAGCCTGCTTGTTCCCTCGCAGTGGTAGAGATGTTGCCTCCTCCAGGAAGCCCTCCCTGACCCAAGCAAAGACAGGAACTCGTGCCTCTCCTCCACGCCCCACGCACCCTGCATGTGCCCTACTCAGCAGTCACCACACGACAGTACCATGTGGTTTGAGTGTCTGTCCCCCCACTGAGGCAGGGTCTCGGCTCCTTAATACTCCCCTGGCCCAGCAAAATGCGGGGTACCTCCGGGTACACAGCTCATATTTGTGAATGGGTGGATGAACAAAGTTTCAGAGGAAACCCTCCCACTGGAGAACGAGGATCCTTGGTGGCAGCTGTCCCCTCCCCCCTCTGCCTCTTCTGCTCCCTGATCCCCGCCTGCTGGGCACACTCGGCCTTGGGCCGCCCACTCCCCAGGGCAACAGGCCCGGAGCAGCCTCACTCTCCCAACGAGCAGACCCTGTCACAGACCCCAGGTCTCCCCCGTTGGCCTGATCCGGGACCCAGAGCAAATCGCCAGCCGCCACAGCCACGCCATGGGCTCTCCCCGGGTCTGGAAGGCCGGCGCAGGCGGGGAGGAGTCCCTGGGGCCCAGGCCCCCCGCCAGGGGCAACCGAGTCCCAACAGGTGGCTTTCTTGGTCCCTTCTCTAATCACTGGCCACTTGGCCCCCAGCTTCTCAGGGACGGTTCTGAACGTGGTTCTGTCTGCCTGGCCCCGCCGTCCCCAACTCCACATCACCGGGCAGGTGCCACAGCACCTGGGGGCGTTATCTGGCCCGCTGAGAAATGCCCCATCATTCTCCTGCACTTTCCCGGGCCATCCGAGCCCCAAAGATCAATCCGTACGGCTGCCAGGAGGCAGGAGGGGGGCCTCCCCGTGGCTCCTCGTCCACGCCAGCCCGGCCCCCGTCTGTGACGGTGCGCACAGCCTCCAACCCGAACCACAAAAGCGGTTTTCCCTGTGCCTCTAACACCCTACCGGAAAATGAGCCGTAATTTGAAACACACGGTGAAACGTAATCTTCCCTCTGTGGCGCCCAAGCGCCTTCGTTTCCAAAGGGGGCAGCGGCTGGCAGATCGCGTTCTGTGTTTTGCCAATTACACATCTTGCCTCAAAAGCTGCCTGGAGAACAGAGAAGCAGCGAGGACGTTCACGCTCTGAAGACGGGCCGCCCGCAAAGCCGGCCCCGGAGCCGCCCGCGCCCGCGCCGCGCCCAGTCGCGAGCCGGTCGCTCGAGTCGCTAGCGGGAGCCCGCGTGACAGGCCCCAGTTACGACTCGCGTTTGTTCTCCGCAGTCAGGAATGTCCTCTATTAATGACAACAGCTGTCGGTTTAATAACCCCGGAAAAGATCATTAAGTTGCTTCGCGTTTCCCGGGAACAGATGGAAGAATTTCAGAAAAGGTTCGAGCATATGGGGGAACATACGGGGCTGCGGCGGCTCCAAGGCGGGGCCGGGACGGCCGGTCCACGCCGCGGGGCCGGGGGCACCGGTGGGGCCGCAAGCCGGGAAGGTGGCCGCCCGAGGGCGGGTCTGGTGAAGGCCAAGGGGGTGGCTGGTGTCACGGCCCTCCGCCCCGCGTGGCTGCCTCGGTGACCGCCAGAGGCACCGTCCGCGGGCCGAGGAGGACGCGCGCGCACGCGCATGCGCGCGCATGCGCACGCACGCGCTTCCTCGGTCCCGGCACACCCACCGCGTGGAAAGCGTGGCCGTTCCTTCGAGGAGGAAGCGTGGCCTCGTAACGCTCGCCAAAGCGTGGAGAGACCGCAAGCGGAGGGCCCAGCTGGCGCGGGGATGCGGACGTGAACGGCCCTGTGAGCAACGGCAGGACGCACACAACCCCTTTAAGGGATAAACGCGGGTCGGCCAGGTTTGCGAGAACGCTGCGACGTGACGCAGGCGATTGCCACAAGGTAGCGGATGATGCGGTCGCGCGGAAACGTGACGCGTCGTAAAGATTTCCGTTGCTGTTCCCGCCGCTGTGTGTTCTGCTCACGCGGAGTTACTGGCGTCACGGGGTGAAGTGCGTCCTGCCTAAAAGGGTCCGGGGAGCGCTTGTCCCCGTACCTCACGGGGACCTTGTTCGGAGACAGGGACCTGGCAGGCGGAATTAGTTAAGCTGGGGGCACGCTGGAGTCGGGAGCGCCCCTCATCCGGTGAGACTGGTGTCCTTACGGGAAGAGGTCCGAGTGAGGACCGAGACGCGGGGAGAAGCCGGGACCACCGCCGAGGACGCCCACCTTTGCCGGCGGCACCGGAGGCCAGGGAGACGCACAGAGGGCTTGAGGTCGGCGAGGGGGCACGGTCCCGCGGGCACCTCAACTCGGACCGCTGCGATGCAGACGGTGGGACCGTAAACCCCCCGGGTTCCGAGCCACTCTGTCTCTGGTACTTTGTCACAGTCCCAGGACACCCCCACACACGGTTGGTTTCAATCGGGGACCTGCTGGGGCGCCTGGGTGGCTCAGGTCATAATCTCAGGGTTCGTGGGTTCGAGCCCCGCGTCGGGCTCTGTGCTGACCGCTCAGAGCCTGGAGCCTGCTTGGGATTCTGTCTTTCTCTGTCTCTCTCTGCCCCTCCTCCACTCACACTCTGTCTCTCTCTCCTTCGGAAATAAATAAACATTAAAAAAAAAAAAAAAAAAAGAGGGGCACCTGGGTGGCTCAGTTAAGTGTCCAACTTCGGCTCAGGTCATAATCTCACGGTTCGTGGGTTCGAGCCCCACGTCGGGCTCTGTGCCGACAGCTCGGAGCCTGGAGCCTGCTTCGGATTCTGGGTCTCCCTCTCTCTCTGCCCCTCCCCCGCTCACGCTCTGTCTCTCTCAAAAATACACATTAATATATAAGTATGTGAACCTACAGGAAGGAGACCAGGGACGATACTGCCACACAGGTCGATGAACTAAGACACGTCACTGTTGAGTGAGCCTGGTTTATGATAACGAGATGGGCGTGTGCTACAGGAAGAGGCAGTGGCTTATAGCAAGACATCCAACTCTTTAAAAATCGGGGGAAACTACATTATTAGGTCACCACACTATTTGTGAAAGTATGTTCTAGACTGATTTTTTTTTAAATCAAATTTAGAAGAGCAGAAACTTAAAAAATCTAGAAGAGGGTGTTCGTCAATCTTTAACAGACTGCCAGGTACAGGAGGATTTTCCAAGCACAAAACCAGGGGAGAAATGGTACGGGGACACCAGAGACGTGACGAACGTCTGTACCTGAGAAACATCGGAAAGCAAACGACAAGCTGAGAAAATATTTGACGTCGTTATGACCAACAAAGGGTTAATGGCCTCCATATGTAAAGAGAGACCTTGATAAACAAACCCCAAGTGCCACCACAGAGGAACAGGCACCATCCCGGCCCCACAGTTCCCACGGAACACAGAGTTGGCTGAGCAACACGTGAGAAATAGCCAATTTTCCTGGTAATAATAAAAAAAGAAACCCACACATTTATAAACGAGATCCCATATCTATCAGATTGGCGAGGTGTTCTGTGTTGGGCAGAGTCCAAGTGGGGACGCGTGGGCGCCGACAGCGAAAGTATCCTGAGGCCGTCGTTCTGCACTCTGACCTCCTCCCCTTCACCCTGCACTTCCTCCCCATCCCCTCCCCTCACCCCTCTCCGGCTTCTACAAGTGAAGCAGTTGTGGGTCACCTGGGTGGCTCAGTCCATCAAGCAGCTGACTTCGGCTCAGGTCACGATCTCGCGGTTTGTGGGTCTGAGCCCCATGTCGGGCTCTGTGCTGACAGCTCAGAGCCTGGAGCCTGCTTCGGATTCTGTGTCTCTCTCTCTCTCTCTCTCTCTCTCTCTCTCTCTGTCCCCCCCTGCTTGCACTCTGTCTCAGTCTCTCAAAAATAAATAAACATAAATAAACGTTAAAAAATTTTTAATAAAGCAGTTGTTGCTGTCTTTGTTAGAAATTTAATTTTTAAACAGCATTTTTATTAAGATGGTTGTTTTTTGTTAGTGTTGTGGTTACAACAGAACATAATTTTCAGTGATCTGCCTTAAACACATTTTCTCCCATAAGTCATGTCATGTTTACTGCATGATTTTACAGAACACAATATTTTTTGGCACTTCATATGACATATATATACACATATATATCACATTACCGTATGACACCTCCATACCATAATCAAAATCCTCACACACACAAAAAATTAACCAGCAACTCCACTCACAGCGATATGGACGTAGGGGAAAAAAACAGATACGCACAAAAATTTATGCACAACGGTGCTCATCAAGGACTTATTTATAAAACTAAAACTTTGGAAAAAATTATCCAAATGCATAATAATTGACCGAATGCCTGAAATTGCATCTATACGATGGAACGTATGAGCCATTAGACATAATCTTTGCAAAGAACGCTCAGAGCAATGACAATTTTTCATAATAGTTCATTAACTGGGGGGGGGGGGGAAGGCAGTCTATAAAATAATGCAAATTTCGTAATATACATTATTAAGTTGTGTGCTTATTTATATGTGGCAAATACGTAAATATGAACAGCGAAGTATCAATAATAGTCATAAGTGATAGTAGACGGGGTTGGGGGCAGGCATCAGCTAGCTTCTCGTGCTTGACATTTTCCAGGGATTCCACCGTGAACACATTACTGTTATAAATAAAAGGAAAATGAACAGTATTTTTAAAGCAAATAAAAACCTAATGGATTTTTTTTTAATTTTTTTTCCAACGTTTATTTATTTTTGGGACAGAGAGAGACAGAGCATGAACGGGGGAGGGGCAGAGAGAGAGGGAGACACAGAATCGGAAACAGGCTCCAGGCTCTGAGCCATCAGCCCAGAGCCCAATGCGGGGCTCGAACTCACGGACCGCGAGATCGTGACCTGGCTGAAGTCGGACGCTTAACCGACTGTGCCACCCAGGCGCCCCTTAAACCTAATGGATTTTTTACAACAACGAAAGGAGAGGACGAAGGAAGGGCAGAGAAGGGGAGAGACGGGGCCACCGCAGGGTCGAATCGCGGCTCCTTGTGCTCAGAGACCCGGAGGCCGGGGGAGGGGGCCTCTTCTCTCAGCCCGTGGAGACCCTCGACCCCTAGAGACTGTCTGCCTTCTCCCCAAGCCCCGAAGGCCTCATTGTTGGGGTAGTCCCCACGCCGGGATGGGCTCTCCGCCCGGATACCCACTCGCTCATCAGGTTCTGTGCCCTGGGGTCAAGCCCTCAGCTGCCCCCGTCCCTGCCGTCCCCTGCCCTGCCCACCCCTGGAACCCGGGCAGTCAGGGCCAGACCCCCTGAGGAGGATCCCCAAGCCCACTCCCACCGCCACCCTGCCCTGGAGGGTCGAGAGCTTCTCTGTAATTCCGGCCCTGGGAGGGGAGGGGGTGCAGCCCCCAAGAGAGGCACAAAACTGCCGATCTGAGAGGGCCAGGTAGCTCGGTGGGCATCCAGGTATGTCCACGGGGATGGGGTACACCCTGCTCCCACACCCCTGCCTTGGCACTACAAGGGGGGAAAGAAAAGAGGGACCTTGAAAGGACAAAGCCAGTGGTGGTTTTGCGAAGAATAACACGGTGGCCCGTTTCCGGAGGCAGTGTGCCCCTTGGAGGACCCCTCTCCCCACGATACAGAGTGGCCGGATACAAGAGCTGTAAAAATGCGCCTGAACCCACTATTGAGCTGGCACAAAACTGAGGGACCTACAAAGCCCTAAAAGGGAAATAAGGAGCCCGGGGAGAACAGGGGGCCCGAGGTCTGCTCTGTCCCTGGACACCGAGAGGCTCTTCGCTGGGAGCCGCCAGATGTTTGGGGCTGAGGACACCTGGCCGCGGCCCGAGGCAGGCGGTCTGATGTCAAACCTGTCCGTGAGGCTGGGAGGGGCCCCAAACCTGGACCCCCACAAAGACACGGCCGGGAGACTCCTCCGGCCTGAAGAGGAAAAGCTTCCTGGAAACACAAGCCACTTCCGATGTGACTTTGAGGTCCCAGATGACACCACCTGTGAGTCACAAACAGCCTGGCGTCGGGCTTCCGGCCACCGCAGATGCAAACAGAATCCGGAGAAGCCTAACCCCAGGTGAGGCCTCAGAAGCCCCATAAATACTTGCCGCTGGACAAGGGTGGGCAGTGTGGACAGGGGCGGGCAGTGTGGACGGGGGCAGGGAGTGTGGACAGGGGCAGGCAGTGTGGACAGGGGCAGGGAGTGTGGACGGGGGCAGGCAGTGTGGACAGGGGCAGGGAGTGTGGACGGGGGCAGGCAGTGTGGACAGGGGCAGAGAGTGTGGACAGGGGCAGGGAGTGTGGACAGGGGCGGGCAGTGTGGACAGGGGTGGGCAGTGTGGACAGGGGCAGGGAGTGTGGATAGGGGCGGGCAGTGTGGACAGGGCTGGGCGCTGTGGACAGGGGCGGGCGCTGTGGACAGGGGCGGGCAGTGTGGACAGGGGTGGGCGCTGTGGACAGGGGCAGGCAGGGTGGACAGGACCCCAGACTGGAGCTCACCGGCCATCAGAGCACCAGGTCACAAGGTACATATAAGAACGGCCGACAGTAATGAATGCCAAGAAGGGGGGCCCCTGGGGGGCTCCGTGGGGTAAGCAGCAGACTTCAAGTCAGGTCACGATCTCACGGATTGTGGGTTTGAGGCCCACGTTGGGCTCTGTGCTGACAGCTCAGAGTCTGGAGCCTGCTTCGGATTCTGTGTCTCCATCTCTCTCTGCCCATCCCCCGCTCACACTGTGTCTCTCTCTCTCAAAAATAAATAAATATTAAAAATAAAATAAAAAATATTAACTCGGACATGTAGACGTCCTGTGGAGACTGATGTGCAGCCACAGTTGGAGCCACCGAGGTCCCCCAACCGGGCCATGTTGGGCACTCACCTGTCGTGATGCAGGACTTCTCAGCACACGTGGACAGCGTGGGTGTGTCAGGGTTAAATTGTAGTGTAGGGCTAAGGTAGCTTGAAAAATAACAGCTTCGTTCTGACCCTGAAGGTCAAGAGATAACAGCCTTGCTTTACTCTTGTAAAGTCCGCTTCATACTCTTGTGAATCAGGCTTCACCAATGAAGGAAACAAAAACTCAAAGAAAAGAGCATCAGAGGCAAGTTCAAAGAGATCCACTGGTTGCAACTTGGCGGCAGAAAGTCTGAAATAATCACCTCATCTGGCAACTGTTTCTAACTCGTCTGACAACTGTTTCTAATTCATCTGGAAACTGTTTCTAACTCATCTGGGAACTATTTCTCTGTTCTGTTCCCAGGTAATGATAAAACGATGTGATGGGCCTTAAAAACTCTGTACCCCGGCTGTTCGGGGCCGCACTCTTATCAAGAGCGTCGGTCCCGACCGGTCGGCCTTGCCTCTCACTGCAGTGAACTCTGTTGTGACTGTCACTGGTGCCCGTAGCATTCTGTTTCAGGAGTCGTGTGGATGCAACAGGTGGAGCACCACGTGGCGGGGGGAGCCGAACGGAGCAAAAGAGGGAGGCAGGTGAGATCCTGATAAATACATACACGAGGCCACCAGCAGGGCCGTGTCCCCCAGGAAGTGCCGGGGGAGACGGCGTCACCGGCAACCTGCCCACCGCCCCCCAGCGCCTGTGGCGGGAACTGTCCACCCCGGCGCTTCCTGTACAACCTACTCACCGGGATTGGTCCAAACGGAGGGCACGTGACTCAAGCAGGACCAATCCGGCCTCTCCCATAGGCACCTGCCAGACTACAGAGTGCCCAAGGGACTCTGAGTTTTAGATGAAAACCAAATAGCTTTCTTTTCTTTTCTTTTCTTCTCTTTTCTTTTCTTTTTTTTTTTAACTGTAAGCCACAGCTCTCCATCCAGAGGCCAAGGTCTTGTCACCAGACGCGACCTGCCACGGAGGGGGGGGGGGGGGGGGCCGTGGCTCGGTTCCCTACCCCGGACTGGCCCCGCCAGAGGTGAGGGACGCCCATGTGCGGGTGCCTGTCCACTGAGATCCTAGCAGCTCTACAGCGAGCTCTCTGGGAAATGACAAGACCGCGCGATGTGCAGGTCGGCCTGTAATAAACAGGGTCCAGCCCTCCGTGCAGAAGCCCCTCGGGACTGGCCACAGCGGGTGTCCGTGAGACCTCTTCCCCCCGGGGCGACTCAGCACCAGGCGCCTGTAAGGCCATCGGGAATGGCCCCTGCAGCCGAGGCAGGAGGACAAGGACCAGGAGGCCCTGAGCCCGGCTCACAGGCCCAGGCAATCCCACTGGGGACACTGGAGAACGGAGCCCGTGGGCACTTCCTTCCCCCAAACGGAGGACACGGTCCCGGCAGCAGGGGACACGGTACTGCTGCTGAGGTCGGAGGCGGGCAGCCCTTCCCTCCGGCACCGAGGCCGCCCCGACCCTGCTGCCCCGCTGTCCAAGCACGCCCACCCGCCCGCCCCGCCGGCCCCTCTGCCCGCAGGCCCACAGTCCACACCGCCCCCAGCTCCTCTGCCCCTCGGGCCTCAGGGGAAGCACAGGGTCGGGACCCAGCCCTCTGAGCCCCCACTGTGTGATGCCCGGCAGGCACTTCCGCCTCCGAGCCTTGGTGTCCTCACCTGTGAGACGACATCACAATACCCACCTCGCAGGGCGACTGGATGGACTCAGTATCGTGACAAGGAGCCCCGGCGGGATGCTCAGCACAGAGCGGGGCTCCAGAATCCACATCTTTCATTGTGCTTAGCACGCATTTCTCATCCACCTCCTCCAGGAGGCACTCCCTGACCACCCAGCTCCGAAGGTCCTTGCAGCCTGCCGAGCGGGCACAGCACCTGATTCCTCTCCATGGGCGGTCCTCTCTCGAATGCACAGAAAATCCTCTGAGGGCAGAGACTCGGACCGGACCCAGGCTCTCCGGCCTTGCCCTCGGTGCCGGGCCGGGCACATAGTAGGTGCCCTGGCCCGCAGTTTGCCGAGCGCCGGAAGCTTGGCTTTTACGGGGAAGGCAAGGAGCCAGGGAGCTGGGGAGGGCTCTGGAGGAGGGGAGATGGGGGCAGGGGCCGAGGACAGACGAGGCACTGAGCAGCGGCAGCCCGCAGGATTCCCAGCCCGTAGCCGTCCTCCCTTCCCGGCCGGGGCCATCGGCAGAGTGATGGATGTGCCGGGGGCTGCGCATTATTAATCACCTTAAAAGCACACATTCATCTTCGTGCAGGATTTTTACTTTTCTCCTCTAATAATGGATTAAAGCGCCCGGATATTAATGGGCCAGATAATTTATGTTTTGCTTAAGCAGAAAAAACAAACCATCAAGCCCTCACGGCAACAGCACTTTGCCACGGATTGAGAGATCTGCCGAATAAATCGCCGGGACGAAAACACGCGGACGCCCGCTCACCTGCTGACACTTGGCGGTTTGCAGCACGATTTCCGCGCACGAACAATTACCTCCTCTCACCAGCGGGTTCCGCCCTCCTCGCCTTCCCAGCCGCTTGGGGCAACTGAGCCTCTAACCCGCGGACCAAACGCCCGTGTGCCCCGGTCACAGACTGTGACCTCGGCCCCGAACGAATCAGTCCCGGGAGCTGACGCCTGGAGGAATTTCCAGCGCCGCCCGGAGATGGCAGACGGGCCCAGGCCGTGCTCCCCTCCGGGCTCCCGTCTCCTGACGGGGGTCTTGGGGACAGAGAAGGCCTCCTGACCCTTCACCTTGACCCTCTGGCCTGCACGCTGTGCAGCACTGGCCGTGCCGGGCTGTCTCGGGTCCCGGCCCAGGGCCGAAGCCGTGGAGAGGGGACGGGAGAGCTGACACTCGTTTCCGAGTGGCACCACTCAGCACGTGACCTCCCCCAATGCCCCGCCGCCCTCTGGGCTTCGGCTCCCCATCGGAACAACAACGCTCGGTTCTGGTAACTTCAGACTCTGCGGTGGGTGGTTTAACCCCTGCTGGGCTCCAACAGCCACACGGGACGGGAGCCCCGAGGGTCGGGGCCGAGCAGTCAGAGGGAACGTGCACGCTGGGGGCCCACGCGCATTGCCCACCGACCACGCTGGGTGCAAGGCAGTTAGAGGCCTCATCTAAGGCACCAGAGCAGACTCTGGCTCACCGGGCACATTCAGTTCTGAAGGAAAGGGCACCAGCCACGCTTAGCCACAGGCAATATCCCGTCCCCTGATGAAAACTTGTCCCCCCCCCCCCAGCTCCCCAGCCAGGACAGACACACCTGACGCCCTTAACAAGTAGTCGACTTAAAGAAATCGAGTAACTTTCATCTGCTGCTGTAGACGGTCTCTAAGCGTGAGATACGTGGGTTCTGAATTGGCATGTTACAGCAAAGCCTGGTTCCTTGCAGGGAGACCCTGTCCGCCCGCCCCACCAGCACAGAGCATGTACTCGGAGCCCTCCTCACTGTCTTCAGGCCCGAAGAATACAGAAGATGTGAAGGAGGGCCTTGCGCACCATCGAGGGGTCACCCCATCAACAACTCACATTCTTCCCAGGAATGCAAGGAATGGTCGCCAGGACAGGCCATTTGCTTGCCCATAAAGCATGTCTCAAAACACACAGGAAGACGGAAATCATACAGGTTATATTCTCCAATCCAGTGGAATCAAACTTAAACGTGGTAACAGTAAGCCATCTAGAAAATCACCAAATATCAGGAAATCAAGCCAAAACACTTTTAAATAAGCCATCAATCAGTGGAAAAGGGTAACAAAGGGGAAAAGGGAATTGGGAAATATTTCAAAGTGAATGATAATGAAAGCAAGGCATATCAAAGTTGTAGGCGACAGCTAACACGGGGGTTAAAAGAAAAGCCAGAGCGTTAGATGCCTGTGTTAATAAAGAAAAAAGACATGAGAGCAATGGTCTCAGTTTTCACCTATAGGTGCAAAAAAGAAAGGAAATAAAATTCAGGGAAAGCAGGAGACAGACAGGAAACAAGAAGAAGGAGAAGAGGGAAAATCAAGGGTCTAAAACTTAGATACACAATCATGAAAATCACCAGAGTCATCTCCGTGGAAAGGCTAATACAATTGATAGCCTCTCTGAGGAGATTAATCAAGAAAAAAGGAGTGTGTAGAAAACTGGAAGAAAAAAAAAGTGTGGCGCCTGATGGCTCAGCAGGTTGAGCGTCCGACTCTTGAGGGCGGCTCGGGTCATGATCCCAGGGTCGTAAGATCGAGCCCCATGTTAGGCTCTGCGCTGACCTTGGAGCCTGCTTGGGATTCTCTCTCTCCCTCTCTTTCTTTGCCTCCCCCCACCCCAGCCCTCTCTCCCTTTCTGAAAGAAAGAAAGAAAGAAAGAAAGAAAGAAAGAAAGAAAGAAAGAAAGAAAGAGAAAGAAAGAGAGAGAGAGAGAAAACACACTGCCAATATCAGGAACTAAAGAGGATTTCAATACAGATTCTCTATCTATTAAAAGAAGCATAGAGGGGCACCCGGGGGGCTCAGTCGGTTGAGCGTCCAACTTCGGCTCAGGTCATGGTCTCACGGTTTGTGGGTTTGAGCCCCATATCAGGCTCCGTGCTGACAGTGTGGAGACTGCTTGGGATTCTCTCTCTCCTTCTCTCTCTGCCCCTCCCCACTCCCACGTGTCCTAAATAAATAAATAAGTAAACATTTTTTAAAAAGGAAAAGTTTTTACTTTTAAAACTAAAAACGGGCACCTGGGGGGCTCAGTCGGCTCCGTCGGTTGGCTCAGGTCACGATGTCGCGGTCCGTGAGTTCGGGCCCCGCGTCGGGCCTTGTGCTGACAGCTGGGAGCCTGGAGCCTGCTTCGGATTCTGTGTCCCCCTCTCTGCCCCTCCCTCCGCTCATGCTCTGTCTCTCTCTGTCTCTCAAAAATGAACAAAGCTAAAAAAATTTTTTCAAAAAATATTAAAAAAAAAAGAAAGAACAGGGAAACGGAACAGAACAGAATACAAAGTCTAAAACGTAGACCCAGCATAGACCTAAAGATAGTGCCAGAGCCACAGAAGTTCCAGAGAAAACACACTCGTTACCTTCAAGACTTGGGGCAGACGACGTATGAAATAACAGGACAGACCCGTGTGTAGGGCTCTGCCCCTGTTTCTGGCGCAGAACTCCTAAATCCTTCGGCATCGCCTGGGTGATAGGAACGTCCTTTGTTCTAAGGAGGTGGCTCTTGGTGGCTTCTGGATGGGGGCTGGTCGCCAGAAAGACCAAGCTATGAATAAAAGCTTAGAATTTTCAGTTTCATCCTCTGTTCTCTGGAGAGGGCCTGGAAATTGAGTGATGACCGGTGCTGCCCCTAACAGGAGACCTGCACAGAAAAGCCCAAAGTACCGGGTTCCGGAGGTTCCTGGCCAGGTGACCACGCAGGGGTGTGGGGAGAGTGGTACCTGCAGACAGCACGGAGGCTCTGCCCCCTCCCCCGCCCCTCGCCCTGGGCACCCCTTCCATCTGCTGTCCCCGAGCTGTGTCCTCTCATGGCACAGCAGTCACCTGTTTCCTGAGGTCTGGGAGCCACCCAGCAAAGTGATCGAACCCGAAGAGGGGGCCGTGGGAACCTCGGACTCAGAGCTGGCTGGTCAGGACCTACAAGTGGCCCCCGAAGGAGGCTGGGCAGTCTCGTGGGGCCGAGCCCTCACCCCGTGGGATCCGAGGCTGTCTCCAGGTGCGCAGGGTCAGAAGCGGGTTACGCTGGAAAACATCCGGCTGGCGGGACAGAGAACTGCTTTGATGCGGGGAAAACCCACTCATCCGGGGAGAAGGGAGGAGCCCTGCGTGGGAGGCGCAGCGAGGTTCCCCAGCTCACAAAGGCTTCTCAGAACACGGAAAACAACACTCATGAGATTTTTAAAAACGAACAGGCCAACTTAATCAAAAGGTATGTGTCTTCTCTCCGATGTGTACCATTAACCAAGTGAATCAGCAGGCTACACACTGAGAGAAACAAACGTTCAGCATGCGGATCCCAAACAAGGGACTCACGCACAATATGTAAGGAATCTCGCCGATCAACGGCAAAAAGGCAAGTAACACCAGTTTGGAAATGAGCCAGACTGGAAAAGACCTTCCACGAAAGGAAATGCACGGGTCAGTACTAAGACACGGAAATGCTCCATACCCGCGTCCGTTGGGAAATGCAAATTGAAATCACAAGGAGACACGTTTCATACCCACGAGGACGTCTTTTTTAAACGACGGCAGGTGGGTACAAGGAATCCTTTGGGGGGAGGCGGGTGGAAATATTCCGGACTGCATGTGATGGTGTTACAACTGTTTACATTTATGGGGCTGCCCGCAGGGGGCTCAGCCGGCTAAGGGTCCGACTCTTGATTTCGGCTCAGGTCCTGAGGTCACCGTGCGTGGGATCGAGCCCCGCATCAGGCTCTGTGCTGACAGCACGGAGGCTGCTTGGATTCTCCGTCTCTCCTCTCTCGGCGTCCCTCCCTGCTAGCGCTCTCTCTCTCTCAAAATAAACAAATAAGCTTAAAGAAAAAACAAAAAACCCACAACTGTCTGCATCTACGGAAAGCAGGGAACACCACCACACAAATGAGTCCTGACCAAGCTCATTCGCTGCCGCGAGAGCGTCGGCCGCGTATCACAACGGAGAGACACACGCCTGTGGGGAAACTGGAGCAAAGGGCTGGAGGACGGTGAACGTGAAATCCGGGGCAGCGATCGCCACGGAGAGGGTGGAAGTCGTGAAAACGGACAGGAAGCTTCCAGGGCGTCCGTCACCTTTTTCCAGAATGTTGGCGGTGATACGTGGCGTCGCTCGCCACGCCGATGTTTTCTGCTTACAAACGTCGGCCTGACGCTATGCCCGAGTTTATAAAAACAACGCCACGCCAACGAACCGTGGAAGAGACCGGGGGTGGACCGGGGAAGAACACGCATTATGGCAACAACCCGCCCAGCGGGGAGGGGGTGGGGGGACTCGACTCCACCCCGAAACCGCTGACGGCGCCCCAGGCAGAGTCAGGAGAGCCCCCAGAGTTGGAAGCCCACGGGGGCCACCCCGAGCGACAGGCGGACGGATGGGGACACACGGGGGGCAAGGGAACGCGACTTCCCCGGCTCCGTGCCCGTTACACGCCGGGCCTTTGCACCTCCCAGAGCCGCACTCCGAGCTCGGAGCTCAGTGCCCGTCCCGCTCGGAGAAGGTGCACGAGGACGTCCGTCCGCGAGCGGGGCTGGGTGGCGGTGCCCTCGGGTCCCTCGAAGCACTGGCACCGGGGATTCCTTTCCGCCACACGCGGCCCGGTCCGAGGACGGTGGCCCTGGCGGTGACTCCCTCGTGCGGAGCTTTAAGCCCCAGACGCGGGGCGCCTGGGTGGCTCAGCCCGTTAAGCCGTAGCACCTTTACTACCCTCAAAACGAAGGCACAGAAAACAGCCTCAACCTTGACCAAAGTCAAGCGATTAAGAACTCAGAACAGCTCACTAACGGAACCAGAAGGAGGTACCAAGAAAAGTAAATTCTAGCGAAGACAGTACACGGCTCGGTATTCACTGTGCGAGGGAACGCGCGGGCGTCACGCTGGGGGAGGGCTATCAGGACAGGGCTACAGACCAGAAATGCACGGTGCGGAAGCCACAGAACATCACCCGAGAGGACCGCCAGGGAAACAAGAGGAAGGAAGCCGGAGGAGGTGCCCGGGAAGGGTGGCGAAGCGGGCGGGGCTCCCAGCAGGTCACGGAGCCAGGGGTCTGTTCTTCCCGCCCACACCAGCATCAGGAAGGACTCCGCGATGCAGCTTGGGGGAACCCGGCCGGGCCGCCCCCACCCCCGTGTGGCTCGTACGCCCCGTCCCGAGGGCCCCCCCCATCCGAAGTTCACGCTGGGGACGAGCTCCTGTCGGGGCTGGACGAGCAAATGCAGCGCCACCGGGCGGGGGCAGGGTGCCGGGGCAGGTGCACCCTCCAGATTTAGTTTTTAAGTCTGTGCTCCTCCCCCATCCCAGGGCTTTTCTTGAGAAGCGAGGGGAGGTCACGGCCTGACTCGAAGGCTGTGGATGACGCGGCCGGGTCCCCAGGGGCACAGGGAGCCCGCCGGGAGCCCGCGTGTGTCTGCAGCGGCACTCTTAGACCGCGATCTATGGCTTATGGACTCGTTTCTGTTAATTAAACTCCTTAATATAATTTTGAGGTAAGAGTGCTTGGCCTGTATTTCAGACGGTCCCCGGAGGACCGGGAAAGGGAGAATATGCCATGTGGCAAAGCGCCATGAAGCTTAATCACCCGGGGACATCTGCAGGAAATGGCACTAACGGAGGAGGGACACGTGGGTGGACCAGTCCACAGGCACAATCCCGACTCACTTCACCAGCCCGGCAAGGCTCAGAGCCCGACTCGGTTTCCCTGGGGGCCCACCCACCTCTGAATCGCAGCCTCGGGGCGGGGGGGGGGGGTGGGGGGGAGGGGCTGTCGCTGCCGTGCCCGCCCCCGCTCACCCAGGAGCCGGGCTCCCCTGACTCCCCCCCGAAAAGGAACCCTCTTCCTCCTCAGACCGTGTTTATGCAGGGCCGCGAAAGTGCTGCACTGACCCCAGGCCGTGCATCTTCGGAAGGAAATCAATACATAATTATGTCTTCCGTCCGAGCAGCGCGGCCCAGAGCCCGGCTGATTGGGAATTAGAGAAAGTGGAAGCAGAGGGGTCAAGGCTGGCCCAGTGGGCCCAGGTCACGCCCGAGGCCCTGAAGCCGTGGCCGCCTCTCGGGCCGCACGGCCTTTGTACCCGGAGCTGCCGTGCGCTGGGACAAGACGGGACAGGCAGGGCCCGGGGTGACGGCTCCTCCCCTCTCCCCGCGGAGGAGTCCCTCCCGCGTCCGCAGAGGGCCGGACTCCGTGCGGCCACCCCGCACCCCGCTGCCGGCTTCCCGGCCCCTCCCTTATCCCCCCGCTTGGGCCCAGCAACCCAGATGCTCCCCCTCAAGGGCAGGTATGACCTGCTCATTTCTCTGCCTCTCGTCCCTCTTGGCAGGGAGCACGGTGGTGGGGGGCGGCGGTTAAAAGCGCCCTCGTGACCTAGAAAGGCCTAAGCTTGCGTCTTGCTGGGTCACCGAGTCCCTGGCGCCCCGTGTAAAACCCATCCGTCAGGTTGTCCGCGGCGGGATGATGATGCGAATAACACCGACAAACGTGAGCCCGGTGGCTGGTCGCGGTGGGCGCCACCATCATCATCACCGTCACTTTCACAGCTTCCCAGCTGTGGCGCCTGGTGAGCCGGGTCAAAGGAAGGGGCGAGAAGGGGTGAGGATGGGGCTGGTCGTCCACCTGGGCCGTAAGCAGATCCGGCAGAGACGGGGCGGCTCGAACAGCAAGCACTGACCTGTCACGGCTCTGGAGGCCGTGGGGCGTCATCAGCGTTCCAGCAGATTTAGCTGGTTCGCAGATGGCCGTCTTCCCGCTGTGCCCCCTGCGGTGCAGAGAGATCTCGCGCCCCTTCCTCTGCTCACGAGGGCACCGATCCCACCCTGGGGCCACGCGCACGACCTCCTGTCACTCAACACGTCCCAAGGCCCCTCCAGACACCATCACGCTGGGGATCGGAGCTTCACCATGCGGATGGGGGGGGACACGACCGGGCCCCAGCAAGGGGACGTCAGAGGAGGCTGGGGCGCCCTCCAACCGGCTGGGCTTGGGCAAAAGGCTTGCCTTCTTCATCCTCCAGGCCTCCTGCACGCCTGTGCACCTGTAGCACGTGCGATCTGGGGAGCCTCGGCCGTCTCCCCGATGTGTGGAGGCTCCGAGCCTCACGGATGCAGGACCCAGACGCCAGCTCTGTCCCAGGGCGGGGGGGGGAGAACAAGCTTACGAGGGAGGCCAGGCTTGCCTCCGGCCTTGCGGACGCCCAAGCGCAGGCTGGGGCTGGCGCCTGGACCTCAGTCCCGGGCAGGCCCAGAGCCCCGTCCGCAAACGGAGCCGGAACTCAGCCCGAGGCCGGGATCGGTCCTCAGCCTGCAACCAGATCCGAGCTGCGCCGGGGCCACCGCCGAGACCCCGCCTGAGGACAGGAATTTTCTGATGCGAAGTTTAACGGTTTCTGTGAACAGAACCCACGGCCAAAGCTTCGCGGGCGTCGGGCTCTAACCACGCCACGGATGCACCGAGGTCAGAACGGAATCGATCCCTTCGTGGTTTTATGTGTCTTCAGCCCACGTGCAGCATCCCCACGGACATCGTCTGTGGCAAGTACACGGGCGTCAGTGGTTTCCCCCCTGCAGCCAGTGCACCTGCCGAGGCCGTTCTGCTGCTCGATGCCCCTGGAGACCGCCGGCAGGCATCGCCCCGACCCTCGAGACTCTAAAGATAGACCTCTTGTGGACGTTTCCACAGACCCAGGCACCTGTGCCCTCTGTATCCAATCCTCTGCCCTCGCAACAGGGGAGCCACGGCGGCAGAAAGGCGGAGTGTGGCTCATGGCAGCGGTCTGTGGACCGGGATCACGCGTGGGGTCCAGCCTGAAGGGGCCTGAGAAGTGATCAGCAGGGCCCTGGGGTGGGCCCCCCCCTCTTGGCCAGCAACAGGTGCCGAGACGGGAGGAGACTGGGCAGAGCCCCGAGGGGACCCGTCCCTTGTCCCTGGGGGTGAGGAATGGACGTGTGAGTGGGGCTCCTCCCCACCTCACTCCAGACGCCACGTCCTCTCTCATTCACCCCCCACGTCTTTCACCACGGCGGTTCCAGAAGGAAGGTCCGAGCTCTGGCAGGAACATGAGTCTCTCCCACTCCGGGCGTGCTCGAACGCTAGGGACCTCCTCCGGCAAATATAATACATGGACTCGGAAAGTTTAACTCGCGGTGTAACCGGGCCAGGCCGGCCCCGCCCGTCCTGCTGCAGAGAGCCCTCCAAGGGCTGGCTCATAAATACAAGGACCGGGAGAGCAAACTCACTTCTGCTCCTTTTCCAGCTTCCTTTTTTTTTTTATATATATAATTAAACAGTTAGTGGCTAAATTGCATTGTAATTGATTGCAAAATTGCTTTTTTAATGAGATTTAGACACTAGGAAATAGCTTTTTGTTTTTTTTTTTTCTCCAATATGCCCAGAGTGAACTTGGTCATTTCGACAACAAATTGCCTCCCTGGCCTCCTGGGCGCTTGTCACTGGGAGCCGAGCAGAGGGCAGGGGACGGGGCCGCCTTGCAAAGAGGCGGCTGGAGCCCCGGCCCCTGCCCGCCCCCCGCAGGAAGGGTGCCCGGCAGCCCTGGTGTCTGGGCCCCTCGGGGCTCCTCCAGGCCCTCCCCCGCCCTCCCAAGGTGCCGGCTGTCCGAGCGGGGCCCTGAGACTGTCCTGTGTGCCCCCTCATCATACGGGGCGCGACCCTGAAGCCCCCTCTGGGAAGCGTGTCTCCTCCAGCTCCTTCCAGCTCACCCCGTGCCGGTCACCAGAGGGAACCGCGAGGTCTCCCGGCCCCCAGCACACGGGGCCCACCGGGGAGGCGGGAAGGTCAGAGCCCCCTTCTGGGCTCCAGGAGCCCCGTGACTGGAGGCGAATAAGACAGAATTCCTGCCCCGAGATCACAGGTCAGGGCTGGGGACAGAAATAGGGGCACAGACAGATCAGGAGGTGAGGGACACTTGCACGGGGCCTTGAAGGGTGAGTAGGAGTTGGCGGGGAGTGAGTCAGAGCTGGAGCACAGTGCTCTCTGCTCACACTGGGTGCTCAAAGGACAGATCCTGGAGCCGGGAGAGCGTGGCAGGAGCCCGGCGGTCGCCAGAAGGAGCCTGGCCGAAGTCCTTGCTCCGCCCCACCCTTGGCCGTGCTGGGCTGGTTTCTGCCCTGCATGCCGGGGCCGCGGTTGTGAACTACTACAGATGTGCCTCTGCCCTCCGGAAGCTCAGAGGTCTCCACGTGGCCACAGGCAGATGTGTCACCGGAATCACATGCTCCGCCCTGTGCTAGGCATCCAATCACGTGGGCACACCCCCGGAAAGATCCTGTAAGGCGGCGGGTTCTGGGCAGGCGGTCAGATGCACCCTCCCTCAGGAGGACTCACCTCCCCCGAGACCCAGAGGATAAGCATCACCCACGAGCCGGGGAGGCCGGGACGCTGCTCCATGTGGAGAGGCCCTGGGGGGTGATCGCTGGGGACCGGGGGCTTCTCACGCGGGCAGGAAGGCAGAGCGGTGGCCGCGGAAGGGAGCCTGGTCTCCGCCAGGGAGGACGGGTCTGTGTGCAGAAAAGCATCAGTCTGTGATGTGCAGACAGGACCTGAGGGGGCGAGGGGGCCGGGGGCGGGCAGGGGGGTCTGCAGCTGGCCTGGCAGGGCAGGGTGGTGGCAGCTGGGATGCGGGGCGCAGGGGGTGGGGAGGCAGAGGCCGTGGACGGGGAGAGTGGACGGATCCGAGAGGGACTCAGCCGGCAAATCAGGGCCTACGAGGTAGGCTGCGGCAGGTGGAGGGGAGGAGTCAGGGCGGGGGCACCGTGGGCCTTGGAGGAGTAGCCGGCCCGGCGTCCCCCCTGCACGTGCGAGAAGCCGGCCTGGGTCCCCACCCCATATGCCAGGAGCCGCACGGTGTCCCCACCCCCTCAAGCCAGAAGCCACAGGCTCGCGGAGACGAAGGACCTGGCCACGGCCACCCAGCTCACCAGTGGTGGGTCTGGGGTCCGTCCACGCCAACCCAGCCCGCCTCTGTCCTGGCCCAGCTCCAGATCCCCGGGGCCTCCCTCACCAGCCTGCCGTGTGACCTCGTCTCTCCTGTGCCCTCATGTGTCCTTTCAGTGACCCCCCCCCCCCAAATACTTGAGTCGACTTAGGTTTGTCCCTGTCCCTGGCCACCTGGGGACACAGCCCTGCGCAGGGCGCTGCTCCTCTCTGGGAGGAATCAGGGTCCAGTTAAAACCGAAAATGCAGTGGTTTTTAAGACACGACACGAGCTCCCTTTCTGAGGCTTTTGGTTTTCAAACAGGTGACGGACACACCAGGCTGAGAACCACGGTCCTGCCGGGAGCTGGTGAAAGGGGCAGGAGATCTGCGGGGGCCTCACAAGGACGGCCTCCGGCCCTTGCTGGGAGAACCCTGCGTCACGGCACCGTCAAAGGGGAATCATCTGCACCCCAACAAAAAGAGTGAACACCGGGGCGCCTGGGTGGCTCCGTCGGTTGGGCGTCCGACTTCGGCTCAGGTCACGATCTCACGGTCCGTGGGTTCGTGCCCCGCGTCGGGCTCTGGGCCGACAGCTGGGAGCCTAGAGCCTGCTTCAAGTTCTGTGTCTCCCTCTCTCTGCCCCTCCCTGCTTGCACTCTGTCTCTACCTCTCAAAAATAAATAAACATTAAAAAAAAAAAAAGAGTAAACACTTAGATCCCTCAAGTAGAGCCAGAAGGCCTCGTCCTAAGACTCCGTCACGGGAACGGCCGCGTTGAAAACCTCGGGGGTTCTCTACACCTTACGAGAGGGAGACATTCCCACGAGCTCGTGGGGACCCTCACAAGTGACGCGAGGTGGACGAGGCCGGCTCCCTTCCCTCCAGTGGACAGAAGACGATGCCGAGGGCCCGGGAGGTCAAGCAGGTCCCCCGACGCCACACGGCCGGCGGATTCCCGGGACCAGGGCTGGTTCTGAAACCGCTGAGGACCCGCCTCCTCTCCCGGCCCGCGGCTCTGGCCTGAGAACCAAGTGTCACCGCGTGCCCATCTCCAGAGTTTAGACCCTTTTTAGAAAATTCTACACCCAGTCGCTGAAGCCCATGTGTATTTCAAATGCTCAGAGTTGCAACTTGGCAAAGCGGATGAAATGAAGGGCCCGGGGCAGGCGGCCCTGACGCGACAGATTTCCAGAAAACCCGGCCACGGGGGCCGGAGCCGCTCCGGGTGGCGTGGCCTCCGGCAAGTCGCTTCTTCCCTCAGGGATTTATTCTCAGTGGCGACACCCGGGCTGGGGTCGGATGCTCCCTGGAGTCCTTCCTACTCCAGCGAAGTGCTGTCACTGATCAGCTCTGGGCACTGGGCCAGCGTGCGGGGGCTGCGGGGCGTCCCTCGGGCGGCGTGGCAGAAAGAGCTGGGCCACGGGGAGGGCGGGCGGGGGGCCGCTCGGTGCCCTGATGCAGGTGCACGCGGGGGAGCGGGGCTCCCGCCGCTTTGCGGGGCGCCTGAGCCCAGACGGCCCCTCTCTCTCGTCTCCAGAAGGCGAGTCGGGCACGTGGTAGGAAGAGCCCGCCACGGAGGCCACGGGCCGTGGCCGGGGGAGCGTGGCCGGTTCCCAGGGCGTCCTCCGAGGGCGGCCAGACGTGGGGTTCGGTGGGAATTGTCAGACGGGGAGGAAGGGGCAGGACGTCCCCGGGGGCTGGTTCGGAATGGGAACGAGCCTCACGCCCAAGTCGAGATTTGTATTTCTTGTTTTTCCGAAGCCGCGTTGATGGGCGCCAAGTTCACAATACAAACAGTGGTGATTGCAATCGCTTGCCGTTCCCATGGCAACGGGCGAGCTGAAAAGGGCAAACATTCGGGCTGGAGCTCTCCTCGGATTCAACTCGGTGGATTTTCATGGCCAGGCAGCACGCGAGCACGCGGGGCCCCCCCGCCCCCCGTTTTGAGAGTGAAAACCCCTCCTGGGTCAGTCACCAGGGGCCCCCGGGCTGACCGGCCAGGGTGTGAAGCCGCCGGGTGGCTTCTTGAATACCTCCAGCGACGGCAAGCTCACTTCACCTCTGGCCGGATGTAGGTGCTCACTGAAGGGGGACGCTCGCTGAGCGGGAAGGGGTAAATCCACGAAGGTGTGGGATCAGGCCGCCCCAGCGGGAACGGAAGGACAACGTGGCCAACAGCTCACGTTCATCACAGCCTACGTTCGTGCACGTGCGGCTCCCAGCACCCCACCCTCGACGGACCGCAGAGGACCAGGTCCGGCGGCCGGTGAGCTGAACGGTTGCACGTGTCACACGCTGTGCAAATCGCCCCACACCCATGACCTCATCTGGTTCCCGCCACGGCCTGCCTCAAGCATTATTATCTTTCCTACTTTGCGGATGAAGACGGCGGCCTGGAGAGGTCAGGGCCACGGTCACGGAATCACGGCTGAGGCTCAGACCCACCGACCCCGGGGCCCACGCCTGGCAACCACACAACGGGGCTGGGGATGCCGGTTGCACAGCTGGGCCTGGTCTCCCGAGCCCCACGCCCCCCCTGCAGAGAGGTACACCGTCACCAGGGAGGATCAGACTCCGGAAAAACATCACCGACACAAAACAGTGAGTCCACAGAGAAAACGACAATTAAATACCTGCCCGGGGCAGCTGGGCCCCAGGTACAGAGACACAAGGTCTTTCCCAAACTCAGCCGTCAGGTCAGCGTGTGCCTACTGTGTGCCGGGCACCGGGGGAGGCCCTGGGGATCCAGAAGGGATGAGGCCTGGACCACACGGAGGGTGGTGGGCAGGGAGGGGCGGGCAGGGCCGCAAGCCGCCACAGGGCAAAGAAAAAGCAGTAGGTGTTACAAGAGTGGTGAGGACTGTGGCCGCTGAGGCTGGGAGAGGGGAACCCTGGAGGGCTTCTTGGAGGAGAGGGCCTTTTCAGTCATTCCTTTGCTCGCTCACCAAAGCCATGTCTGCTGTGTCCCCACAGGCGCTCTGCAGAGTGTGGGATGTGAGGACAGCCTACCCCTCCCCGCGGGATGGGATCAAGAGTCGACCGGAGGAGCAGACAGAAACTCATCCAAGTGCCGGGCGGGGGAGAAGGGCTCTGGGGACGAGGGAACCAGACGCCGGGCTTGTCTGCGGTGTCCAGGGGAGGCTTCCTAAAGCGAGAGGCGTTTGGGCCGGGAAGAGAATGCTGAGGGCCCAGAGGAGGGGCCAGGGGCTCGGCTGGGACCGGGAGTGGCCCTGGATGAGACCTGACCGCGGGGACGACGCAGGAGGGCTTCCTTGCGCCCCGGCGGCACCAAAGCACGCCGACCTCAGTCCTTCCCGGCCAAGGCCTCCCTCTGGCCCAACCCCCCGGGTCAGGAAGCACAGGTGCCCCTGGTGTGGCCCATCCCGAGAGGCACAGAGCAGACCAGACGAGAGCACAGACGCACCTGCCGGGGCAAAGGGCCGTCAGCCGGGAGCGAGGGGGCAACGCGAGGGGCCTCGGCCAGGCCCCGCGGAGACGCCGGACGGAGAGGAGCAGGGAGAGGACAGCGGAGTCCGCGGTTACCATGATACCGGCTCCAAGCGGGTGGGTTTGCCCGGCGGTGTCCCCAGGAGGTCACAGGCAAACCGACCCCGTGTGAGGGGAGCCCCTCGACCCAGGGCCACCAGGCGCGCAGAGGGTCAGGCGTGGACGGGCTTCCGGGAAACACAGGTCTCCGGGAAAGACCGGGTGTTCCTGCCTGGATAACCCGCCGAAGCCGGGAGCCCCGGGGACCCCCAAGGGTCTGCTCGCCCAACCCGCGACCTGCAGTGAAGCCCCCGCCCCCAACAGCACGGCCCAGCTGTGGAGGTTGCAATCAAGCCTTCGCTGTCTCACCTTAAAAACGCACGGGCCAGCGAGGATGTCTAGACCCGGGGGCAAGAAGGACCCAGCGGGGGAACACTGGGGAACTAGGGCTATCACGGGAGCCAAAGCAAAAAGTCAAAAACCTCCTCCATATCCTCAGGGAGATTTGGTTCCCCAGGAAACAAGAACAGGGGCGCCCGGGTGGCTCAGTCGTTTGAGCGTCCGACTTCGGCTCAAGTCACGATCTCACGGTTCGTGGGTTCGAGCCCCGCGTCGGGCTCTGTGCTGACAGCTCAGAGCCTGGAGCCTGCTTGGGATTCTGTGTCTCCCTCTCTCTCTCTGCCCCTCCCCTGCTCTTACTCTCTCTCTTTCTCTGTCAAAGATAAATAAACATTTAAAAAAATATTCTTTTAAAGGGAGCATTTGGACACAGACACACGCATGGAATTCATTTCCCCCAGCCTCGGAAGGGAGCAGGCATGATGTCGGAGTTCCGACCCCCAGAACCAGGGGACAGGGACGGGCGGATCGTGATGCGTGAGCTGCTGTGACAGCAGCCGGAGCAGACTAACGTTAACGGCGGCCGGGGGACAGTGGGAGAGGGACGGGGACCCCCGAGAGAGGTCTCCAGCCTCGAGTTCTGCAGCCAGCCAAGGACCAGCCCAGGGTGAAGGTGGAATAAATACACCTTCAGCGACGCAGCATCGCAGGAACGCCCACCCCCCACGCGCCCGTCCTGAGAAAGCCACTGCAGGATGGCGCCCGGCACGAAGCGCAGCGGCAGGCGAGAAGGGAGGAAGACGGGCTCCGGGAGGCGGGGAGGCGTCCCAGAGGGCCCGGCGGTCCTGGAGGCGGCTGGAGCAGGGCCGCTCGGGAGGCTGGCACAGCAGGAGGCTGTTAAGGGACCGAGGAGTGTTTGGAAACAACTTCCGGCAGACGCAGGGCACCAAGCGCACCCGCTCTCGCACTCGTGTGAGCGCCACCCGTGCGACAGACGACACTCGGCACCTGGACCGCGGCAGCGAGACAATGGCACGACGAAAGCCAGGGCCCAAACGGGGCCGTGAGACGAAGCGTCGCCACCCCTCCGGCTTGGCCAGCGTTCACACGGTCAGAAGGAAGCAAACGCGAGGTCTCGGCCGTGGTGGTGACGTCCCCGTGCGGCGGAAAGTGCCGGGCCGTGGGGTTCGGCGCGCCGAAGCCGGGTTCAAACAGGATCCTTGCATCCAGTGTGCGAAATCCAGACCCGGGAGCACAGGATCACAGTCTGCGTCCCCTCGCCCCCTCCCCCGCACGCAGGCCGGAGAACCTGGGACACAGCAGCTTTCAGCCGTGCCTGACGCGCACAGAGAGGCCCCGAGCCCATCCCCCAGCGGTGGGGCCCGGGGATGTGGCCCGCGAATGGGCAGGCCAGGCTGCAGATGCCAAGTCCTGGGAAAAGGAAAGAAGTTTCTAGGAGACAAAGGCGAGCCATCGGCAGGATGAATGCAAAAGCTCTAGACCAGCCTCTCTTTTCTCGTGTAGAATCCCCCGCGGGGTCCTGAAAAACTTGTTCTCGGTATTTATTAGGAACAGGGGACCTGTGTCCCTGAAAGCCTGCACCATTCGCCCCCCCACGACATACGCAGCAGGTGCCCCGAGGCTGCGCGTCCCTCCCCCGACTCGGGGTTACGACCAGGCTGTGGCGTAACCTCTGCTCTCCAGCCAGAGGACAAGCCGGTCCCGGAGGCAAGCCCAGGGCTGAGGCCGGCCAGCGTGCGAGCAGGTGACCCCGGGGCCACAGCGTGCCTGGTGGTCAGAATGACAACAGCAGGGTCACCCTCTTTACGTGCATTAACTCACTCGCTCCTCCCGAGCACAAACCAGGAAACCTCGGGCCAGAGGGGCAGGGATTGGGGGGGAGAGCCCACTTCGAAGGTTGTTTGTCGAAAGATTGGATCAACCTGCAGAGAACATGCGCCGAGGCTCAGCAGGGACCCCCGAGCACCGCCAACACGAGGAAGGTTTACGGGGGGTGCGGGCAGGACGCGGCGAAGCCGTGGGAGACAGTAAGAAGTAAGAGCCAGGCCCCCAGAGCCCCGAGGTGGAGTGCGGGCGGCAGGGGAGCGGCCCCTCTCCGGTGCCCACGGCCTCATCCCCCAGCCTGTGCACGCGTGGCCTTCCACCCCAACGGGGGCTCTGCAAGAGTGATCCTGGGGGCACGGGGGCCCGGCTGGTCATGGGGTCCTGGCAAGGGGGACGCAGGGGACTCGGAGGAGGAAATGTGACTACAGGGACTGCGGTGACAAGGGGCAAGGAGCCACGGCCCGCAGGCCCGGAGCAGCTGGAGGCAGAAGGAACAGGGTCCCGTCCCCGAGGCTCCAGGAGGAACACCACGTGCCCACACCCCAATTTTAGTCTCTCGAGGTCCATTTCAGACTCCCGACCTCCAGAACCCAGAGACACACATGCGACGTCTGAGCCTCCGCGTCTGTGACGGGCAACGCCTCGATCACGGGGACACCCGGTGACCTGAGCGCAGCACTGCCCCAGCAGCAGGTGCACGAGAGCCCCCCCAGAAGGCAGCTGAGGGGACAAAGCCTTGACCTCACTGTCCCCAGCGCCCGACCCGCTGGCGGGCTTCCACGGGAAGAGGGAGCCACTGAGGAAGCACCCGGACAGCTTCCGGGAGAACAGAGGGTAGTGAAGACACGGCGGAAGGGCCACACGGAGATGCCGCTCGTGTCCCGTGCAGGCTTCGGGGCCACGCGCAAGTTCTGCGGAGGAGCAGGTACGTTCCTTCCGGCTGGAACACGAGTGGACAGTCCCAGGAGGACTGTCACGGCCCCGGGCACAGAGGGGGACGTACGGCCTTCCGGCGTCCTGTCTCCCCCACCACCCCAGCCTGGCCACCCTTTGCTTGCCTTCAAGGACGGGATTCTGCTGGATGAGAGAAGGGCGCCCCGCGTCACACGGGGACGTCCTCGGGCGGTGCCCTTGGCAACGGACGCTCACAGGCCAACGTAGCTGGAACGCGGGGCCAGCACTAGCCGATACGGCAACTGAGCAAATTAGGAAGAGGTGCCCCTTCCTCCAGACGTTTTCCCGCCACCTGCTGGGAACTTGCAATAACCACATACCTACGATGACCATGAGACAAACAGGGGCCCCTCCGTTGTGCAGTGCCCAATGCGCACAACTGTAAGTGGCAGCCCGGGAAGCTTTCGGGGAGCCCCATCACACCCCGAACGATGGCGGTGATAGGTGCTCTCCTTTGCTCTGTTTGTCTGCCTCCCGGGCCCCCGCCCAACGATCTCGCACGCCTGCCGGCAAAGACCACCAGGAGCACGAACGCAGCCGGCTTACGCGCTAACCCAGGAGAGAGCACAGAAGAGACTCCTCCGTCACATCACGTTCACACGCAGCTTGACGAGTCACACTGAATTGTGAATGGTGTGCAGGGTCGGAGTAGGACAGGGGCACGGTCCGCCGCCACCCACACGCCGACACGCGCCCCTCGGGACGCGCTGGGAGCACCACATGCCCCAGAGACGGCGTGAGGCACGGAATGCAAAGCACCTCATTTGGGATGAGCCGGTAACGCTGCTGACGCACGGGGTCAAGGTTAACGCACCCAGTTTTTGCCTTTTTAACGTAACTTCCCGGAAACCGGACGTCACAGCTGCCGCCTGGACCGCGATGCCCTCCCTGCCTGGGCCCCCGTGGGACGCGGTGCCCGGCTGTGGGCTCAGGGCCGCTCGACATCAGACCTCAGGGGCCACGGGACACTGTCCCCCCAGCTCTTCCCTGGGGGAGGGCTTGGTGGGGATGCGGGGTCAACTCGCCATGAGGACACACGATGTCCCGGCCGAGAGACAGATCTCAAACATGCTCTTCCCCCCTCATCTTCCTTCCCCCTCCTTCCCCCCCTTCCTCCCTCCTCCCTTCCTCCTTCCCTTCTCCCTCCCTTCCCTCCTCCCCCCTTCCTCCCCTCCCTCCCCCCTTCCTCCCTCCCCCCTCCCTCCCTTCCCTCCCCCTTCCTTCCTCCCTCCCTTGCCCCCTCCTTTCCTCCCTTCCCTCCCTTCCCTCCTCCCCCCTTCCTCCCCTCCCTCCCCCCTTCCTCCCTCCCCCCTCCCTCCCTTCCCTCCCCCTTCCTTCCTCCCTCCCTTGCCCCCTCCTTTCCTCCCTTCCCTCCCTTCCTCCCTTCCCTCTCTCCAGCCCCCATTCCCTCCCTCCCTCCCATACATCACACTCACGTGTACACTGTCCCGGGAGGACTGTTGTACAAAAAATCCCAGCCCGGAAACACGGAACCTTGAACACTAATCCTGAGGCTGTCCCAGAACTGCAGTGGGGTCTGGAATGTCACTGCCCTTCTCCGAGCCTCAGTTTCCCCATCTGTACAGGGGGGGTGCCTGGTGGCATTCGGACGCTGCAGCTCTAAACCCTCCCTTCCCTGCGCCCTGCCCGCGGGACCTGCTGGCGACCCGTGAGAGTCAGAGAGTCAGGGCAGGTCGGGGCTCCTGGGGAAGCAAAGCTTTCTCAGGGCTCCCAGCCAGTCCCAGCTCCGGCCCTGGGGACCCCGACCTGCTTGATCTCTGCTGCCCCCTGCTGGCCACTCGGAAGCAGCTTCCAGCTCGGTCCCTTGGAAAGGTTGGAAGGGGCGACATCCCAGGACCCTCCTGCGTCCACCTGCCCAGACCTGGCCCAGAGCACCTCCCGGAGGCTGTGTCAGGGCCACAGGAAGCCAGCGCCGGGGCCAGAGGCCTGGACAGGGTGGCGGCGCACCTCGGGGCCCTGGTCAGCTCTCCCCACCCCTGCACCAGCCAGATAGGGTGAGAGGCACCTGGGTCCTGAAGAAGAACCTGTGGTCCCGTCCTTGGCCTTTGGACGGGGTGAGTCTGTTCTGTGTCTGGATCTGGCACACATGGGGGGAGGGGGGCGGGGAGGAGGGGGAGTGTGCCCAGCAGGGCAGAAATCACCAGGGAGGGGTGCGGCCGGGGGGGAGGCTCCGACCACCCGAGAAAGGCAGGTGGCAGGCAGAGAGGGGAGGGCTGACCAAGAAAGGCCTGAACCAACATGTGGCCGATCCCCACCCCCTGGGTGGCTGGCGGGTCTCCAGGGAGGGAGGGTCTCCAGCCTCACGGGTTCCACACGGTCTCCAGCATTGGGGGGGCGGGCAGCTTCCACACAAACACCCTCCCCCCCCCCCGCCTCTCTTTTCTCCGGGGCTTGCAAAGTCCTAGGGCATCAGGAGGGGGCATGGAGGCAGGGGACCAGGGTCGTGGGACACATTCTGGCCTCGGCACAGACGGGGTGAGACCCTCACGGACCCCAGGGAAGAGGGCGGCGGAGGGAAGGCCGCACGCTGAAAACGGAAGGACCCTGGGGGCCGGGCGTCTCCAGCCATAGGTCCTGGTCCTCAATTAATTCCCTCGCCAGGCTCCCCACCTGCTTTGGAGCCTCCGGTGGTCCCGCCCAGGGCAGTGGGAGGCCGGTGACCGTCCCGCTCCAGCCCACGGTGTCCCCTCGCCCGACCCGCTCCCCTCTGCTTCGCGCACATATACCTGGACGGCCCTCAGCCACGAGCCTGAACCCACCGAACGCTAACCCCCTTTCCTCGCCACAAGTGACCTCCTTCTGTGGCCCCTGGGGGCCGTGAATTTGGAAGCACAGAAAAAGAACCGCGATCAGAGCACCGCACGGGGGCCTCTGGGGAAACTTACACCGTTTATTGGTTTTCTCATTTTAAAGTCAGTCTGCGGACAAAGCACAGAAACTTGGTTTTGGCTACAGAAGGAGCACAGGTGTTAACAGTGGGGACAGAGCAGAAGCAAAGGTCCAGTGGTCACCCCGCACAGAAGGGAGTGGTGGGGACTCCAGAGAGAATTCTAGAGGAAGTGGATGAAGCAACAAAAATAACCAGGGGAGGTCAGGTGGCATTGAAGGCTGTGGGAGACAGGGGAGGCCAGGGAAGTGGGGGAGGCTGGGGAGTCAGTGGAGGAGGGGGGGAGGAGGGGGGCAGGAGGAGGCCAGGGGAGGCTGGGAGTCAGTGAAGAAGGGGAAAGGAGGAGGCCGGGGGAGTCCAGAGGAGCCCAGAGGGTCAGTGGAGGAGGGGGCCGGGAGGAGGCCAGGGGTGGGGGGGGTGGGGCAGGCAGAGGCCAGGAGGAGGGTGGGAGTCAGTGGAGGAGGGGGGCAGGAAGAGGCTGGGGGAGGCTGAAGAGTCAGTGGAGGAGGGGGCCAGGGGAGGCCTGGGAGGCTGGGGGAGGCCGGAGGAGGCTGAGGGAGGCCAGAGGAGGCTGAGGGAGGCCAGAAGTCAGTGGAGGAGGGGGGCAGGAGGAGGCCAAGGGAGGCCAGAGGAGTCTGAAGAGTCAGGGGAGGACGCGGCCGGGCAGGCCGGGGGAGGCCAGAGGAGGCCGGGGAGGCCCGGAGGCCCGCCCCCTGCCCTAGCCCAACATGTTCCGGCAGCGCAGCCGTTCCTCCTCCCTCTTCTCCTCCAGCCGGCTCTCCAAGAGCCTCAGCTCCCTGCGCACCGCCTTCTGCATGGACGGCTCCAGCTCCAGCACCTTCTGAAGGTCCGCCTGGCCTCCGCCTCGTTCCACAACCTCCGCGTGGGCCCGGGCCCGCACGTAGTAGGCCTTCACGATGCCTGAGGGAGGATCGGGCCGCCCCGGCCACCGAGGTCTCAGAGGCCGGCCCCGCGAGGCCGAGCCTCGCCCGCCCTGAGCCCGGATCACGAGCCGTGCCCTCCGTGTCCGCCGGAGCCGCCGCCGCCTCGGTTTCCCTCCCCAGAACCGCGGGCCTCGGGGGCGGGGGGGGCCCTCTCCCTGTCCCCCCCCGCCCCCCCGTCCCCTGCGGCCGGCGCTTACTCTGGGCGCCAAGTGAGGCGAGGCGAGCGCCCGGCCCGGCGCGCAGTAGGACCGCGAGGCTTCTCCTGACAAGCACCTGCTACGGGCCGGGCCGGGCCGGGCCCCAGAGTCGCGGGCTCGGCGAGCCGCCGGGTCGCCTGACCGGGGACGCATCGTACGGCGCGGGACCCCTCCCGCCGCGGCCCCGCCCCCCGCGCACGCGCAGGCGCACCTGGGTGGTGGCGCAGGATGTCGCTGGTGTGCTCCAGCACCTCGTAGTACTCCTCCTTCTTCAGCAGACACTGGCAGTAGTTGAGGGTCAGGGTGTTGATCAGCTTCTCCAGCTTCAGCCACTGCACCTCCCAGGGCTTCTCCTGCCCGGGGAGCGCGTGCGCCGTGAGCTCGGGCCGCCTCCTGCCCCCTCCCCCCCGCCGCCCCCTCCCTCGGCGGCCTGCCCCCTCCCCTCCCCCTCCCCCCGGCCGCCCCCGCCCGCCCTGCCCGCCGCCTCCCACCTTGGTCTGCAGGTTCCGCAGGCACACGATGGCCTCCTGGTACTTGGTGGAGGCCTCCTCGTATCGGCCCAGCTTGAAGAGCCGGTTCCCTTCCCCGTGGAGGACGGGCACCGCCTGCAGCTTCTCCTCGTTACTCAGGCTCCACGTCTCCCGCCGGTACTCGCTCGGGGCCTCCACCTGGACCCAGAGCGGGCAGGCGGGTGAGGCGGGGACCGGGGTGCCTGCGTCCCCGCGGCGGGGGAACCCCCTCGGCGTGTTCCACGGGGAGGGTGGGCCGGCGGCAGAACCGTGCTCGCCAGCCACAGCCACAGCCACAGCCACGTACACGGGGGGCCTAAATCAGATCCTCTGTGCGAATCAGGGAAAGACCGCCCTTTGTCAACACACCTGACTTCAGTCTTCAGAAGATCGTCAGGATACTCATTTGGCAGAACTACACGCTTTATTGCCATCTGCCGGGTAATCGTCATTCTAAAGGTTCCCATATACGGTGTCGGTGACGAGCACCTTGGAGGTGATGCCCTTGTGCAGTGGAGAAACCGCACAACTGTCCTAGCAGGCCCACAAAGACCCTCCGCCGACACGATTCTCTTATTTATTTGTTCATCCACGTAGCCCTCGGGCTGAGTCTCACCCTGGGCCATGAGCTGGGTCCGGACCCCGGCTTGACCCTCTCCCGCCACCCCACAAACACGAGCTATCAGTCACTCTGGGGTCTGGGTGAGAAGGTGTGGGCACTTCCGTTCAGCCTCTCCCACTGCTGGAGGACCAGGTCTGAATCCACGACCCTGGGGACTAATTGGAAACCACTGGAAACAAAAGCACAGCCCAGAACCAACAGAAGTAAATGCCTCCGAGGTGGACACCAGTAACTCCGGAAAGAGCTGGTCTCAGATGGGCTTTTGGTACTTTTGGGGGTCAGATTCCACTTTTGCTGTGGTTTATGAACCCTCTTGTGCTCTAAAGAGAAAGCAGGTGACGCCCAGGGACCAGTGAGGTCAGGCTCCCTGCGGGCCCGCTCCCCCAGGCACAGCTGCCCTGAGGCTGGGCCAGCCCCCTGCCCGTTCCCCGCCCCCCCCCCCCCCCCCGCCCCTGGCATCCCTGCCCTGCTGCCCCTCCCCTGCCCCATGCACCTGCCCCCCTGCCCCTCTCCCGACCCCCGCGCACCCCCCCTCCCCCCATACCTGCCCCTCCCCCACCCCGGGGCACACCTCCCCCCGCCCCTCCCCCTGCCCGGGGCGCACCTGCAGCAGCTCTATCACAAAGATCAAAGGCTGTGGCTCCTTCTGCAGCTCGTCCAGGTCCTCGTAGCCCAGCGTGTGGTAGGCAAACATGTTGGCCAGCCCGCACGTGTGCACGTGCCACTCTGTGGGGTCCTTGCCCTCCGCCACCTGCCGCAGGCTCCGGGACAGGATGGGGTAGACCCCTGTGTGCTGTGGGGAGAGACCACGGTGGCTTCCGGCCCCAGAGAGCCCACCTCTGGGTCCGGCCACAGCCGCCATCCCTGCCCGTGGCTGGTAGTATGCGTTGTCCCCAGCACGCCCCGCCAATGACTGGGGTTCACTGTGTCCCGGGCAAAGTGTTCACCAGCTCCTTCTGTTAGCCGCTTCGGTCCTTAGATGACCCGGTGAGGGAGGCACGACTATTATCCCCACTCTGTAGATGAGGAGACTGCAGCCCAGAGAGGTTAAGTAACTTGCTTAAGTCACACAGCTAGGAAATGACAGAGCCGGGATTCAAACCCGGCCCCAGAGGACACACTCTCGCCACAGTGCCATGCTGCCTCTTGCTGGCCCTTGTGCTCAGCGCTGACGCATTTCTCTCCCAAGGAGACCTGAGCCCCTGAGTCTGTGACCCGCAGGGAGGGAGGTGTGGAGGGTAGGGGAAGGAGCAGGCTCCAGGGGCCGAGAGGGCCGCACTGATTCGCAGAGAGCCTGGGCACCACACCTGCCATAGGGGAGCTGTCGTGGGTTGCAGGGGGTGGGTACAGATCCCAGCTCATCCCAGCCCCTCCCTGCGCTGGGCACCGGGCTCGCCCTTCTGGGGGTGGAGGAGGCCTGGGGACATCAGCCCCTAGGGCCTCAGCTTCCCAGCTGTGAGCCCCTCTGCTTGGACCCGGTTCTGACACGGCCCATCTCCGGCTCTCTCAGGGCAGCTCCGGGAAAGACCCGGTGTCGGGGACTCCAGGGGCAGAAACAGCTCAGATTGTCCTCCAAGTCACCAGCGTGGGGGTGAGTGGGGGTGACGGTCAGCGCTCCTCGCCCCCAGCAGCCAGGATTAACCCAGAATGCCCGAGGCTCCTTTGTGAGGGAGGTGACCAGATGGCAGTTAATCCCATGGGGATCAAGGCTGAACTAAAGCCAGGAGAGGCCCCAGGAGCAGCCGGCTGGGGGAGGGCCCATCCTGGCCCGGCAGGCGGCCCCCAGCTCACACGCCCTTCGTCCCACGAGTCCACAGAGCCACCGGCACCCTGGAGCCAGCAGACCCTCTGGGCAGCACGGTGGGGCTGGGGGTGCCGCCAGGAGCCAGGAGAAATCCGGGAAGGATGGAGTCCCCGTCTGTGCCCGTCTTGTGAGGCCAGCTTGCCTGGCTGGGGACCGGCAGGACAGCTAGAGACACACGCGGGGCCCTCTGTGGGGCTCCAGCCCCGGGGACTGGGACCCAGGCTGCGACGGAGGCAGGGGGCCCCAGGACCCCTGCCCGTCTCTAAGGCTTCAAGGCCCGGGGCGGGTTCTTTCTGAGGGGCTGTGTCTATACTGGAGGCTGCAGACCGGTGGGCCCGAGGCCATATTCAGCTGCCAGATGGGTTTTGTCTTAACCCGAGCCTTGTGGGGTTTTTACCAATTAGTTCCTGACATTCAAGTATTGAGGGAGTCTGCATGCTAATGAAGATTTCTGGTTCATCTTAAAAACTCAGAATATGCAGCCACGCGGCAACCAAGGGGGGCGGTGGCTGAGGACAGGCTGCCCCGTAATCGGCCAGAGCGCCCGGCCCCTGGTGGAATCGGGGTTAGCAGCCCTTGGCCTCACACCCCACACTACTGGGCACCAGCACGAAATCCCACCTCGAGACCAACGTCCTGCCCACGGTGGGGGTGAGGCGGGGAGGAGAGCTCTCAGGGCAGAGGCCCCCAGCTCCTCACTGACCCTGCCTCCCCTGAGTAGGGGGAGGTGAGGGAGGCAGGAGGCCCCCCGCTCTTCAAAGCGAGAGCTGATGAGGGCTGTCCAGGAGGAGGGCTCTGCAGGGAGTGAGGGGCAGAGCCAGGCCCTCCTAAGTCCTCTGACAAACACACATGATGATCCATCCCACCGATCGCTGAGTTGTCCCAAAACTCATCTTTTTTTTAATGCTTATTTATTTTTGAGGGGGTGGGGGCAGAGGGAGAGGGAGACACAGAGTCCGAAGCAGGCTCCAGGCTCCGAGCCGTCAGCACAGAGCCTGATGCGGGGCTGGAAGCCACAGACCGTGAGATCATGACCTCATCCGAAGTCGGGTGCTTAACCGACTGAGCCACCAGGTGCCCCCCAAAACTCAGAGAGATGGCCCCCAGGGAAGGGGCTAGGTAAATTAACCACGCCAAAGCTTTGCACACTTCCTGGCCCAGATGCCACCTCTCTCCCTACATGTAGACCTGGTGAACTCCTCTTCATCCTTCAATACCCGATTCAATGTCGTCTTGAAAAAGTTTCCCCCAAGATCCTAAAGCAGCTAGTTGCGCGTCGTCTGTGGCCCCAAAGCACTGTGCCCTCACCGACTCCCATCAGGGCACTGGCCGCCCTCGGTCGTAACTGCTCAAGTCTCTGCTCCTCTCCAGACTGAGGGACAGAACTTTGTTCCACCGCTAACACACGGCACAGTCCAAACCTGGTGCCCAGCGAATGTTCCCAGATAGATAAGCAGACAGACAGACCCATGAAGGGTGGATGCTTGATGCCTGGGTGCAGCGACGGAGAAAAGGGGAAACGTCACTAGTGAAACCACCGTGGCACGTGCGTACGTGCGTGCGCAATCACGGCGGCCGTGGGCCGGGTGGAGGCATGGCAGGCTGTCCCCGGGGCATCGAAGTCGCCAGCCTGCGAGACGCGCACACAGACCTCCCAGGACACGCAGAGCCGTGCCCGCGTTCGGGGGGGGGGGGGGGGGGGCGGGTAGCAGCAGCTCGGGGTTCTGCGCACAACAAACCAATTGGCCAATCGAGGGTTCCTTGGCGACGTGAGCGAGGGTGCACCCTGCGGTGCATGACCCCGCTGGCGGCCTAGGTTCGTCTCACGCGCCCCCCCCGCCCCGTGACAGGTGCGCGTGCCGGAGAACCTCACCATAAACTAACGGAAGCCACAAAGGAGCCGATTTCCTGAAGACCTGGCTCGTTGAAGACACATCTTTACACTCTTTCTACACATTAGGACGAGGCACAACACAGACGCTGGTAGGCAGAGGAGACGCGCCCACCTGGCACCTGGCACCTGGCAGGGGGAACCGTCGGGCGGGCGCCCCTAGCGGTAGACCCCGGCATTGCAGCCCCTGGCGGTCACTGGGGGCCGGGGTCCAGCCTTCCATCCGGCTAAGCGGTGGGGGAACCAGGGGTCCCACCTCCACCCTGTCCCTTTACTTGTCTGACCCAGCCCAAGTCGCTCTTCTCTGCCTCTTCTGCTTCGACTAAAACAGGGGAGTTCAGGGCGCCTGGGGGGCTCAGTCGGTTAAGCGTCCGACTTCAGCTGGGGTCACGATCCCGCGGTCTGTGAGTTCGAGCCCGGCGTCGGGCTCTGGGCGGACAGCTCGGAGCCTGGAGCTGCTTCGGATTCTGTGTCTCCCTCTCTCTCTGCCCCGGCCCTGCTCACCCTGTCTCTCTCTCTCTCTCTCTCTCTCTCTCTCTCTCTCATATAAATACACATTAAAAAATATTTTAAATAAATACATAAAATTTTTAAGTTAAAAAATAAATAAATAAAAGTCCGTCTCCGAAATTCTTCCGGCACTTTTCAGTTGCCCCCGAACTGTGCTTTGCCCTCGTAAGCACCACATCACGTCTTCCCCACAACAGCCCCTTAGCCTAGGGTTTCGGTTGTCTACGGATGAACAAGACAGCCAGAGGGAGGAAGGACTTCCCCAGGGTCACACAGCCCCCAAACTACCCCCGGTGAGGGCTTGAATCTGATCGGCCGCCATCAGCAGCCGCTGCGTCCATCGGGGGAGAGCCCAGGGGAGCTGGTGCTGGCTGGACCAGGCTCTCAACGTCTGCACCCATCGGCCAATCACAAGACAGGTACCACCCAGTGAGAGGGAGAGGCAGGTGTGGCGCACGACGTCTGGAAACTACGGGGACAGAGGCACGCGGTAGACGAGCCACGGCAGGGGTCCGGTCCCTCCAACGAATCCACGCCAAGGGGGCAAAGAGGGGAGACGACCCAAAAAGAGACCCAAGACGCGTATCCACAGGGCCTGTGCATGGACGTTGTTTGGGCCCAGCTTGGAACAGCCATAGAGAGTGGCGGGAACAGGACCAAGGAGCGACTGGCATTAAGGAAATAGCGGGGTTTCAAAAGGATGTAATGATGACACCGAGGTTATGTTATTTTAGTATCTTTTTTACAGATACAAGATCTAGGATTTGTGGGTGAAACGATCCGGTGTCTGGAAGGTGCTGTAACCACGCGGGTGAGGGAGAGAGGCGGAAGGATGGGGCTGGAAGCCGCGCTCGGGTGGATGGTGGCTGGCGTGGGGGATGGGCACTTGGGACCTCACCGCACTTTCTGTTGGCTTTTGTATATGTTTGAAAGTTTCCGTAAGAAATGTTTGTTGGTGTTGTATGGAAACCAATTTGACAATAAATTTCATATATTAAAAAAAGAAAAGAAAAAAAAAGAAATGTTTGTTGGGGGGGGCGCCTGGGTGGCTCAGCCGGTTAAGCGTCCGACTTCAGCTCAGGTCACGACCTTGCGGTTCACGAGTTTGAGCCCGCGTCGGGCTCTGTGCTGACAGCTCAGAGCCTGGAGCCCGCTTCCAATTCTCTCTCCCTCTCTCTCTGCCCCTCCCTCACTCGTGCTCTGTCTCTCTCTCTCTCTCTCAAGAATAAACATTTAAAAAGATTTTTTAAATGGAAATAATTTTACAAGGCTCACAGGAGTGGGGAGGGGGCAGAAAAGTGACCTGTGGCCAAAAGTCCCCAGGATCCAACAATGGTGTGTGGGGCATGGGTGGCCCTGGTCCCACATCCCGCCAGCCAGCCGCCACGCTGACTCTCGCTCTGGGGCTTGCTCCTGGGGGTGACTCTCCACCCGCGCGGAGGAAGGCGACCCAGGGTTTTGTCTCAGCCCCGCTCCGCGGCCCGGCAGGAGCCCTGGCGGGCGCGCCTACTTACAATGGAGTCGCACCAGAACTCGGCCACCTCGCCGATGCGCATGGACGTCAGGAGCACCTCCCAGACCTCCAGCTTGAACATGTTCCCGATGATAATGTGCATGGGGTGGCCCACGCGCTTGCTGTCGTCTATCACCGTCCGCTCGTCGTCACATTTCGTGGTGCGGAAGTGGAAGATCACCTGGTGGCCGAGACAGGGACCCCGGGTCTAGACGCACCTCCACGGTGCCTGCGGAAGCCCCCCCACCGGCACTCTTGGGTGGGGGGTCCCCGGGGCTCAGCTCACGCAGCCCCAGCCAGAGCTCCCCCCGGGGGGGGGGCTGGGAACCCACTCCCTCGCAAAGGACCCCGTCCCACCCTCTGGCAGCCTGCGGGTCAGGAGCCCCTCACTTACGTCAGCCCTGGATCTGTGGCCACAGACCCCGGGAAGCCCCCCAGAGACGACCGCCGAGGGCCCCTCCTTTTAACTCGACGTTTGGAGCTCCAGAAAATTCCCAAAGCCCTTCCCCTGCCCCACGCCAGAGTTTAATTTTCCGGCATCAAAAGTGTCCCGTGAATGGGCACCAATCCAGAGGTCCCCAGGTGCTCAGGGGTCGACAATCCAGGGACGACATGTCCGGCCGGGTTCTGACGAAGCCGGACGCGGTTTCAGTGCGAAGGCTGCCGTGGGGGCCCCCTATCTGGTGTGGGGGGCGGGGCCCACTCACCCGGGACCCCGTGATGAAGTTGGGGAGATCCCCCGTGCCTCCGTGCAGGATGGTTTTCCTGACCCCTTCCACGTTCAGGAGCAGAGCGGCGTCCATGGCTGCGGGTGAGGGAGGTGTGGGCTCAGGCACAGATTATCTCCCCGGACGAAGGGCTTGGGTGGCGGAGACCTGGGGATTGGCCCGCAGGGGTGTGAGTGAGAAGTAGGTCGGTGGTGCCTCATCCCTGCTCCTCACGGCGATGTGGGGGCCCCCAGACCCCCACCGTTGGTTTCCTCCCACCCCAATGAGGGGTTTTGGGGGAGTGATGGTGGGGGGTTCAGAGCTGACGGCCAAGAGAGGAATCTCGAAGACGTCTTTGGTGCAAAAGAGGTGATTTTGTTAAAGCACGGGGACACGACTTGTGGGCAGAAAACGCTGTATGGGGTCGTGCCGGGTAACTCATCATATGCCCTCAGGTTGGGAGGGGGTCAGGGACGGTGTAAATCTCTAAGGAATTTTGGAAGCAAGGTTTCCAGGCCCTTGAGGGGCTGCTGTTAGCAAAACATCATTTGTTACCGTCTAGTAAGACCCCAGTCACGAGACTTAGATGTATATCGGGGGCCATAAGCTTGGAGGAGGATGGCCAGCATATACTTGGGGGTTAAAGGTAAAGGAGGTTTGCAAAGGAATTTTTATGTGAAATAGACTCACAGGATCCTGGGGGGTCAGGACAATGTTGAGCCAAGATTCCCTTTTGCCCCCGGCAAAGTGTCATCATCCAGGCAGCTGAGCTCCTAGAGGGAGGTCACTCTGCGGGTTACAAGGACTTGTCAGTGGCTGGAGGCAGTAAGGCAGTTTAATTTCTCATCTGCCTTAGTTTCCCGCATCCCCATGGCGGCACTTAAACCCCTTTCCCCTGTTCTTGGGGAGCCAGGAGTGTGCAAGGATTATCACACATACTCCACTGGGGCGGGGGTTACTCCACCGGCAGGGGCGGGGGGGGGGGGGGGCTAGCTTGTACTTCACCCGCAGCTCACCCCACGCTCCCGCTCCCTTGTCACCAAGAAGGAAGAAAGCCGGCTGGAGCTTTCCCACCAAAGGGAAAGCTTTCCCACCAAAAGAGGAGGGGAGACTGAGCCTAGGGCTCCTCGGTCCCTGCCTGCCTTCCCTTTCCTATTTCCTCCTCCCCTCCCCCCATACTCTGCACACCGGAGGATGTGACACTGGGAGGGCAGGGGAGGGGAGAGAAGCAGCCGTCTGGCCTGGGTGGCTCTAGAATGGGGTGAGAGAAGGGTGCAGATTTGGGCAAAGAGCCTCTCTCAGCCCCATTTCAGCCTCCCCTACAAAGTCTGGCTGTGGGGAGCGGGGCTCTCCTCTCCCCTTTGGAGGGCGTCATCCCTGCGCCAGGGACCCAGGTGGAGCTCAGTCCCTGCATCTGGGATCGCCTTCTGGTCTAAAGGGACAGGGGGCCTGAACGCTTGGCACTTGGCGCCACCTGGTGGCCAGTCAGAGCTCCTGCGCCCCAGCTCCCAGGTCCTTCCTGCCGGAGACCCCAGACTGACTTGTTTAGGGAGGGAAGCAGGGACCGGACGAGAACACTGGATTAAGAGGAGCCACATGGAGCTGCGTTCAAAGGGCCGACCCCACCTCTGATTCCTGACCTTGTGGCCTTGGGGGTCTGCCATGCTTCCTAACTCCATTCATTTTCCAGACTGAAATGGGAAAAGCCACCTCTCCCACCTTCCTCCCCAGGAAGTTGAGAAATCTCCCTGGAGCAGCAGGTGGGACCCCACACCCAGCACCCTGGAAGTCTCCCGTGAGGAGCCATTGGCACAGAGGGGGGCTGAGCCTGAGCCCCCAAGCCCAGACGGGGGCGGCTGGATCAGACCTCTCCAGGACCCCTCCCTGGGTGCTCAGTCCTCCAAGGGCCCAGACCCGTCCTTCTCTGGGGGGTGCGGGTGGGGTGAGGGTGCAGGGGTCCTTCCCCTCTGTTCCATCCTGCTCTAGCCACACAACAGCCTGGAGGGGTCTGCGTGCACGGGGAGCAGGATGTATACTAGGTGCTATGACTACTACGAAGAAAAGTAACATCGATTCCCAGAAAAGTCCAGAGAGGGGGAGGGGGGCGCGCCGGGTGGGGTGGGAGCCGCGCTTCCGGGGTCCTGGCATGCTGTTTCTTCCTCCCGACGGTTACGTGGGTGTTTGCATTCTAAGTACTCGTGATACTAGACTTAACGTCCGGCACTTTCCTGCCAGTGATAAGAAACGGGTCCCCTCACGTCCCACTGACGATGGCTCGGCTCCGGGTGTGGAGGGTAGAAGTCACTGGTGGCTGGGGCGGAGCTGAGAGGCGGGGGTGAGGGAGGTTGATGAGGCTGATGCCCAAGATCAATCAAGCCGGGAGGGGCTCAGGCCACGGCTTCCAGCCACCCCTTGTCCCCCAAACTAACCTCCTAATGGACTTCATTTAGAGGCAACCCTAACCCCACCCCCTCTGAAAATCCAGCAGCTGCTTTCCACTGCCCTCAGGAGGCGCCCCAACCTCCTAGGCTGCATGGTGGGGCGGCCCCTGCCTCCGGCCACTATAGGGAGGGGTGGGGGGGGGAGGGCACCCTCTGGAGTCACCCTGGCCTCCTCTGTCCTGTTCTCTGGCCTCCCAACACCAGCCTTCGCGGACCCCTCCGTGGGAACGCCTCATCCCTGCACTCTGTCGTCCCCTGGTTCCTCAGCGAAAGCACCACCTGCCCCCAGCTCATGTGGGGCGCCTTGTCCCCCACCGCCGCAGGTCACATTCCTGGGAGTTTGCACTGGCCATTCCATAGGCCAAGGAAGCGGGTAGAATTTCTGCTGTCGGAAGGGGAAGCCGCCAGGACGGTGGAGCCCCCACGACGGGGCAGGCTGGAGCTCCCCCTCAGCATCCACCCTCCTCCCCAACAGAGGCCAGGGTGGGGCTGGACCCCAGAAAGCCTCCGCCTGGGACAACTGACAGCGTTCTCTCCTTACAGAGAGGAGCAGGGACCCCTGTCCCCGCCACCCCTGCACCAGGAGCCTGCTCCCCTCAGCACATCCTCCCCCTCCCACCCCCTCTCCCCACCAACCCCCTGCAAGGCAAGAGGGAGCCTCCTCATTCAGAAGAAAACGTTTCTTCCTCCTTCCCTCGTCGCCATGGCGACTGCACTCCAGCACCCGGGCTGCCGGGAGCTGTTCCGAGCCCCCGAGGGCAGGGAAGGGGAGGGTCTGGTCGGCGGTCACCGAGGCTCTCCGGAGCCTCCGGGAGGTCACGTGTCCCAGGGTTAAGCATTCAGGCTTTAAAGCCAGACATCCAAGGGCTTCGGTTCCAGCGCCGACTGTCCCTCTGTCCCCAGCAGACACTTCATCCTTGTGGGTCTGTGTCGTCTGTAACGGGGACGGAAATAGCCCCAACTTCAGACTGGAGGGCTGAGGAAGGAAGGGTGAAGACAGGAAATGTGCCCAGCGTGCGAGCTAAGTGCTGGACCAGTGTGAGCTGTCCTCTGACGCCCGGGACACGAGGGGCACTGTCACCGGCTCGGACAGGTGTGACGAGAGCGGGTCTAGCCCGAGAGACTGTTTCTAGGTGTTTCTCCTGCACCGAGTCTCTCCCACCCGTGTGGCGTAGTTTTCCTAAGAATCACCACGCTTGCTCCCCCCTGTCTTTCACCGGAAAGGGGCGTGAATTAAACCTCCTAAATATGACCAACACACACAACTGTCCTGAGCCGGCAATGATCCAGCTCGGGGAACCGGCGAAGGGGAGCAGAGCCCGGAGCCCCGTCGCCAGCTGCCAGTGGCGTTCTTAAACGACAAAGTAGCAAATTAACAAATCAAAGCAGGTCACACAGAGCCCAGCATTGTTTCAGGAAACCAGTTTCGGTTGCACGTCTGTGTGTGTGACCCGGCGACCGACCGCGCGCGCTGGTCCCCCCCCCCTCCCCCCCCACACGCTCAAACATTCTTGGCTCCCTTAGCTCATCCTTCAGGCACGAGCTCTAAATGACACGATGTTGGTGTCATAATTTTCTTGGATTATTGATGATGCGGCTCATTGACGCCCGTCTCTCCCCACGCGCCTGGACCCGGGTCCCGGACAGTGGGAATCCCGCCACCTACTAACTGAGGGAACTGGGGCCCGACCCAACCTCTCCGGACAGCGGTTTCCCCATCTGCTAGGCTGCCATCGGGGCCCAGCGAGTTCATCATAAAAGGATTTAGCACAGCAGCACCTGGTGCGTGCAACCTCCCTAGCAGAGAGGAGTGGGTGGGGTCACCCAGCCGTGTCGCAGTGAAGGGCAGAGCCACAAGGAACCCACCGGCGGAGACCCCGCCAGAGAGGGGGGCCCGGTGAGGTCTGCAGCAAGGGACCCGAGAGGGGCGCGGGCCGGGCTGCCCTGGGGTCTCCAGAAAGTGGGAGAGGGCTTTCCAAAGGGCGAGGTTTGGATGCCCCGCTGGAGACGGGAGGCGGCCTCGTCGCAGGAGGACCGGGAGGTGTACCCTGGTCTGTCCCCGTCCCCAGGATCTTCCACGGTCCAGAGTGTGGGTGCCGAGCGTGGGGACACAGAGGCAGTGTCTGAGACCCACGGCCGCAGGGCGCGGCCGAGCTCCCGGCCCCGCGCCTCCCGACCGAACCCGCTTGGCCGCGCGGCGGGGCGCAGACCGCGGAGACAAAGGGGCGGCGCCCGGCTGCGCCCGCCCGGCCGCGGCCCCAGCACGAATGGGGCGGCCAGCCAATCGGAGGGCAGCATTCCCGCCGCTAGAGCGCGGGCCAATCGGATCCCGGGCGCGGCAGCGCTGCGGGGACGCGGCCAATCAGCTTCGAGGGCCGGCCAGGGGGCGGACCCGCGCGGAGTTTCAAACCCGCCGGGTGGGCGCGGAGCGGCTGCTCGGGGCTACGGCCTGCGCCGGGGGCTGCCGGGTGAGCGCAGTTCGGGGCCCGGGGGCCCGGGGGCCCTTCTGTTCCGACGGGACCTGGGCGGAGCGTGGGGGTGGGGCGGGTGTGCCAGTCAGGATGGGCACGCAAGTGGAGGCGTCTGGGGACTGCGAGCTGCAAATCGGGGGGCTCTGGGCGACGGGAGAGGGCCCCGGATGGGGCCCTGGCCAGGCGAGGCTCGGCGAGGCCCCGTCCTGACCCTTGCTTCCCTCCCGCCTGAGGCAGAGAGCTGGGAGGGCTGGGTGGGAAGATGGACACGCAGCTGTTGCGGACAGTGGCCGCCAGGGACCGCGGGAAGCGCTGACCCCTCCTCCGGGAAGCAGCTCCCTTCCCACACCCACCGCTGCCACGTGCCCCCACGCCCAGCCCTGGCGACCTGTGTCTCCGTGGAGCCTGGGAGGGGGAGAGGGGATGGCTTGCTGACCTGCTTGTGACCTCCTCCCCAGGATCTGGTGGGCTGAGCAGACTCCCGACCGGGCAGATGGCTTCTAAGTGGCCCGGCGTGGGGGTCTCCGTGCGTCGGGGGCCGCTCCAGGAGCGGGAACAGCTGGCGGAGAAGGAGGCGGAGCAGACTGCTGGCGGCCATCCGGAGCCCTCCTGCGGGGCCCTGGGCTCCCTGTGCAGACACTTCCAAAGGAGGCTGCCCCTGAGGGCAGTCAGCCGCAACCTCGGGGCGGGGCCCTCCTGGAAACGCCTGGAGAACCCAGAGCCGGCGCAGCAGGGCCTCCAGGCTGCAGCTCGCTCAGCGAAGAACGCCTTGGGCTCCGTGTCCCAGGTAATGCCTTAACCCAGGGCCCTTAACCCAGGGCTTCCTCGGTGCCCGCAGCCGGTGCCTTCAAGGGGCCCCTGAGGAGGCCCACCCCACCAAGACGGGGACTTTGGTGTGTCCTCGCTGTGTCTCCTGCCCTCAACCAGCCGTGGGACGAACGGATGGGAAGGGCGTCCTGGAGGCCAAGCGGAGCCTCGCAGTATAAGACGCTAGAGCTGTGGTGTCACAGCGTAGCGAGCATGGGCATCACGGGGACACAGCAAACACAGCGAGGCTTGCAGGGGAGGCCACCCCGCGGAATCGCCCAGGAAGGGAGAAGGAAGTGGGAGGAGAGCGTAGGGCGAGATGGCGTGGGTCCAGATCCAGAGCGGAGGGAGCGTGGTCTGGGTGGCCAGAGGACAGGGAGCCAGGAGGGGAAGGGCAGGCGTGCCGCGTGCCGAGGGTGTTCGGTTAGACTCTCCCAAGAGCCACCGGGGGCCAGTGGGGAGGATTTTCAACCTGGTGGGAATCCAGTCCGAGGAGCATTTTAGAGCTTGTTCCCCGGCTGCCTGGTGGAAAGGGGATGAGAAGCATTCGCCACCGGGGGGCCTGGGGGCCTGGCCTGGCAGAGGCGTGAACCTCCAGAGGTGCTCAGAAGGTAGGTGTGCGAGGATTTGTGTCAGACGACACGTGTGGGCACAAAGATGCCACGTGGGCAGGCGTGAGGTGCCTGGGGCCTTGCAGGTGAACGGGTCCTCCAACCCGAAAATGGGGGCAGGTGTCCCCCGGAAAGGACCGACGTCATGGCGAGCGAAAGCCTCTGAGGAGAGAAGGGGTGCGGGTACCCCCTTGGTGTCAGGCTGGGAATCTGAACCTGTTTACAGACGCTCTGTTCTGGGGTCTCTGAGCCGAAAGTCAGTCCCCGACTAGGAGTCCTGGGGCCCCCTTTGTCCCGAAGGGATCACAGAAACACAGGTGGGCCCGCGGCCACATACCTCACCAAACGTAACTCGTCCCGGCCTCTGGCCTCTGGTTTGCCTGGGCCGACATTCTGGCCTCGAGGAGCCAGCACAGCCGCCCCAGCCAGTGGGAGGCGCCCAGGAGCTAGGGCCTGCCCCCCACCCCCACCCCAGGCCGTGAGGAACCCAGAGGGGCTTTGAGCCGTCGAGTGTCGGGAGAGCTGCCGCTTGAATCCGCACCAGTGTGGAGGGCGACTTAGTGAGACCCGAGGCAGGTCCTGGGGGGCCTTCCAGGGGGCGCCAGGGTCTTTCCGTGTCCCGAAACGAGCGTGGACTCCATAAGCCGCTGGTTGGGCTGCTGACCGCCGCACCGGTGTCCTGGGTGGCCCTGAGCTGGCTCCCCGCAGCGGACTCGCTTCTCAGGAACCCACGCACCCCCCTCACCCCCCTCACCCCCCTCACCCCTGGGGCTCTGAGCTGTCTGTATTTGCGCGGCTGGGGCACTGAGGGGCGGGAGGGGCCTGGAGACTCTGCAGGAGCTCGTCCTTGGCTTTGCGCTCACCTTCCGTGGTCCCGTCCCAGAGAATCCAGGAGTCCTGCCAGAGCGGCACCAAGTGGCTGGTGGGGACCCAGGTGAAGGCCAGGAAGAGGAGGAGAGGGGCACAGACGGGCAGTCGTCCCCCCGCTCACACCCCGGGCCAGAAGAGCCCCCGGCTGTGTGGAGCCGCCCCAGCCTCCTCAGCCCTGGGCCCGCGGGAGAGACCCTGTCACCGACTCTCTGGGCACGTGGGCCCCCGCGCCCACCCACAGTGGCGCTCCCGGAGGGAGCCCACCTTCCGGAGCCCCTACTCCTCAACGGAGCCCCTGTGCTCCCCCAGGTAAGAGGAGGGGTGCCTTGCCCCCAGATCACTAGCTGGGCCCCAGCGGCTTCTGACCCCCTCCTGGGGCTCTCCGGGGGCATCTGTGTCCTGACCCAACTCTACCCCTGACGAGGGGGAACCGCAGGGCTCACCTGTGCAGGGTCCCCGGCCCTGGACCTGATGGGCCCTGAGCCACGTGTTCTCTGCCAGGTGCTCCAAGTCGCGTGGGCTGTCACCTCCTGGAGGGCAGGGAGGGCCCAGACAAGGTGCTCCCGGCCCCCTCGGGGTGTCTCTGGGCCTGCGCGCACCCGGCCCAGCACCGGGCGGGAGGGCCTCGTGCTGCACATTTCCGCCAGTCGCTGCTGCGGCTTTCCTCCTTTCAGTGAGTCTGACAGTGACCCGGAGCCTGTGGGAGCGGGACTTCAGCACCTCCAGAAGCTGTCCCGGCAGCTGGACGAGGCCATTGTGGCTGAAGAGAGGTGAGCTGGCGGGTCATGCTTCAAAACGGAAGAGCTGAGGGGGGGGTCCCGTGCTCCTTGAGTCCTGCCACGTTTTTACACCTCTCCGACTCGGGCTCTGACCTGTTGTGTGACCCCGGCCCGTCCCCGGCCCTCTCTGAGCCTCAGGCTGCTCACGTGCAACACGAGGGGGCAGAAAACATAGATCAGGATGGTGTCTGGAACGCATCCTGGATGTGAACGGCCCCCCGGGAACCCCACCAGGCCAGGCACCTGGTTTCCGGAAGACCTGCCCTTCCCCCAGCACTCCCCATGGCTCCCCTGCGCCTGCCTGCCCATGGGATTAGGAAAAGGCCCATGGCCACTCTGGAGCGTCTGGCCTGACTGCCCAGGACCCTCTGGAGGCGGGGCCTCGGTCTGCAGCCCCCCTAACTTGGGGCCTGTTCCCCATTCATACAAGGGCCCGGGTGGGCTCTGGGGCGGGGCCCAGCCAGCTCTGACTGCGGGGTGGTAGGGCCCCTCCTACAGGTGACACCAGTCCCTCCCGCCCTCCTGTCTCCAGCGGTGACATGACCATGACCGTTTCTCTCATCCGTGACTGAGGACAGCGCCTCCAGGTGACGCCCGCCTCCCGAGCCTTTTCTCTAGGTTCCTCCTCCTCCTCCTCCTCCTCCTCCTCCTCCTCTTCCTCACCACGAATGTGTGGAAGAACATAGTCTTTTCTGGAAAATCCTGAAGAGCGGATGGGCCCAGCAGCGTAGGAAGCATGCAGGTCTAGCCCACCTGCCTAGAGCCAGCCAACCTCACTGACCGCGTCCCCAGCCGGGCACGCCGGGCCCTCGGCGAGCCCCCGTCCATCCCCTCGTTCTGGGGAACCTGCCCCCGCTCTGAGCCCAGCTAGGGGCACGCAGGGGGCTCTGCACTGCAGGAGGCAAGCCACGGCAGACACCACGACCTCACAGCGGGATCCACGCAGCCCCACGAGCGCCCAAGGAGGCCCCGGGTGGGGACTCCCCCGGGGCCACACGTGGTTCTGCCAGTGGCCACCTGGCCCAGCCTGAGAGTGACCAGGGGGATGGAGGTGGGGGGGGGGGTTTCACTCTACTCCCCTTTTGGGCTCGGAACTCACCTGCACTTAGGCCACGTGGCTGTGTCCTCTCCAACGTGAGGGCGGAGGCACCAGAAGGGACTGGGGACCCAAGGGTGGGACCCGAGGGATCGTGCCCAGGCTCTGGGGAGCCCAGCCGCCGTCTCTTCTGCCCCCACAACAGCCCTGCAGGGAGGGATGGGGGAAGAGATTCCTGGCCCCGAGAGCCTGGGCCCGCGGATAGCTATTTATGCTCAGCACGGGGACCGGGGTTGTGCAGGGACGGGCAGCACTGTTGACTAGCGACTTCTGCGCTTGGCCAGTTATCTCAGAAATCTGCTGTGTCATTTTATTAGAAAGAAACCCGCGTGTGACTTCCCCGGATAACACCGCTTTTTCATAATAAAGACCACTTCTGCGTCTGACATCTGTTCTGTTACTCACGCGCATGCACAGACACGTGTGCACGCACAACCACACAGGCACACACACCCTCTATGTGCCCGTGCCCGTGCGCACACACCTACGTGCACGAGTGCACGCATACATGCGTGAACACAGCCGTGCACGCACACACGTCCACTTGCACGCACACGTATACACCCCCACGTGTTTGTGCGAGCGCACCCCCACTCCGGGCGATGGGTCTGCTTTGGGGCCGGGCTCCGCTCCCCTCGCCTCCCGCTCCTAGCGGCCGGCCCCCAGCTCAGGGAGAAGACACCCCGCACAGGGAAGGCTTCCCCGCTCCGCTCAGAACAAAGCACACTTTAAAGGCAAATCAGGTTTTTATTTCAGTGACAACGTTCAAGAGTTAAAAACCAGCTCACGTCAAAATCAAGACCAGTAGTAAAAATCTTTTAACCCCGTAGTGCTGTGTTTGTCGCTTTAGAAATCTGATATTTTACATTTCCTTTTCTAACGGATTTTGTACAAGGCAGCCGTGAGGAAGGGAATAAACCTTTTTCACCACAGAACCGGCTGCCACTGGCAATACTGAGAGTCACACATTTAGGAACAGTCGGACCACGGACAAGACGGGACGGGCTGCCACCTCGGAGTAAACAGACGACAGGGGTTCGAGGGTGGAGGTCCCCAGGGGTGAGACGTCCTGCCCCTCCTCGGTGACTCTACTCCCCCCCCCCCCCCCACCGGCCACCCTGGTGGGTTCCTCCACGGGAAGAGCAGGCCCCGGCCGGGCCTCCCTGCGTGGACTTAACCCCAGCTGTGATTTTTAAGGTTCCCCCAAGCCCAGAGGGAGGGGAAGGAGCGAGGGGTTGCGTGTTTTGGCTGAGCCAGAGAACAGGTTTCTAGAGCACTTGGTGCCCAGACTCGGGGGATTCGGCGGGGAAGCTGGTTATTTAAGGCGGGGTCCAGCCTTGAGGCTCCTTTCCAGCTAGGGCCCCCCCCCCCCAGCGGGGCTGTGCCCATGCTTAGGGAGGGTGTCCACGGGAAACCAGAGCCGCCTGCTCAGGCCTCTGGCTTTCATTTAAAGATGCACGCCCTGTTTTGCCTGTAGGACACTCCCAGGGTGCAGACCAGGGGCTCCAAAGTGGTAAAAACAGTTCAAAAAGCCAGGAGATCCAGCCTCCCCTCCTTCCAGGGACCCACGCCCCCGTAACCTCTTTGGAATACGGGGTTCAGACGTGGTTTCTGTGGCCCAGCACCCAGACAGGAGGGCCGTCCGCCCAAGTGCATAAAAACGGTCCACTTTTTTAAACGCACGTTTTGTGGAGCCCAAGGGCAGGTCGAGATCTTCAGGAAAACCCCACGAAGCCAGAAAGGTAGGCCCCCGGGACCCCCTTGGGGCGGGCGCGGGGGAGGGCGGCAGGCAGGCCCTCCGACAGGGACGGCCACCAGACAGGGAAGAACAAACATGCCACGCGAGAAACGAGGAGCTCTGATCAGGCGGGAAGAAGGATGCTCCTGGTCCCGGGAGAGGGCGCACCGGGGACCGGAAGGGTTCTCTGGGAAACAGCCAGGCGGAACAACGCAGCCTGCTCGTCTCCCTCCAACTTCAGCGCACGGACAAAACCGCACAAACCACTCGTCGGGGAGCGCGCGTTAACCAACGCCAAGGCGGAGGGGCGCTCGCGCGCATGCGCACACGCCCACTAACCCGAGAGGCGGGCTCAGGACGCCGCCTTTCATCTCCCCAATCGCAGGTGTGAGTCGTCCGGTTCCACAAAGGAGAAGGGGTGGCCTCCTGCCGGGCCCCACATCCCAGCTCCGGACCCCCATAATCACAGCACCCCCAGAACCCCAGAACCCCAGCAGCCTCAGAACTCTGCACCCCCAGAACCCCAGACCTCCAGAACCACGGCACCCCCAGAGTCCCAGCATCCCCAGAACTCCAGCACCCCCAGAACCACGGGATCCCCAGCACCCCCCCAGAACCATGGCACCTCCCAGAACCCTGGACCCCCAAAACCACAGCACCTGCAGAACCCCAGATCCCCAGCCACAGTACCCTGCTCACTGGGACTCCAAACTCCCCAGGGTCCTGGTGTTCTCTCTTTGTGTCTCTCACTCCCAGCCTGGGGCTCACAGGGCAGAGGGAACCTAACTCGGGAAGACATAACTCCACTAATTTATCAGTGGAGACTGACGGCAGGGGCTTCTGGAAGGAAAGGGGATGGCGGAGCCTCAGAGAATCAGAGTAAGTCCGCCCGACTTCAACGCAGGATAGATTTCAGGAAGGACAGGAAGGCCTGGGGTGGGAGTAGCTGTGCCTACGACCTCGTACCTTCTGGGGAGCCCCGACAACCAAGTGTGGAAGGAGGGATGGGCACCTGGGAACCCAGGAGCCAGGGCTGGAGAGGACACCCCCAGGGTACCTGCCCCTGCCTACAGGGGAGCCGCAGGGCTGGGGGAGGGGGGTGCCGCACACTGGAGAGAGCAGGGTGGGGGCCGGGAGCCCGGACCCCTCCAGCCCCAGCAGGTCTGCTGGGCAGGTCACAGCAGCCGCTGCGGGGAGGACGCTGGCCACACGGGAGCCGCGAGAGGTAGACACGGAGCAGAAGCGACACGGGCCCACGCAGGTGCCTGGACTCGGGCACAGCCCCGCCTGGAGGAGCTGGGCCAGCCTCAGGGGCTCCGAAGCAGGCCGGGGCGGGTGTGGGCCTGGGCTGGGCTGCAGGAGAGCCCTGCCGACCTCAAGGGACGGCACAGGAGGAGGGCGTGGGTCCCAAACCAAGCTGAGTGGCAGGCGGAAGGGAAAAGTACAACAGTTTTTGAGCCAAAATGACACGCGCCCCCCGAACGCTGGGATCTCAGCTCTATGCCCTCCAGGAGCCAAAACAGAGTCAGCGTGAGCAGCGCTGGGGAGGGCGAGCCCGGCCCCCGGGGTGGGGGGTGTCCCTGCTGCCGGGACACGTGGTTTTGGTTTGGGCATCAGTGCAAAGCACACTGCCTCACGGAGCCGGGACCCCTTCCCATCCCCCTCCCTCCCCAAGCGGTGGGGCGACAGTGAGGGCCCCCCCAGAGCCCCTCTCTCAGACAGTGTGGAAGGTGGAGCCGGGGTGGTCTGAGGGGCTCTGAGGCCCAGAAACCCCAGGGCACAGAAGTGCAAGACAGAAGACAGCCCAGGAGTCAGAAACCGCGCACCAGTCTCAGCCGGGGGGACCTTCCAATTCCGTAAGGAAGCCAGGGCCCAGAGAGGGTGACGAGGGGCTCAAGGGATCTCAGCCAGCCCAGCAGGGCCAGCGCCCAGGGCCGCAGCCTCCCCAGGGAGGGCCCCAGGCAGGACCCCGGGAAGAGGAATGGCCGTCCTCTCGGGCCGCGGGTGAACGGCAGGAATACCGAGGACAAGACGGGGACAATGGACAGCCGCAGAAGGACAGACCGTCAGCACCAGACCCCGCCACCCCCCCCCACCCCCGCAAGGGCCGTGGACAGACACGCGGACACAGGAGGAGCCCCGGGGGAGGTCCCCTCCCTCCCAGAAAGTGGCCACTTTGCCACAGGAAAGCCAGGCCCATGAGGCTGACCCAGGATGTCACGGCGGGGGGGGGGGGGGGCCGGCACGATGCCACTTGTCCGTCCCCCAGGCCGCTGGGAGGCTGCACCTGCCGGCGGCTGCTGATCCCCGGTCTGGCGGCTTCTCCCTTTAGGGCCTGCGTGGACCCCAGAAAGGTGGTCGACTCTGTCAGACCGGCCAGCTCGGGGCAGGCCTGCCCCCCAGGACTCCACGGACACCGCCCCTGACGGGCTCGCGGTCCCAGGTCCCGCACGGGGAGGCAGCCGCGGCTGCGGAGACCCTGGGGTCTCACCCCCTCGTGGCCCAGGGAGCCCCCTCCCCGGGTTTCGGCAGGGTCCCTCCCCGCTCTGCTCGGACACCGCTGGACACACACGGGGGGCGGGGAAAAGCAGGAAACGGCCCGTCTCGGGGAGCAGCACCCCCCACCCCCGCCCGGCCCCGGCCCTCTGCGCGCAGCCCGGCTCTCAGGGCACCGACTCGAACTTGGGGGGCCCGCGCGCCCAGCTGAGCGCGGGCAGGGGCCGCTCCTGGTCCTTGTCGGACTCGGGCTGGCTCTGGGCCCGCTCGGGCTTGGGGTTGGCGGGCGGGTGGGGCTGCTGCACGGACATGGTCCTGCGCAGGTGGTTGCGCTTCCGCAGGAACTCGGGCTGCGCGTGCAGGCCGAAGCTGCCCTTGCGCAGCACCATCCGCGAGTTGTTCTTCTTCGGGCGCGAGCGGTGGCCGGCCTCCAGCGTCGCCAGGTGGGCCGCGTAGCCCTCGCTCAGGAACTGCGGAGGGGGCGGGCGTCAGCCAGCGGGGCGGTGACCCGGTCCCCCCCCCCCACCGCCAAAATCGTCGCCGGGGAGACGGGGAGCTCCCCGCCCGGCTCTGAAGGTCTGAGCTCGTCCCTCTGTACCCGCGGGGCACACCGTCCTCGTCACCTGCCGCTGAGATCCCCAAACGCAAGTCTGCGCCACATCCGGCTTCCGCCCCGCGGAGCTCCCTCGGGTGCTGGCCCCGCTGCTGTCCTCCCTGCCCTTCACCCCCCCCACCGGGTCGTCAGGCCCTTGCCCCGCGCCCCCCCCCCCCCCCAGAAGGGGGCTGCGAACCAGCAGCCTCAGCGGGACCGGGGCCCTGACAGGCAGAATCTTAGAGTCTGCATGCACGCAAGCCCCCAGGGGCCACGTGTGTGCGTCAGCGTCTCCCGTCTGCACCCACGCCCCCAAAGGGGTCGTCACCTTCCCCCCCACCCCTCCTTCTCCAACCTGCTCTCAGTCCCCGGAACAGCACCCCCAAGCTGATCGCGCTCCCAGAAACCAGGCGCCACCCCTGGCCTTCGCTCCCGCTCAGCCCACACCTCTGGCCCGTTCATTTCCAAGTCCAGTCCCTCCGTCCTGCCTCCGAAGTGACTCTGGGGCCCTTCACCTTCCCGCTGGCCACCGCCTCCCCCTGCTTCCCTCCCCCCTTCCTCTGACGGGCCTTCCCCCTGCAGCCTGGGGACCGCAGGAATCACGACTCACCCCCGAAGTCCCAGCCCGCCGAGGCGTGGGCCGTCAGCCAGGCACTGCGGGCCCCCCTCTCCTGCTCCCGCCCGGGGGGGGGGGGGGGGAGGAACACCTGCTCTGTCACCTCCTGACCTTCACTTTTGCGGCGACCTCTGTCACAAATGCTCCTCCCACCTCAAGCCTCCTGGACAATTCCCTCGAACCCTCCAAAGCAGCCTGGCCCCCGTCGTCTCTGTTCCTCCCCGGGGGGGGGGGGTCACGACCCTGTGCCCCCCATCATCCATTAGGCCCCTTGCCACGGGCACTGCCGCCTGGATGACGAGACATCCGACGGCACCAGGGCCTGACCCAGGACAGGTGCCCGTGGTGCGCGTGGAAACAGCAAATGAAGGAATGAACAAAACGACTGAATGGACGGCAGACCCCGCCCACACCGCCCCCACCCGGCCCGGCGCCCCCACCTGGCACTGGGCCTGGTACTTCTTGGTGGGCCGGCCCACGATGAAGATCTGGGAGGGCAGCAGACCCAGCACACTGTACACGGAGATGTCCTTAGTGGAGCCGTAGGCCGCGCTGATCCTGATGAAACACTGAAACACAGGGCAGCCCGTGGAGGGGCGGGCGCTCACGGGGTCAGAGGACCCGATTCCGCACAGGGGGGGTGGGGTGGGGAGCTCCAGGTCCCGGGGCCACCCGCGGCAGGACGCGGCCCTGCAGGAGCTCCCCTCCCGCCCAGCCCTGCGCCCCAGTTCAAGGGCTCCGCCTGGGGAGGTCGGGACCACGCCACCTGCCGACCCCGTCGGCGTTCCTAGGTCACTGGGTGACGGGCAAAGACACGGACGAGGGAACGAGGGGCGGCTCTACGTGTCACAGGACTGGAGGGGTTCTGTCTGGGCCCGACCCCCCGCCCTGTGCCGTCCGCACCACCCCAGACTGGCGCGGAGTGCCTCCGTCCGGTGGCCGTGTCCCAATGCTCACTCGTCCCCCAGCCCCTCGCCCTCCGGCTGCTCACCTTGAGCCCCACCCTCTGGTCCCAGGTCACAGTTTCCCTGCCTCCTGAGCCCCATCAGCCCCGGGGGACCTCCCGCTCGCGGGGTGACCCACGAGCACCTCGGCCTCCCTCCTGCCACTTCACGGCCAGCGGCCTCCAGGACCAAACCCAGAACCGCCCCTCTGGACTGCACGTCCCATCCCCACGCCGACCCTGCCCCTTCCCTCCCGTGCCCGCCTGGCCACGCCCTGGCCCGGGAGACCGCTCTCTCGCCACCTTCCCGGTTCCACGGGCTGGCCACTGAGAGCCGCTGGAGGGCCACGAAGCTCCGGTCCTGAACTTTCTTTCTGCTGCCCCCAGAACATTCTTCCCCAGTTCTACCTCCTGCTGGGGGGCCGCCACCCAGTCCCGAGCATGACCTGACAATCCCCGCTCCCGATGCCATTTTCTCCATCCCCGTGGCCGCCACTGGATTCCGGTCGGCCTCTGCCTCGCCTGGCCTCCCTGCCTCTCTTGTCTCACCGATCTGGTCTCCACACAGCCACCACAGGGCTCTTTCTGCAGCCCTAATCAGTCACTGCCGCTCCCCGGCTCCCCACTGCCCTCAGCGGAGTTCACGGTCTCGGCCAAGGTTTTCCAAGGTCTGCCAACCCCCAGGCCCCCGATGACCTCCAGGCCTCTGCTCCCACGCGACCTGGGTCTGACCCTGTGCACACCAGCATCCTGCATGCCCGCAGCTCTAAGAACATCTGAGGCTCTCTTCTACCTCAGTGCCTTTGCACGTTCTGTTTGTGTCTGCCAGGCAAACTCCTACTCCTGATTCAAGACTCAGCTCAAGAGTTACCAACCCCTGGAAGCCTTCTCTGGCCTCCCCAGGCCAAGCTCTCCAGGCCTGCATGACAACAGGCCTTTACTAATCACCCACCGGTAAAGATTTACACATCTTTCTTCCTCTGGACCAGGGATTGGCTGACGTTGTTGCGAAAGACCAGATAATCGGTGTCTCGGGCTTTGCGCTGTGCTGCAACCACGCTCTTCCTTTGTGGCTCCGAGCAGCCACGCACACCGCGCCAGCAGGGAGCGTGGCCGGCAGGGAGCGTGGCCGTGTCCCAACGCATCTGCCTTCGCAGGCAGCGAGATCGGACTTTCGTACCGCTGTCGCATCATGAGATAGCATTCTCCTTTTGATCCCCGCCCCCAACCCGCAACCATTTAAAACCACAAGCACCGTTCTCAGGCCAAGGTCACGTAGAAGAACAGACCGGCTGGGCTCAGCCCCTGGGCCACAGATCACTGGTTCTCAAAATGTTACCATCATTGAAATCCCCCCGGAGGGTTTGTCAAGACGCAGACCGCCGGGCCCTTTCCCCCGTTTCTGATGCAGCGGGTCTGGGGTGAGTGGGGGCGGGGGCAGGGAATCGACATTTCTGAGCAGCTCCCAGGGGACGCCGTACCGGGGCCACAGGTCAAAGCTCCGGAAGGAGAGCAGGTGCCGGCCCGTGCCGCCGACGCCAGGACCCCGAAGGAGCGTGGCGGGCACCCGTCGGCTGAACGAATAACCGGGCGCAGACACGGAGTTCGGGCTTTGGGGTCAGGAGGTAAAGGAGGAGACGCGGACTCGGGGATCGTGGGGGAGTCACCGAGCCTCAGGGAGCCTCCCCGCCCTCCTCTGTCCCCGCGGGTGACAGTGCCCACCTCGGGGTGGGGGCGGGGGCCGTGGAGGCTCCCAGCACCTGCAGGTGGAGGGCGGGTCTGGCCTCCGGCCCGCACTCACCTCCTGCACGAGGTTGCGGAGGAAGATGGCCTTCTGCCGCAGGGGGTCGTGCACCAGCCCGTCGGAGAAGAAGATCATGCCCTGTGGAAAGTTGTGCTGGCACAGCCAGGACACCACCCGCTGCTTCTGCATGTCCGGCCGCCCCGTGATGTACAGGATCAGGTAGCCCAGATCCTGCCAGTGCCTGCGGACGGACGGCATCGCAGGTCCAGCCCCCCCGCCCCCGCCCCCACCCCCGCCCCCCCCCCCCCCCCCGCAGCCGTCCTGAGCAGCGCCGGGACCCCGGGGAAGGACAGAGGAGCCACACGCCGGCGGGGCTGAGCCCCATGAGTCGGGATGTGTCCCTGGACGGCCCGCAGGCACCGCTCGCCCACCACCAAACTGGCCCCCGTCCCCGAGGCCTCCACGTCACTCGGGCTTCCCCGCCGAGCACACGCCACCTCTGCCTCCTCGGCTGTCCCCGTCACCCTTCCTGCTCCCGTGAGCGGCCTCCCGTCCAACCAGCGACCAGCAGGACCTGACCCCTGACCCCCTCCTGCTTCGGCGCCCTCCTCGGCCTTCGCTCACACCCCCACCCGAGTCCAGTCCGACCTGGGCCGTGCAACCCCCTCCAGGCCCCACCCGTGACGGGGGGACAAGAACTGAAACAAGGGCCGTCCCAAGGCGGGAACGGAGGAGTCCAGACACAACCAGCACAGTGCGAACTGGACAGAGGCCGTGGCGCTCCCCCTGGTCCTGTTTCCATGGTGACCGTCGCTCCTGTGCCCTAAGCCGTCCCTGGCTCCCCAGCGTCCCGAGGTGTCCAGCCCTCCGTGCACCTGTTACCCCCGAGCATCGTATCACCCCGGCCACACGGGGCTGCTCTGCTGCACCCACGGGCCTCGAGCTCCAGCTCAAGCTGGGACCCCAGCCCGCGGACCCCTCCCCTGGACGCCCTTCAGGGCTTCATCTCCTCACGTTCCCATCCCCTCTCAAGGCCCCCTCGTGCAGGAAGCCCTCCCAGCTTCCCAGGCGCGATCAGTCCCTCCCCTGTCTGCTCCCGCAGCACGGTGGGATTGTGCTGTCTGTTGACCTCACACGGGACCTGCTTACAAGATGCCAGATGAGCTTGGGCCTGTCAGGGGCTGCTGTGGCACCGGCCACCCCCGGCTCACCATAGACTGGGGGGCTCCAGACCTGGAGAGCGCCCTGAGGGGTCGGGGGGATGTTCCATAATCCCACAGAGGCTCAGACGCCACCCTGGGGACTCTGGCTAGTTCTGAGCTGGACCCGGTAGTCCGTTTATCAGCAGCAGGGTCTATGGAACACGGCAGGGACTCAGGAGCCCATGTGAAGACCACGGTATGGGTCCCCGGGGGAGAGGACCACAGCCCCCCCACTCCCAGCTGTGGAAGGGGGGCGCTGACAGGCGGGGGGGGGGGGAGACGTAAGAGGAATAAGCCACCCACCCTCACAGGGCGAGCTGGACACTTGCCAGGAGCTCGAGCCCGTCCGTCCAGGGCCTGTTCCCGCAGGGCCAGGGGCATCTGGAGGGCAGCTAACCCTGGGGTCCCCAGTCCAGGCTGGTCTGATCACTGCTACTACGCTGAGGCCCGGCATCGGTCCTGCTCACCTGGAGTCCGGGGTTAGTTTCTCATGCCTGAGACTTGTTTTCCCCGTGGGGCTGCCTTGCTCCCGGGCCTGGCCCTGAGTCAGCCTCACAAAAGGGTGGAGGCAGGGAGGGAGGGAGACAGGAAAGGAGGCAGAGATGGAAGGAGGGGTGGAGGCAGGGAGGGAGGGAGGGATGGTAGGAGGGAGGGAGACAGGGAGGGAAGGAGGCAGGGGTGGAGGCAGGGAAGGATAGGGGGGGGCAGGGAGGCAGGGAGGGATGGGGGAGGCAGGGAGGGGGGCAGGGAGGGAGGCAGGGGTGGAAACAGGGAGGCTGGTAGGGAGGCAGCGAGGGAGGGAGGGAGGGAGGCAGAGAGGCAGGAACTGGGGGAGGCAGGGAGGGAGGTAAGGAGGGGGGTAGGCAGGGAGGGAGGCAGGGAGGGGGGTAGGCAGGGAAAGAGGTAGGGTGGGGGGGAGGCAGGGAGGGTAGGAGGGAGGGAGGTGGGGAGGGAGGTAGGTGGGGGGTAGGCAGGGAGATAGGGAGGGTAGGAGGGAGGGTAGGAGGGAGGCAGGGATGGGGGGAGGCAGGGAGGGGAGGAGGCAGGGAGGTGGTAGGCAGGGAGGTAGGGATGGGGTGGGGGGAGGCAGGGAGGGAGGCAGGGGTGGAAACAGGGAGGCAGGGAGGGTAGGAGGGAGGGAGGTGGGGAGGGGGGAGGCAGGGGGGAGGCAGGGAGGGTGAGAGGGAGGGATGAGAGGGAGGCAGGGAGGGGGGAGGCAGGGAGGGGAGAAAGTGGCTCCTCCCTCACTCTCCTATGGTGACCCCCTTCCACACAGCTGCTTGCAGCCCCATCTCCGGCCCCGTCCGGGTCTGGCCTCCGAAATCCAACCACCCCGACCCCATCCCACCACGTGCTCTGCTCTTCCTGTCCTTGTCGCCCCGCGTCCTCCTTTCTGGCCTATCAAAACCTGTTTTCTATTTTCTTCTCGCTTCCCCACGTCTGCTAATCTTTGTGCAGCGGCTTGGACTGAACCCGGCCACCCCTCGGGGACTATCTCTGACGCCACCTCTCTCAGGAAGCCTGCCCTGCTCTCCCCAATCAGCTGTACGAGCTCCAATCTTCCCCTTATCACTGTGCCTGAGTCAGGCTCAGAGGGTGGCCCGTGGGAGCCACGTGTCCCGTATTCACACGTTTAGGCGGTCCCTTCCCCGTGAATCCGGGCAGATCCCGCCACTACTCATGACCAGCGGAACACAGCAGAAAGGTCACTGTGACGCCCCAGGCTGGGTCCTGAGAAGGCTTGCGGCCTCCACCCGGGTCTCCACGAGACGGCCCAGGCTGGCCCCCGCGGACAGAGGGCGGGCCCAGCCTCCTTGAGTACAGAGGCCATCTCGAACCCGGCCCGAGGGGAGCCTGCGGATGAGCCCCGCCCCCCAGCCCAGATCGCCACCCGGCCGTGAGTCACGGGAACACCCCACGTGACGACATCCGAGCAGAGCCCAGCCCACCCACGGAACCGCGAGAGATGGAATAGTATTCTTTTCGGCTGCTACATTCGGAGCCTTTTCTCCCAGAGGCCACCAGAACACGCCGACTGGACCCCGCCTGGAGTCAGAACTCGGGAGCCCAGGCTTGGCTGGCTGCAGAGATTAAACGGAGGGGGGAGGGAGGGGGAGCTAGCGTCCAGACGGTGGCAGGGTGTTTCTCGGGGACCCTCGGTACACGTGCCCGGGACTCCCCAGTTCCTGCCCCGGAGATTAGTGGAATTCTGGAAAAATACACGGCCCGGCTCTCCCGGGGCCTCTGGGAAGGGACGGGAGGGAACACTCACCGGACGACGTCCACGGCCCCCGGCCGGACCTTGGGGTCACTTCCCATGATAGACACGCTGGCCGCGAAGGACCCGTCGATGCTGAACACCACGCACTCCATGCCCCGGGGCAGCACCGTGAGGTAGCTCATCGCAAAGGTCTGGTCGCCCCTAAAAGGCACCTGCCTGTGGTCGGCCCGCGTCGCACTCAGCTCGTAGCCTGAGGCCAGGGGTCGGCCCGGGCCCGGCTCAGGGAGCAGCGGGCCGGTATCTCCTGAAGCCACAGCTGGCCAGCCGGTCGTCTTCCTCTCTCTCCCCTCCCCCCCCCCCCCCCGGAAAGCACCCCCAGGGCTCCATCACCCGGCCGGCTCGGCTGGAAGGGCACCGAACGGCACCATCCGCCTGGGTCTTACCTGACGACCATCTTCACGGGGTAGACGCCCACCCCCAGGCGCCGGGGCCGCGGGACGCTGTAGGTGATGCGGCCGCTGCTGTTGGTGATCTCCGTGTCCAGGTGCACCCAGCGGCCCGAGGACGGCTCCGCCATCACCAGGATGTCCACCTGCACGCGGTGAGGGGCCAGGGGACGCCCTGAAGGCCGGGGGCTGCAGGCGGGGGCCAGGGGCCATTCGACCGGCTCCTCGGCCCCCACGCCCAGCCCTTGGGCGCACGGACTTCGGGCCCTCCCCACCACTCACCCTCCCGGCCCTGCTCCTCCCCACCACCCGGCCCGGCCCTCGCACCTTCTCTCCGGTCAGAGCCACCATGTCCAGGGGCCCGTACATGAAGCGCCCCACCAGGACCTGCGGGCCGTCTTCTGCGGCGATCACGTCGTTGGCCCGGTGGTTCGCGGTGACGTTCTGAAAACAGAGATCAACTCGGCCTTTGCCACTGGGGCTGGACCGTGAGCTTCCTCCCGACGCTGTCCTTAGGACCGCGGGGCACACGTGTCCCTGCCGCGTCACCCCTTCTGAGCCGTGTGTTGTGGACCCCGGGTTCCCGCAGACGGACAAGCACCCTGATCCTGACTGTCCCACGCACCCTGAGGTGGCGGCCGGGCCCCTGGCTGTCCTCCTCCCCGGCTCCTGGGCCGGACCTTGCCAGGACGCCTCCCGTTCCGCCTTCCACATCACAGGTCCCGTCCCACAGCCACTTACCGTGTGTCTTCTTACTGGGAAATGTAAACGTGTCAGAGCGTGGAGAAGTGCGTGGGGACCCCGCCTGCGCCCCACACCAGTTACGGCCTCCCTGGGGTCCCCCACCCCCCACACTGCGGATCATTCCAGACACGGAGTCACTTTGTCTGTAAGCATCCAGGGTCCCCAGGCTTCTCCACTTCTGGTTTCAATTCACCCCGCAGCTCAAAGGCCCCCCTCAGCCCCCAGCCTCGCTCCAAGACTGAACCCCTCAAGCCGGTGACCGTTCCCATAGGCGTCTGTCCCCACCCACCGAGCTCCCCCTGGCCGGGGCTCTGCTTACAGCCCTCAGTGGGGACCCTCAGTCAACACAAGCCGTGCCAAAGCACAGAACTGCCAACGCCCAGGCCCCCGCGGTGAATTCCGGATCCTGAGCTCGGCATCACGGCCGTGCCCGGTGACCTGTCTGTGGCCCCCAGTTGTCATGGGCTGGGCACTGCAGGGCCCCCCCCGACTCTGTCTGCCCCCACCTCCCAGCCCACCTGCTACGGCCTGGCCCGGCCGCGTCCGAGAAGCACCCCGCGGATCCCCGCCCTCCATTCTCACGGCGTCTGCGTGCAATTCAGCGGGACCCCCCCCACCTGCACCAGCCCCTGGACTGGGCTCGGGGGACCCGGACCCACAGACGGTCGGGAGGGGGCACGGGCCACACCACCAAAACTCCAGGGAGGAGAGACTTAACTCGCGGAAACAGACACACGGGAAGACGCCTGTGTCACCTATCCGCGGGGAGACGCGAAACAAAACCACACGGAGACCCCGCCTCACACCCGCCGGGGCGGCTGGATCCCACGAGAGACGAGGACACACGAGAGCCCGGAGCGTCGCCCACGGTAGAGAAAAGGTGCGAACCGCCGATGACTGGGTAAACGGAACGTGTCCGTCCGCGGGAAGATCCTCGGCCGTCAAGCGGAACGAGGTACCCACGCCTGCCGCAACGTGGGCGCGCCCCCAGAGCACAGGGCTCCGAGAAGGAAGCCGGACGCAGAGACAACACGCCGGATGGTTCCGTTACACGGACGGCCCAGAGCAGACAGACAGCTGGGGCCAGGGGCAGGGACCACGGTCGGGGGACGGTTACGGGGAAAGGGGCCTCTTTCCGAAGTGATGAGAAGGTCCTAAACCTGGCCGTAGTGAAGTTTGTGCGCATCCGTGAACACGCTCACATCCACTGAACTGTCCCCCTTCGGCAGGCGAGTTGTAGAAAACGTGACCGTAGCTCAATAAATACATTTGCAAGAACTGGGTTGATTCGCGGAGCACCGGTCCGCGCTCAGGGTCCTCAGCGTCCACGTCTGGTGCCCCCACCAGACGGCCCACCGGAGCAGTGGCTGCGTCTGTGGACCCGGCACAGGGGGCCACATCCACAACTGATGATGCTTTGCTGAGTACATAGATGAAGTGACGCATACCACGCTTCTATTCATCCTTCAATACCCTACGGAGGCGACTCTCCTTCAGGGAAGCCCTGCCTGGTCTGCCCCAAGTCCTTCTCTCCGTTTTCTTCCTAATCTGCGCTTTCCTCTCTCACCGCAGACACCACGCCGGGCCGTACGTACTCAGAGGCGAATCAGACTGTGAGCCCCACGGTCATGGGCAAGACCCTGACTCACATCCGCGTCTCCAGAAGCCTGACATACGGCAGCCGCTCCACCCCCAGCGCCCTGGACCCTGCCCTGGTGCTCCCCTGGAGCCGGGCCTTCGGGAACCGGCCCCCCCCCCCCCCACCGCGGGTAGCCCCGACCCCACCCCCACCTTCCCTGCCACCCGCAGCCCTCCCCCACCACGTGGGTGCCCCAGCCCCCAGGGCACCCGCTCCCTGAGACCAGCTGAGACCCCCGCTCCCACCAGGACACGGTGCCAATGACCACATACCCGCAGCTTGACCTGGGTCCTCTTGCGAAGCCACTTCTCACGGGGGTTGGCGGGGCTCAGCGCCGCAGGATCCAGGCCCGCGTTCTCCTTGACGGTCACGTTCTCGTAGCGCATCACCTGACGGGCAGCCGAGCAGGGCTCCAGGTCGGCCGGGCCCACCCCGCTCCCTCCTTCCCAGAAGGCTGTCAGGGCCGGCAGCGCCCCTCCCCACCCCTCACACCTGCCAGCCTGGGACCCTCGGGAGGCCGGGAGCCCCGGGACCCGTCTGCCACCATCCTGACAGCCGGGGCCAGGCCGCGGGCTCTCAGATGTTCTGCCAGGGAGCAGCCTCTGTGCACGGCGTCCAAACCGCGGCCCCCCCCCCACCCCCCCCCCCTCGGACCCGTTCCTGCCCCGCTGCTCCAGCAGCTAGCCGGTCCTCCCTCCCACCCAGCCCCGTGGCTCCGTCCCTCCCCCACTGGGTCACGCCCTTCCGCGTCCCCAGGACGGACCCTGTGCCTGTCGGAGCCACGCCCCACGGAAGCCTCACCCTGCGTGGCTCCCACCCGCCTGCTCCCCTTGCACCTGCCCCACGCGGGCTTCCTCCAGACCCCCCCGCAGCCCCCGGACTTTGTCCGGCCCAGCGCAGAGGCTCGCGCCCTCTCCCGGCTCTCCTGCACCTTCCAGGGCTCCTCCTCCACCCCCTGGGTCCCCGTCCCTGCACTTCTCTGCCTACAGCGACACCCCCGGTTCCCACGTGGGAAACCCAGATCCGGTGTCAGAGCTCCCAAAACCTCTGGAATCTCCTCGATGCCAGAGAGCCCTCAAGATGCCTTTTGTTTGTTAGGGAGGTGGCGTCTGGACCCCACCCAAGGGGGGGCCGTGGCCAGGAGCAGGCCGCACGTGACCGGAGGCTGGCACCTCCAGTCCCACCCCCTGACCTCTGGGGACCCACGAGGGGCGGGAGGTCTGGTCGGTCGCCGGTGGCCAATGACTCGATGAGCCGTGCGGTTCGGCGAAGCCTCCCGGAAAACCCCAGAGGATGGGGCTCAGAGAACTTTTACAAGAAGCTGGTGAGGCAGGGAGTGTGGTGTTTCCCTGGGTTCTGGAGGCCGCCCCAGCGGACGGCAGGACCCGAGGCGGGGTTGCCGGACTGTCCGTCTCAGGGGCCGGAAGCCCGGGCAATGACCTGCACCCGGAACTGGCGGGGCCGACGCTGCCGTGGGGTCGGCGGGGTCACAACTGGGCTACGCTGCAGGATGCCCCACTGGCGGGGAGAGCCGCTCGGTGGGGGCAAAACCCACCTCAGAATCGGGGCGCCGCACCCGTCACCGGGACACCCACCACCGGCGACTGCCGAGCCCCAGCCGCCACTCGCCTCCCTTCGTGCTTCTCCGGCCCAGACCCAAGACTCGGTTTCCTGCGCCCCGGCCTGGCCCTGCTCCTCCCCACCTGCAGGAAGCCCCCCAGGTGCTCAGGTGGGCGTCAGGCCCCGCAGCACGGCCCTCGGTCCCTCACGCCCAGATGCCAGCAAGCCTTGCTGTCGCCCCATCCCCGGCCCCCCGGGCCTCCGCACCAGCTCCCGACCCAAAGCCGGGCCCCCAGGCTGGCCTTGTAACGAGCCTGGGGCTTTCTCTCTGGCCCCTCAAGCAGCAGACACAGGACTCCCTTCCCAGAACACGGTCAGGCACGAGCTCTCTCTTTGCTCAGCCCTGCGGTGGCTTCTCGCGGGACACAGAACAGAATCAAACTCCCGCCCTTGGCCACCGACCCCGCCTCCCGGCCCCCTTCCCCCCCCCCCCCAGGCTCTCCCTCAGTCACCGGCCTCTCTGAGGACACTGAGACCCTCAGAGGAACAGGCATTTATGACTCGTCTCCAGGCGGAACACGGGTCCATTCTCCTGTGCGGTTTCTGTTTAATTTTCCAGAAAGTGCCACGCCATTGACCAGAAGCCAGCGCTCTCCATGAAACCCCCCGTGTGGCCTCGTAACCCCCACGCCCTCCCAGGGCACAGTGTGGCCCGCAAGATAACCTGTTCCCCAGAGAGCAGGACGGGCCCTCCCGAGGGGCCCGGAGAGGGAGAGCAGTACCTGTCTCAGGATGAAGGCTACCACATCCGTGGACTCCCAGTAGCTGGCGTGGAAGAGGTGGGGCAGGGCCACGGTGGGGAAGGCCGTGAGGACGTCGGGGCAGTACAGGGCGTAGTCGATACGCTTGGCGCCCCACCACTTGGCCGTGACTGTGGGCCCGAGATCCAGGTGAGGACCGTGTGGCCCAGCTGGGCCTTGACCCGAGAGCCAGCGTGGGGCCCCGGCACACGGACCCCGCGGTGAACGGGCCACTCGGGGCGCAGGTCCGGGGCCAGAGCCCCGGACGTGACCACTCAGGTTCCCGTGAGCCACCAGCCCCTTCTCCTGCCTGTCCCCAGGACGAGCCCTGCAACCCAGTCCCCAGCAGCAGGGGCTGGCCCCGTGGAGACAAACGCTGGGGTTACGGCTCGGCCCCGGGGCTCAGTCTGGATGAATTTCCTTTATCGCTCCCAGCCCGACCTCAGCAGCCCCGGCAGTGGACCAGCGCCCGCCCCGGGGCGGTGGGGGGGTCCCTGTCCCTCAAAGCAGGCAGCGCCCCGAAAACCCTCACTCACTGTGGGAGACGCCCGCGGGGGCCAGGCTGTCTGAGGAGTCTGAGCTGTCGCTGTGTGAGCTGTCCCGGCTCATCCTCCGTGCAGGGCACTGGGCCCCCGGGGCCTGAGGAGGCGGGGCGGGGGCGTCTGGGGGCGGTGGGCTGTCCCGTGAGCCCCCCTCCAGGAAGAGGCCGCTGTGGGCGTGCAGAGCGTCAGCTGGTGGGGGAAGGTCGCGGTCAGGGCCAGGCCGTGTGTCCGGAGCTGCCTGCACCGGGCGGGAGTCTGGGCCCCCCCGGTCCGCTCACCATCACCCCCACCCCACAGGCAGCCCGCACCCCTAACCCCCCGGGGCTCGACGGGGCGCCTGCACCCCAGGGCCCGGCTGGGTCTCACCTCCTCTAAGTTGTGGGTCCCAACCATCCCCTCCGTCTGTGGCAGAACTGCCGAGGGCACCTCCGGAGGCGGACGGTCACCACGTGCCCCTCCACGGACCCCCCCCTTCCCCCCCCCCCCGAGGCACAGAGGCCTGCGGCCGAGCCCGGGTGGGAACAGGCGTGTCAGCCAAGGTGCTAGGACGCTCTCCGGGGCTGGGCCTTGCCCCGCCCAGAGCAACACATTTTCGGGTGCACGGGGGAGAGACCGTCTGTGGAAGCTCCTGACGAAGCAGGACTTTGGAAATTAAGTTTCCATTAAAAATGGGGGGGGGTGCTGTTTTTGGATCCTGAATGAGCCTCATGCACGGCACCCCCCCTCCCCCAGTCTGGCCCAAACTTCTGAACAGGCTCTGACCAAACCTCCTCATCCAGCATGTGGAATGCAGGCCCTGATTTCCCAGCCCCGACCGCCAACACCGGCCTCCCCTGCCCGTGCCTGGTTCGCTCCGTGTCAGCCCTGGAGACCACTGGCCTCCCCCAGACCCACCTGCCCTGTTCCCGCTGCTCCTTCCACCCACAAGTGCCCCCCGACCCCCATCCTCCAGCTCTGCTCCGCCTGTCCAAATGCCGTGGCCAAAGGCCCCCTCTTCCGTGATGCCCACCGGGATGACACACTCCTGGCCCTGCACCTCCAGGGGCGAGGCTGGGGAACAACACCCAGCACAGACCCCCGGGCTTGCACTCAGGTCTGATGGCTCGAGCAGCGTGCTGGCCCCAGGAGCCCGTCAGGGGCAGAGCCTGGCCTCCGGGCCCCAAGACACCCCCGACAGAGCAGGGGTGCACACAGGTGAGCAGCTGTTTCCGCCCCCTCCTCCTGCTCTGGAGCACGTGGCCCCCGGTCGGCGGGGAGTCCAGTCCCTCCTTCGGCCAGCGCGTGGAGAGCCTGGACCAGAGAGGGTGGCCCTGGAGTGCCACCCGGCGGGGCCCAGCCCCCGGCTCAGCACGCTCACACAACCGCGCCCCCCCCCCCCCACAACCGCCGAGAGCCTACCCAGCAGGAGGGACTGCCCGTCGCCCAGCGGGAACCTCTGGTAGCGGGGCACGCTGACGGGCGGCACCAGGTGGAACTTGGGCTCCAGCAGGGGCTCCAGCCGCGAAGCAGAGGGGTCCGCGCAGTGGAAGAAACTGTAGACCTGGCTACAGGCGGGACGCATCTGGAAGCCTGAGGGGGACAGAGAGGACGTGGGGGAAGCCCCTTGCCAGTTCCTGCTCCCTTGGGCCCAGCAGGCTTCCTTGAGTGCGGCTTCGGGTGGCCCACCCCTCTGCTCAAGAACATGCCGTGGCTCCCTGCTACCAACAGGACCAAAGCCATCGTGCTGCGTTTGGCATTCAGGGCCTTGCCAACCTGCCCCACCAGGAGCGGCGCTCTAGGCCCCAGGGCTGCGGCCGGCGCTCCTCTGCAGTTCCCCACCCCGGCCTGCCGGCCGCCCCTCTCTGTGCCTTTGCTCAGGCAGCCCCTCTTCCACGCAGGCCTTCCCTCCACTGTTGCCCCTGCTCGGTCTCCTGCAAATCCTTCCGGCGTCCGCGAACTCTCCATGTGATCTACCAGGCAGACCCAGGATCTCTCAGTCGGAATCAGCGGCCCCTTCCCCAGCCGCTCAGCCCCCAGGCAGGCGGGAGACAGGGCTCGAGGCTGGCCAGAGCCGCAGAACACTTCTCCCCCCAGCCCGGCAGGTGTCTTCCCCCGAGGCCTCCCCGTGTCCCCCTCCCCCGGGGTGGGGGGACTGAAGGGTCCGGAGTCCAGAGTCCTGGGAGACCCAGGTCCCCTCGCCAACTTGGAGGCGGTGTGGGATTCCGCCTCACCCCTCCCCGCTTCAAGGAGAGCCCCTCCCTTCTCCGTCCCACGGTGGCGGCTGCTGGGGAGCGCTGTGGAAAAGGAGTTTGAGAAGCCCTGACGTGTGGGCCTTGAGGTGCCCCTGCCGCTTGTCCCCTCAGACTCACTGCTAAACCACAGGCCGGTGCACATCACCTCACTGTGTATCTCAGAGCACTGGGGGCAGGTGCTCAGGCCGCGGGCACTAAGGCGGGCCTGGGACTGTGCGGGGGTCGGGGAGGTCGCCCCGGCCGCAGAAGGTCTGCCTGGGGGTGCCGGGGAAGGAGGGCGGCAGGAGGGTAAATGTGGCTTCTCCTCCTGTGGAGCATGACAACTGTCCACGTGGGGCATGTGACAGGGAGGTGAAACCCACCGGGGCTGGCTCACCTTTGCCCCACCCGGGGAGGCTGCCCCTCCCTCCCCCCTCCCCATACCCCACCCCTCCCTGCACCCCCCCACCGTCCCCTAGCCGGAGGCCCCGACACCGTGGTCCAGAGACACAAGGCCTCTCAGGCCCCGGCAGCGCCACCCACCGTCCAGTCCCGGCAGCACTGTCCTCCGCATGGCCAGGACCAGGCCCAGGGGCGAGCCAAAGAGGAAGAAGTCGGACACGTCGAAGTCCAAGCGACCCAGGCTGACCTCGGGCGGCGGGAGCCCCCCAGCCGCGGGGGGCTCGGCCTCGTCCTTCAGCACGTTCGAGTGGATGCTGCCCAGGGGAGAGAGCCCCGGGAGGGCGGTCAGCAAAGGAGCGGGGGCGCGTAGGCTGAGCGGGGAGTGCCCAGCCCACCGCCTCCGCGGCGGGGCCCAGAGTCAGAGCCCACCGGCCAGCCCGGAGAGCTGACGGCCACCCTGGCGCGGGCCACCGGGGCCCGGCCGACGGCCCTTTTCCTCTGAAGGGCCAGACGGTAAATGGTTTAGACCACGGGGCCGTACGGCCTCCGTCACATCTACCCAACTCTGCCGTTGTCACCTGCCGGCAGCCAGAGACCGTACTTGGACAGACGCTCACGGCCACGATCCGGTAAAACATTTTCTCAGCTGGGCTGAGGGCCTAAGAGCACCTAAGCATCCTGCAGGCTGTCAGGCCTGCCCCATCGGGCCGGCTTCGCAAGGGCCCCGGGTGAGCTCCCGCACCGTCTGCCGGCGGAGCCTGGCCTGGCCAGTACGCAGACCAGCCGGACGGAGCCGGCCCTGCAGAATCGGGCAAGTTCATTGTCACCCGGGTCCCAGGCCACCTGCAGAACCAGATGCAGATAGCGTGCACTTCCCTCCCGCACCACCTGCACAGGGAGCAGGGCTTGAAGAGAAAGGTGGGACACACAGAACTGCCCCCAGTCCCAGCCCGGGCGCCACTGCTCCCGAGAGCCGGGCCGATGCTGTTCCGGACCCAGAGCGGCCGCCGAGGCCTGGCGGGCAGGAAAGCCGGGCGCCCCTGGACCGTCCAGGTGGCACTTAAGTGCAGCTCAGGGTGTGAGACGATCCAGTGGGATCCCGTGATCTACGAATCAAGTAACTGAACGCAAATTCAACTAGAATACTCCAGATGGAGGAGAGAGGAAATTTGAGAAATAACAACGGAAAGAGCGCGGGCCAGTCCCCCACCGGCGGTGCGTGAGGGGTCGGGGTAGCCGGATCTGAGTCCTCGGGCTCCTGTCTCTCCCCGCGAGGACAGCGCCGGCGTCTGACGAAACGGCCATCTGTCCCTACGCTAGAGGGACAAGCTGGCTGAGCTGAACCGGCTACCAGAAGCCTCCAACTTCTTGTCGCCCTCCGGATTTGGGGCCTTCCTAAGGACTTTTCAAGAGTGAACCAGAAAAGTCACGACTTCACCCTGCAAGCCTGATGCGAACTGAGGCTGACAGAGGGGCTTCGAATAGTCAGAGATTTGAATGTGCGGGGCCTTTGATGGAAGGATTTCTCTTCGGGGAACGAATGCACCCGAATGAAACAGCCCTACACACGCGCAAACGTTTACGCACGCTGTAACTTCCCAGAACTGGAAGGAGCCAAGTATCCAATTACTGGGATGAAGGGAGCTATCTGTCCGCTCACCCAGTGAAACGCTCCCCGTTAAGAATATTTACCGAATACGTATTATGTAGGCAAAGGATCAGAAAAGATCCCGGTAGAAGAGTTCTTTTTCCAAGGAAAACTAAACGCAAAGGACGTACAAAATACGTACAAAGAGGAAGACCCCAAAGCGGTCACAGGGGACCTATTTTGCAAACCTCCTGATGGCCCCGTGACACTTGCCCCCTGGGTAAGAAAGGAGCGAGGACAGACAGGGCAGAGAACGGAGGGACAGCGCGGAACAAGGCCTGCTTTCCTAGGTGGGTCCCTTGTGCCCTGATGAGTGTGCCCGTAACTCACTCAACTCTGCAGAAGGGACCGCACCAGGGACCAGGAGTCGGAGTCCGGCCCCAGCTGCTCGGCGCTGGCCGTGTGATCCCAGGACGCTTCCCGGCCTCCAGGAGCCTCCACTGCCCCGTCTGACAAACAGAACGACCCCCGGAGCGGCTCGCAAAACACACCCGCATCCACTTTCCCACCGCCTTTTCTTTTTTTTTTTTTTAAATTTTTTTTTTCAACGTTTATTTATTTTTGGGACAGAGAGAGACAGAGCATGAACGGGGGAGGGGCAGAGAGAGAGGGAGACACAGAGTCGGAAACAGGCTCCAGGCTCCGAGCCATCAGCCCAGAGCCCGACGCGGGGCTCGAACTCCCGGACCGCGAGATCGTGACCTGGCTGAAGTCGGACGCTTAACCGACTGCGCCACCCAGGCGCCCCTCCACCGCCTTTTCTTAAGCAGCAGTGAAGCGGGCCGGGTGTAATTTTCCCTTTGCCAGAGGCTGACACTGAGCGTCCGCGACGCTGGAGGGCCGTCCCCTCCCTCCGCCAAGTCGGGGCGGCGCAGGGACGGGGCGCAGGGCCCACGGGGAGTGGCCGGGGTCCCAGCCTCTCCGCGCCCGTCTACAGGCCTCCCGAAAGGGCCTGGGCCCCAGGGCCGGTCCTCGCCGCCCCGGACGCCGCGCTGGAAGGAAGACGGGGCCCGGGAGGCGGCTACCTGGACAGGAAGGCATGATGCTGGCCGATGGCCTCACAGTCGTAGGTGGAGGAGTCGCTCTGTTTCCGAGGCAACGGCCTCTGGGGCTCCGAGGCGTCCTCGTCCGGCACGCCGGAGACGTCAATGCTGCTCTTGCTGAGACGCTTGCTGCCGGCCAGACCGCACGCCTCGTCCGCCACGACGGGGGCGTCCTTTGGGGTCACGCAGAGGACAGGAGAGCACTGCAGCCACCACAGACTCCGGGGCCCCGCGTCCTCCCCCCGGCGCGGATGAACCCCTTTCTCCCCAGACGCGGGAAGGAGCGCGGGAGCCACCGAGTCACGGCGGGGTTTCGGCCCGGGGCGACCCACCGGGGGTCCGGACGTAGGCGCCCGACCCCGGCCTAAACCCGCCCTCCTCCCGTAGGGCAACGCTTCCGGGGTAGCGACCGCGTACCGGGGTGAAGGCCCGCCTCACCTCCCCAGGACAGGCCCCTCCCCGACCCCCACCGGCTGGCCCGCACCTGGGTGCTGCTGATGCTGCCCTTCCGGCTGCTGCCGCCCGGACTGTCACCCGAGGGCCCCGCGCTGTAGCAGATGGCATCGAAGGCCAGGAGGCCCCCCACACAGTCCCCGATGAGACACACCTGGGGCACACACAGCTGGGGCTAAAGGCCCGCCCGCCGCTGACCCACCGCCCCCGTACCCGGCCAGAGCACCAGTCCCCTGTCCCTGGCAGAATAAGGGACCTGTCCCGGAGAGCCACTGACAGAACCCCTGTGGGGGATGGGTGTTCATGCTGGGTCAGGGTCGGCCTGAGGGCAGCAGTCAAACTAGGGTCAGGGTCAGCGTAAGGACAGCAGTCAGGCCAGGGTCAGGGGTCAGACTCAGGTCAGGGTCAGCCTGAAGGAAGCTGTCAGGCCAGGGTCAGGGGTCAGACTCGGGTCAGGGTCAGCGTAAGGACACCAGTCAGGCCAGGGTCAGGGGTCAGACTCAGGTCAGGGTCAGCCTGAAGGAAGCTGTCAGGCCAGGGTCAGGGGTCAGACTCAGGTCAGGGTCAGCCTGAAGGAAGCTGTCAGGCCAGGGTCAGGGGTCAGACTCGGGTCAGGGTCAGCGTAAGGACACCAGTCAGGCCAGGGTCAGGGGTCAGACTCAGGTCAGGGTCAGCCTGAAGGCAGCTGTAAGGCCAGGGTCAGGGGTCAGACTCGGGTCAGGGTCAGCCTGAAGGCAGCTGTCAGGCCAGGGTCAGGGGTCAGACTCGGGTCAGGGTCAGCCCGAGGACAGCAGTCAGACCAGGGTCAGGAGTCACACTCGGGTCAGGGTCAGCTTAAGGACAGCAGTCAGGCCAAGGTCAGGGGTCAGACTCGGGTCAGGGTCAGCCTGAGGACAGCAGTCAGACCAGGGTCAGGAGTCACACTCGGGTCAGGGTCAGCGTAAGGACAGCAGTCAGGCCAGGGTCAGGGGTCAGACTCGGGTCAGGGTCAGCCTGAGGCAGCTGTCAGGCCAGGGTCAGGGGTCAGACTCGGGTCAGGGTCAGCCTGAAGGCAGCTGTCAGGCCAGGGTCAGGGGTCAGACTCAGGTCAGGGGTCAGACTCGGGTCAGGGTCAGCCTGAGGACAGCGGTCAGGCTAGGTCAGGGCTGGTTAGGGAGGCAGGCTGTCATACCTGCCCACTGAAGCCGATTCCGTCAGGGGACTTGAGGAACTCTGTGTAGACCTGGTTGGCCCGCTCGATGACGGTGGCCACTGCGTCTTGGTACCGCGGAGAGGAGATGGCCAGCAGGGGCAGGGCGGCCAAGGGGACGTGGTCCTGGCTGTTGCCGAGGCAGCCCTCATCGTGGCTGTAGGGGTTCAGGCTGCAGACAGGGTCAAGGTAAGGCTGGCCGGGCTCAGGCAGGGGCAGGTCTGGGGCTGCGCGCCGGGCAGAGGAGAGCACGGGCCGGCCGTGGCTAGGCCCCTGCTCGGGGCCCTCGAAGCAGAACCAGGCAGGAGCCACAAGAAACAAAGTGCAGGTGGGGGCATCGTCCCCGCGCCAGCCCGGGATGCGGGCCTGGCGTCTCCTGGCCGGCCACCTTCCCCTGCCCTCTTCTGCACGGCCCCAAGGGACACCCCGATTTGGAGGAAGCCGCCTGGTGTGGATCAGGGTGGGGACGTATCATAGCAGACTTCCCAGAGGAGGTGCAATCTGGACTAGGCCTCAAGGAAGGCTTTACGGACGCTACAGACGAGGAGAGAGAGGGTTCCAGGCAAGGGGACCTGCGTCAGCCACAGCTTGGAGATGGACACGTAGCTGTGCGCATGACATGGTGTGCACCGTCCTGGGGCGAGGGTCCAGGGCCGTGGGCTTTGCAGAAAGGTGTGAGCCCAGAAAGGACCGAGAGCTTGCTCTACGGCATCCTCGCTGCCCTGCTTCCCACGTGCAAGCCCTTCCCTCTGCCGTAGCTCAGACCCCTCGGGGACCAGCTCCTGCCCGGCCCCCACCCCCACCCTGCCCGCCGTGGTCCCCTGGGGCATCAGAGCCGGCTGGCTGGAGCCCCCGCCCCACCCCACCCCCACCCAGGGCCCGACACGACCCCACTGGGGACGGGAGGGGGGTGAGGAACCAGGCCTGGGGAGCTTGATGCCTTATCCCCTGCAGCCGGCTTCTCTGTGGGGACCCGGACACCCTCTCCCCAGCCCACTGTCCTCGAGAGAGCGCCATCCACGCTGGAGGACGAAGCCGCGAGTCACACTAGCGCTCAGCGTCCTCGCAAACACTCCACGCGGTGCTCCCGACGCGATCGTCCCCACGTTACAGATGACACAGGCCGGGGAAGGTTCCCTGGCTCTTCCCGGGCGTCCAGAGCGCATGGCCCGCCCGCATCAGAACACACACCCGCACCGGCCTCTGACCGTGCGGCGGGAAAGCCAGGCTGCCCGGGTTCGATTCCCGGCTCCATTCTCTGGGTAACCCTGGGGGCAACTGCTGGGACTCCCGGGGCCTCAGCGTCCTCGGGGCCAGGGGACCAGGGCCTACTGAGCACAGGGAGCCAGCACCGCCGGGCTCGGCAGGGCAGGGCAGGCCGGGCGCACACCTGCTAACTGCTCGGGACCCTCGCTGACCACTCCCCGCCAGCGTGTTCATGGCCAGTCAGCGCCTGACATCCCGTGGACGCCCCGGCAGGCACCCCCCGCCCCCCCCCCCCCCCCCGCGCCGGGACAGCACTCCCTCGTCAACCCCACCAACCTTGGCCAGTCCACGTGGGCAGAAGGGACTCACTTAGAGACGAGCGAGAAGGCCTCGGAGCAGACGGCAGGACAGGGCACGAACTTGATGAGGATGTGGCCCAGGGCTGCCGGGAAGTGGGCACGCGTGACCTTCTCCAGCACGGAGCCGAAGGTGTGGATGTCGGCCGCCTTGCAAGCTGGGTCCCCCGCACCCGTGTCCAGGACGTTGCCCCCGTGGAGCACCAGCAGGAGCACGTGTGTCTTGCAGGAGCGCCGCGGGCAGCCTTCCTGAGGAGGACATTGGGCGGGGTAGACACGGAAGGCAGGGAGAGGGGGCGCAGGCGCGGGGACTCTCGGCCCCCGGTGTGGCCCCCTGTGCACGCAGAGGGGGCCGCCCAGGCTGCTGGCGGAGCAAGCCCCTCGCTGTCAAGGCCCCAAGGGCCCCAAGAGACCCTTCTTGAGGGGGTCTGAGCCGGAGGCCCAGAGACAGACAAGGACCTGCCCAGGGTCGCACGGCAAGTCCGGTGAAGAGCAAGTCAAATGTCCACCGGCCTGGGGGTCCCCCTGAAGTCCTGACCACAGGGAGCCCAGACACCACCAGGAGCCCCGCCCACCTCATTGTCTTCGTGGATCTCGATGCTGCCCTGGGCGGGGAACCTCTGTCTTCTCAAGGAAACCCGATACAGTTCTCCTGCAGGGGGACAGAGGACTCAGCACCTGCAGGCCTCCCTCCCTGGAGCCCCAGCGTCCCCGGGGACCCAGCTGGAACGACAGCGTCCAGCCCCCGCCTCCAGACCAACACAACCAGAAGCCGTTGTCCCCCCAGGGCCGGGCCAGCGCACACGCCATCCCCGAGGCCAGGGAGGGTGTCCCGGAAGAGGCTGTCCTGCTTCCCTCGCCAGTAACAACAGCAACCACGTGCGTGCCATCGGGGGACCTCTAGTGAGGGACGGAAATGGGGGCCGAGCACCCTCCTGAAAAGTGGAGAGCTGCAAATTTTAAAACTGTCTGCTTGGAGCCATCAGAGCCGTAGCAAGGCCTTGAATGAGGGGACTCGGGGCCCAGGGCAGGTGGACCCCCAGAGAGGCAAGGCAGCGTTTGGGTGACCTCTGGGGTGAGGCCCCTGTCACCCCCCCCCACCGCCAAGAGAGGCTGTCCTCATTTCCTTCAGCTGCCACCCCTCCTCTGGGGCCTCCAGGCCTGAGCCCCTGGTCCCTCTAATGCAGGGACCCGCAGGCGACAGCCGAGAAGCAAATCTGGCCCGCGCCCATTGCTGTTAATAAAGTTTTACTGGAACACCGCTGCGCTCTCTGGTTCACATCCGTCTGTGGCTGCTCGCACACGGGCCTCAGCGACAGAGTTACACAGTTGCACGAGTCCTCACAGCCTGCCAAGCTGGGAGTATTTACCGGCTGGCCCTGACAGAGAAGGCTGTGTGATCTAACACCTACATTCCCAATGTCACCGTGCTGGGCTCTCGGGTGGAGAGAGACCTCAAAGACACCCCACGGCCCCCTCGCTGCCCACCTGGGGCCGCCTGCCATCCTGAGGAACCCACCCACCCACCACGCTGACCTTGCTTCCTCTCTGTTCTCCCCACAAGGAGGATGTTATTTTGTATGTGTCTGGACCACGTGGCGAGACTGTGGACCACTCGTGTGCTTTCAGTGACGGCGAACTCACTCCCTCACTCCTGAAGCAGCCAGCTGCATGCTGGGACGGCCTTTGCCTTCTTTGCCACCCCACCCCCCACCCCACCCGAACCTGCTGCACCTCTTAGGGGTCATGTGGGGGAGGGTCCTTCCGGGGCTCTGCGGGCAGGGGAGCAGCAGGTGTGGGTGGGAGCCTGACCGAGGGTCTGGGTTAGGACACCCTACCCCCCACCTTCCTGGCCCCAGGGTGCTCAGCAAAGAACACGAAACCAGAAGTGTAATTCTGAATGATTCGGTCCTTCCGGTTACCGCCCTGGTCTAAGGGTAACTGCTTTATGGGCTCAGGGCTCCCGCCCACACAGACAGGAATTCGTTCCCTAAAGGATGAAGGGGTGGCCAGGAGGAGGAGGAGGAAATGAGGCCAGGCTTGCCCGGGACTTCCCCCGGCTCCTTCCAGCGGCTCACATCCTGGGGACCTTACCCTGGGTCCCGTGCTCAGGACAGGCTCCTGACAAAACACAGAACCGGCTTGGGTTTTGCTGAGCACGTATTACGTCCCAGGCACTGTCACCTAGTCCCCACACCGCCCCTGAGTTCTGGTCCTCTGGGTATCAGCCCCATTTTCAGACGAGGAACCAAGGCTCATACATCCTGGCTCATGTGCCCCAGGCTGCAGGGTTAGGCTGAGCGGCCGGCACCCAAGTCCCACGCCCAACCCAGGACAGTGCTGGCGAGTGGTACCTCTAGGCCTGCCACGCACACACCGCCCCAGAGCAAAGCAGCCATGTTCCGTGGTACGTGTGGCCTCGTGCGTGGCTCCAGGGCCGGTAAGACCAGGAACTGTGTGCAGCTGAGGTCCCCTCTGGCCCCGGGGGACCCCTCACCCCTGAGGCCGGGAGACACCCGGTTTGGACAGCACCCACATCCACATCTTGCCCCCGCCCGCGGTGTGAGCGGGCCCTCGGCTTCTCGGTTTCCTCTTCTGGACGCGAGGATGACAGAGGCCACCCCCGGGGCGGGGCCGAGGATAAACGAGCTCATACACACACAGGCCTCAGAGCGGGGCTCCTGGCTCCAGGTGGGGGGGCGGGGCTGGGACTGACAGGGTTGTCCTCAGCACCCCTCGCCCCTTCCCTGGCCACGGCAGCCGAAGACATCTTGCTCGGGGGACAGAGGAGGGGAGGCCTCACCCGCAGACCTAGATCCTGCCCCCGGGAGTGGGCTAACGTGACTGGAGGGCCCTCCAGGAAGGCACGTCTCCAGCGTCAGCAGAGGCCCCTGTGGAACCCAGAAAGGCGGCCCTCGCCCCCCGCCCTTGCCCTGCCCACAGCGCTGTGCTCTCGAAGAGCCAGGCGTCCCCACCACAGTAATGGAGGCCACTGGTTCGCCCACCAGACACGGCAGGCTCGCTCCTCCTTGCCTCGTGCTGAGCCCTGTGCCTGGGACGGCCTTCCTCCCCGGGGAAACCAGCAAACTCCTACCTGTCCTTCAAAACCCTGCTCAATCGTCCTGACATCTGGAAAGCCTTCTCAGAGCCACTGAGGCAGAGATGGAGACCTCACAACATGCTCAGCAGGGCCCGGCTCACTGTCATTGCTGCGATCAACTCGGGGCCCCTTGACAGCCGCGATCCCCTGCTGTCACGGTCTGGCGTGGCGTTTTTGGGAAAACTCGCTCCAAGCAAAGATCCCAGGGTGCACACAGCCCGTGAGGTACCTCTATGCTCGTCAGCGCCGGGGAGAAATTGGGCTCAGGGAAGTGTCACCCGCTGGGATGTGCGTCTCCTGAAAGTCCCAGGGCAGCTGGCGTCAGGGAACCGAACGAGTTCTGGGCCTGGGCCTTGTCGGTCCTCCTCCACAGGCTCCCCCAGAGCCCCCGGTGACACAAGCCGCCGGCAGGGTCTGGCGTGGCGGGGAGCCCCAGACCCGTTTCCGCCAGCATGGCCCTATCCAGGCGGGTCCCTGCCGAGCCCAGATTTGGGGCGGGGTGGGCCCCCGGCCGTCTGCTGACCCCGGTGCCCGCCCCCAGCACTCCCGCCAGCTGAAGAGCAGAGACTGCTTTTCCTTAATCGCAACCTTGGAGAGGCACACGCTGCGATCATCCTTCTAATGACCCAAGTGCCACACTCCTCTTGAGACAGGGGCCGAGGTCGGCACCCACGCGCTTGGCACGCAGAGCAAAGCGGCACTGGCTTGGTCGAGGGGCCCACTGCCTCTGCCCCTCCCGCTGCCGGGCCGCGGGGACCCGCAAGGGCTGGGGGCTGGGGGCACCCCTGGCTGGAGCTGGGCGCCCCGTCCCGTCACCCCTGCCCTCCAGGGAGCACAGCTGGGCCCAGCTTGCGACCGTGTGGCCCACAGGAGCACCCGGTCCTCTGTGAGCTCACACGGACGCACACACACCACACGCTCGGCCGCAAGCGCGAATCCTGGGGAAGAACCCAGTGGCTCTGTGACCTCGCCCTGAGTGCGACGCGGGACGTGTCCCTCCCTGGGAGCTCACAGGAGGAGGTACAGCCTCATTGCACGGCCAGCGGGGGCTCCGGCCACGGCCCCAGGCCCCCAGGCGAGCGTCCGGGACAAGCACACACAGCAAGCGGGCGTGGAAGGTCCAGGGGCGGGAGCGGCCGGCCCAGCCCGAGGGTGGTTCTGTTTGGATGGTGGGACAACGGCTGGTGGTTTTCCTAACCGTCCTGTATTTTCCAATTTTTCTCCAGCGAGTGAGCCCATATGTAAGTCTAAAACCATTTACGAGCGTGTCCGCTGAGCACACAGCACAAGTATCTGTCACGCTTACAACAGGAACGCCTTAGACAAGCTGCGGTCCCCTACTTTGCCCCACGCGAACCCCTCAGACAGAACAGGGAAACGCCCTGCCCTCTGGGAGCTGACGGCCGGCGGCGAGGGGACCCGAGAAGGACCGTCTGCAGACGGAATACACCTGAAACACAATCAGTGAACCAAGATCCTGCGTTTGGGTTTGGGTTCCAAAACCGGGTTGACACCATGGAGGCCTCCTGGTCCACCGGCTGGGCCCAGAGACACCTCGATGAGCCTGAGGACCTCGGGGCCCTGGGGTCGTGCGACACAGGCCTAGGCTGGGCAGGGGGCCTCCGAGGCTGCGGGCACGTCCCTGCCCCCACAGCTTAGGCCGCTCTGGGGGCTCACGCGGGGCCCCGCCAGGGGGAAAAGCAGGCTCGAGGACGCGTGGCACCTGCCCGCCAATCCCCAGGAGCTGGGTCTGGGTCACCAGACAGAGGGCAGAGCCCTGCGAACGGGTTGGGGCGGTTTCTGGGGGGTTCCGAGTCTCAGCACTCAGGAAAGGTTCACAGTCGTCCAGGAGGGGCCAGGAGGAAGGAGCGAGTGGATGCGGGGCAGTGCAGGGTGGGGGTGGATGCTGAGGCCCCGCTGAGACAACTTAACCCTTCCAGGGTCAGAACCCAACCCGGTCAGCCTGGATCCACCAGCCCACGGGGCCCAAACCCCGGAGGGCCGCTCAGCACCCCACGGAGGCGCTGTCCCAGACCTAAGACCCCAGAGGGTCTGGGCCCCAGATCTAGCCCCTAAAAGCACATCGTCGGGGGCAGTAGAGGGGCCACACCCCGGGGGGAGGGGGTGCCAGGCCCAGACTGGGGGAGGCACCATCTTGAGTCAGGCCCCAGGGACACGTCAGACACACTAGAGACCCTCCTGGCCCGGGCAGGGCTCAGCACCCCGTTCCAGTGCCTCCTCGGCATGTGCCCGGGGTCCCGGTCCTCCTCCAGGGTCTCAGGCCTCCCTACACTCACAAGGGAGCAGGGTGCCCTTCCTGGTTTACAGATGAGAAAGCAGGGGCTCAGGAGGGGCCGTGATCCCCATGTGGGTGAAGCGCTGGGGACGTGGACCCCAGGCATGGCGTCGGCACAGGACAAGGCACCCAGAGCAGGGAGTCGCTCGGCTAATGACCCTAAAAGGCCTTTTCCTCACCCCCCAGATCAGCAATCACCGTGCCGCCCAGCGTGGGGGGGACAGCCCTTCCCCATTCGTGGTCGGTGACAGGAGAAACCGTTCGACCCTGAGCGGGGCGGTTTGGAACGTCATTCGAAGCACCGAGCACCCGCGACGCCCTGGGACGGAGCCTTGGCGCGGAAAGGCACATGTGCACGCTGAGCATCGCCACGCCGCTCGTGAAACCAACGGAGAACCACCTGCGTGCCCAGCCCTGGGGGACCGGCCGGCGCATCCACGGCAGTGAGCCAGGACGCGGGTAGGGAGACCAGTGCGCCCCCCGCGGCCCGAGATGCGGACGTCACCCCGTGTGTCGTCCTCCGAGGGGGGCCAGGAGGGAAGGCACCGTCTGCTCCCGTCTGCGTGCGGCACGAACAGAGACACGCATAAGCGGGTGTTCGTGGAGGTGTTCGGTTCCCGGGGAATCCCGCTGCCTCTGGGAGGGGCCAGGTGAGCCCACGCGTGCGTCGCGTCTGTTCCGCCAGGAATCCGACCGTCTCCCTGCGCTGCCCGCTCAGAAGAGCTTCCAGTGCCCGTGTAGCGGGCGGCGACTCTTCTGAGACAGTAATTCCGATTTCTTCCCGCTTGGGCTTCTGTGCCGCTGGGGAGGTCTGCCGCACGGCTTCCTGGGCTGTTTCCAGAAGCTCTTTTGTTCCCAGGAGAAAAGGATTTGGGGAAACAGATTCTCTCAGGCTGAAGACAGACCCCCGCCCCCACCCACGTTGGTCTCAGCCTCCCTACGAGGGCTCCGGACAGGGCCGGACCGCCGCAGAGCAGGACGCCGGGGACCGCCGGCTGGGCTCCCCGGTGTGGACCGACGGTGGGGCAGGGTGCTGGGCCGCTACCTGCGCGCCCGTGGGTTTCCCTAAGCCTGTGAACAAGGTCCTTTCAGGGGACCCTCCCCCAGTCCTGTGTTGGCACAGCCTTCCTTTCCCTGCCGGGACCCTGATAGAGTCATGCACTAAATTCTAACAGCTCCATGCAAATCGTGTGCTGTGGTCCCACCTCCCCTCGGAGCTCAACCCCTGAGCCGCAGGATGGTTTTCAAACCTCTCCTCCCTCTCACCAAGGGGCCTTTGCACATTCTGCCCCCCAAGCCTGGACTCTCCTTCATGCTGCTGTGCCAAATATTTCCTGTGAAACTTCCGTCCTTCCTGTCCTCCCCTCGAAGCAGCTGGCTTTCCTTCCCAGGGGGAGTCCTCATACTTAGCTCTGTGGTCACTCCATCTGCCGTCTCCTCCACCCCCAGGCCGTGAGGTCCTTAAAGGCTGCAGCCGGGCTCGTTTACGTTCCATTTTATCCCCAAAGACTATGAAGATGCTGGCACATAAAAGATACTCGTGAAATATTTTTCAAACAGACGAGGGAACCAACAATCTGTTCCCGTCTTAGACCCTTACGAGTGTCAAAAGCCACATGTGTCCCCAGCAAAGCGCAGACACGACATGGATAGACCCACGTGAACACACACGTATCCTCGTGAAAATGAACGCGCCGACACGTTAACATGCACACTGATGCACACACGCGAGAGCGGACACTGTCAAACAGACATTCGCGCGCACACGCGAGAGAAAAGCTCCCAAGGCGGCCGTCTGCCACCCTGAGCTCATTAAATCCGGCTAAATATAGCCCGTCTGCAGCTGCACTCAGCAAGCTGCCCACACAGGCCAGGAAAAGACACCGGTTGGGGGGGGGGGGGGGGGGAGCCGGGAGGCCAGCTGTGGGCGAGGGGCCGCGGGCACACGGGAGCCCTGAGGTGGCGGTCCGGGCATCCGAGCGGCTCCTCTGGTCGCCGGCCCCAGGCGGTGGGACGTGAGGTCAGACCTACACACACAGTGGGGGTGGGTGGTTCTGAGCATCCACGTCTTCTCCGTCCCCTTGGGGACGTTTGTCTGACAGGTGATGGGGCCTAGGAGCGGGGGAGAGTCAGGACGCAGCCCTGGACAAAGCCGGGCTCGCTGGCGGCCAGGGCAGGACGGAGACCCGCGGGTCAGACGGGAGCCTGTAACGGCACTCAGTCCGGACTGCGGTCTCCGGATCCCGGTCTGGGGACGGGAGAAAGTTCAGAGTCCCCACCGAGTGGGTGTGGGGGGGAAGGAGAGCGGCAGGGAGGGTGGCCGGGGGGCCGGAGGGCCGCGTGGAGAGTGCGGCTGGTGCGGACCATGTGTCCGGGGCCCCTGCGCCGAACTCCACGTCAGACGGCTGGACGTGCGCTGGGGATGCTTGCTGAGCTCAGGGCAGCCGGGACCCACAGACAGAGGAAACCAGGAGGCACGGAGAGTGCTAGAATGTCAGAGCCCATGGGGCTGTGCGGGCTCCACGTGCACGCAGGACGGCGCCTGTGGGCCGGGGGACCAGACCCTCTGTCCTTTGCCCCCAGGCAGGTCCCCCCCACACAGAAATCTGGTCCCAAATAACAGGGAAGCAGCAGGCTGCGGGCCGTGCAGCTGCAGGATGGAGTCTGAGCGGCCCAGGCCGGCCCCCTCCCCGCTCATGCCCTGGAGCCTGCACAGGACACACCTCTGTGCGGGGACAACCGAGCGGCCACGGCACCGGCGGAGCGAGAAGACGGATCTCCGGAAGCCCCTCCGCCTGTCTGCCACTCTGGGAAGAAGACATTACGGTCCTCTCTCCACGAGGGAGTAAACTGAGGTTCAGAGACACTTGGTGACCTGCCCAGAGCGTCACAGCACTGAATGAAGGAACAGGGCTTCACCCCCAGGCCTGGCTCCCTCCCAGCTCAGAGGCTGCAGCAACAGCCCCGGGGCCTCCTGAGTCCTGGTCGGGGGGCCACTCGCACCCCCCCTGCATCTGGCCCCCAGTGAGGCTGCGTAAGGCCGGCAGAAATACCGGAACGACCGTGCGCGCGGAAGAACACGGCGAACGCTGAAGCGCGTCACGGGGTCACAGGCGCCAGGCGGACCTCCGCGTCACCAATTCTGGATCAAGAGTAAACCACGGCCATCAACAACCCTCACTCCACAAACACAGAGGCAGCGAAATGCCGAAACCTGCCGGCGGCACGCATGGAACAGAACCAGCAGACCCGTCGGCCGGCCGTGTGGACATCGCAGGGAGGGGTGTCACAAGGTCGTCCTTCCCACTGTCCACACTGCTGGCCGTGTACTTAGGGCCACTGGCCCCGTTGTTATTACCCTTAACTCCCCGCTGGCAAGACGACCCTCGACGGGCAGAACCATAGAGGAGCCTTCAGCAGTGGATTCTGACGTCCATAACCCTAGTTTATTCTATTTTTTGAAAAAAAATTTTAATATTTATGGGGGGGGGGGAGAACAAGTGGGGGAGGGGCAGAGACAGAGGGAGACACGGAATCCGAAGCAGGCTCCAGGAGCTGAGCTGTCAGCACAGAGCCCCACACGGGGCTCGAACTCATGAACTGTGGGATCATGACCTGAGCCAAAGTCGGACGCTTAACGGACTGAGCCCCCCGGCGCCCGCGCAGCCCTAGTTTAAAGACAACAACAAACAGATTTTGTGTCTCTACTAAATACCCACGTTGCTCAGCCAGGTCCAGACTGGAGCAGCGGTCTGGCCCCGGGCGGGCGGTCACTCTCCCTTTGAGGCTGGGGTCCTCCCTCCCTCCTGAGGACAGTGGCCACACCTGAGGGATGTGACGCGGGGCCTCTTGGGGGGACCGGGCTAACTAATCCCTAGAGAGGACACACAAGGTGCATGGGAATGGGCCCTCCACCCAAAGACCACTAATCTCCAGCTCCGCCCTCCTCCCTCACCCCCTGAGCCAACCCTCCTCACCCAGGACGGGCTGAGGACACCCCGAAGGCCCACGCTTGTCAAACCAGCCTCCATTCCCGAGGGAGACAGCACCCAGGCTCCTGCCACGCACACCCTGGCTTCCTCCCCCTCGGGCGCAAACCTGGCGCCTCCCAGTGGCCCTTCCTCTCGGGGAAATGCAAATGCATTGCTCTCTCTGGGTCCTCGCTCAGCCACTGGGTGAGATTAGAATCCGGGGGCACGCTGGACGCGCCCCGCTCCTGCTGAGCTCAGTTCCTTGCACAGTGTGAGGATGCCCTCCCCCTCCCCCTGCCCCGTGCCCCCACGGCCTGAGCTGTGGGGTGCCCCTGACAGAGGCGCCCAGGCCTCCCGGCCCCCGGCACACATCCCCAGTGCTGGCCCCGGGCCGGGCAGACCCCCTCCTGCAGCCGAGGGATGTGCGAGCCTGGGGACGGGTGGGCAGGGCAGGCTCAGCCCCCAGGCTGCAACCACACCTCCAAGCGGCGGGAGAGAGAAGGGGGTTCTGAGGGCTCACGCCCATCACGCGCCAGACCCTCCCCGACCCCGGCCTGCTGAGAAACTCAACGCTGCCGGCCGCAGATGCTTGGCTGAGGCCGCCCACCAAGTCTGCCGGAGCCTCCGGGGAGGACGCCCCGATCGCGGTCGGCCCGCGGGCATCTCTACAGGGTGCCCCGGGTCTAGGCCTGTGGGAGGAGTCTTGACCCTGGCACAGCCTCGAATGAGGGGCCTCTGACCTCAGCACCACGTCACCAGGACACACAGCGTCAAAGGCTGGGAAGGGCCCCCCGTTCCCATGCTCTCTCTGCCCGCACACAGATGACACTCTGCAGGGTCCCGCCCCCACTCTGGCTCTGCCGCCCCTGAGCTGCCCGGCGGGTGGGAGCCGGGGACCCCCAGGAGCTCAGCTCACGGGCAGGGAGGGGCCCGAGGAGGCTGGACCCACGGTGGGGGGGTGGGGGGGCGGGGAGGGACAAGCCTCCTGGCAGGTCAGGGGAACTCACGCTGCTTCTCCTGGAGGGCGCTGGACGTGCACGGGGCGCTCCCATCGCCTGCAGAGAGAGAGAAGGCACATGAGCAGAGTCCCCGGCACTGTGGCCGGACGCGGGGAGGCCGCTGGTGCCCTGTCCTGTCCCTCCCGGCACTGGTGCCCTGCCCCGGCCGTGCCACTCCGGGCACTTCAGGCAGCACAAAGCACGAGCCAGGGAAAGCCAGGCCTGACCCCCTGACGGTCAGCGTGCACACCGCCAGCCCCTTTCCCGACTCCTGACCCTCATCGGCCGCTGCTCCCCCGCCACGTCAGCTCAGATGTCCCCTGACCTGCGCGGGTCCATCCCCAGCCCCGCCTCAGCAAAGGCACCACCTTCTCCCTTCTCCCCCTGGGGCCCTTTCCCTCCCTCGGGCCCCCATGGTCCCCAGGTCCTGGGGTGTCTGACTCTGAGAATTGGACCCCTCGCTGGAAGGGACTACTGTGCTGCCAGCTGGTGTCCCCACACCTAGAATGTGCTTCTCAGCCGACATTTGTGCAGTGCACGAACCACACACCCTCCCCTCGTGCAGAATCCGCCCCTGGACTATGGAACTAGTTCTTTCCCGTCTGGAAACAGCTTTTTTCTGCAATCGTGAAAGTCGTACAAACTCCTCACTGAAAATCTGGAAAACACCAACAGACATAAGGAAGGAAGAAAACGTCTCATAATCCCGTCACGCAGAGAGAACCCGCGATCCCCTCACGCCTGTTCTTCCGGGCTTTTCTGCGTTCAGTCTGGGCTTACGCCACCCGTCTCTGAAGTCCCACCAGCCAGACTCATCGCAAACCATCGGGAAGCACAAAACACACTCTCTGAACCGCGAGGTTGGGCGTAAGTTATTCCCCGAGTCACGAGGCCCCGTGTGAGCGAGGACAGACCCGGCCCACCGTGACCTCACCTGCTCCCGTTACTGCTGCCAGCCCCGCTCTCCTGGCATCCTGAAGCCCGGTCAAGGCGCAGGGACCCGCACAAGGCCCCATGGGTGCCGGCAATGCTTTGCAGGGAGGGTGGCCCCGACCCACTCCCCCCTCTGCAGGGGACGCTGGCTCTGCCCCGACCTCCCTCCCGCTGATGGGCCTGCAGTGGCTCCCCTCCTCGGGGTCCCACGTGATAAGCAGGCCTCTCGGGAAAGTGGCCCCCTCCTGTCCCCACGCCTTCCGCCCGCCAAGTCCCCTTCCCCGAACACACCCCTTTCCTGCACAGGTGAGGCCGTGCCTGGAGCCCCACCCGCCCTCCCACCACGCCTCGGTCACATCCGCCGCGTCCTCTGAGAACCGCCCCGGCCGCATCCGTGAAGGCCTCCCATTCCCACCCGAAGCCTCAGTTCTCGGACCCCTGCCCTCCGGGGTCAGCTCTGGGCCCCAAGGGGCAGTGTCGGCAGAGGCCAGCACCCCTTCCTCGAGCCCACTCCCCAACCACGGAGGCTCAGAAAGGAAACTAAGCCTGAAGCCCCAGGAACCGGAAGGTCCCCTGAAGAACTGCCCCCCCCCCCCCCCCCGCCAGCCAGCACCCCCCAGCCTCCGGGGCATCGCCTGTCAGAGCTCTACACTCGCATTTCTACCCCGCATGCTGAACGGCCCTCCTTCCAGAGTGTCTGCCTTCCCTGCTTCCGGGGCCAGGGGAGGGCACAGACGTGGCCGCACCAGGGTCTGGGGAGACAGAGGCCGCGCCCAGCCTGAGAACCGAGGTTTCTCCTGAACGTGACCCTGCCCGCACGTTACAGCTTCCCCAGCAGGCCTGAGTTCCCTGAACAAAAGGAGTCTGCAGTGTCCCCAAGGACCCCCGCTCTCCAAGGTGCCAAATCACTGGCACTTCCTGGGGCCCAGACGCCCGCCCCGCAGGGCTGCCTCCACGTCTGCCTCCCTCTCCGTCACCTCCCTCTCCGGGTAGGTGGTCCCAAGGTGTGTGAGGTCCCTGTGTGCAGTGGCGCCTTGGGCAGCATAGCACTGAAGTGCACCTGTGCTCGGATCCCGGTCTCTCACCTACGCTCTGTGCACCTCAGTCTCCTGACCTGCAGACTGGGGACAGCGGTACCCAGGGCAGGGCCATGGTGAGCACCGGAGGCTCACAGGTGTAAAACCCTCAGCACACGGCCAGGCACACGGCGAGCACTCAGCAGGCGAAGACCAGCCAAGGTCACTGCTGTCTGGCTCCTGGTGACCCCAGCCTGCGTCCCGGCTCCCGGTGCCCCCAGCCTGGGTTGTTCCGGCTCCCGGTGCCCCCAGCCTGGGTTGTCCTGGCTCCTGGTGCCCCCAGCCTGGGTCCTCACGGCTCTTGGTGCCCCTAGCCCGGGTCGTCCTGGCTCCCGGTGCCCCCAGCCCAGGTCGTCCCGGCTACTCGTGCCCCCAGCCTGGGTTGTCCCGGCTCCCGGTACCCCCAGCCTGGGTCCTCACGGCTCTCGGTGCCCCCAGCCCGGGTCGTCCCAGAGCCTGGGTGCAAGAGGGGGCAGACAGACAGCAGAGGCCCAGCCCTCACGGGGCACCCCGGTAGTGTGGGGAGGCGGCCAGGATCGCTTCCCAGCAGAGCCCTCAGACCCGGTGCCACAGGAGAAAACTGAGGCCTGGAGAGGCGGGGGGGGCTGGCCCCTGGGACCCGGCTGCAGCTGTATGACCGGGGCCCCAGCACAATGAAAACTCAGGGGTCCTCGTCCAAAAAGCAAGAGAAAGTGTCGTTAGCGGTCCTAAGATAAAAAGGTTCTTCCTTTTCCCTGTGCGCTCTCTACCTGTCCTGCTGGTCTGTACACGAGGGGGTCTCCCCGAGCCGGCACACCCGACCCACACCGGCCTCCCACCACCCACCGGACCCACACACCCGACCACGGTGAGAGCAGGAACGGTGGGACATACATCTGCCCTCCACAGGCCTGCCACCCCAGCCCGGGCAGACAGGTGGCCTCTGGGCACGCTGCAACCTTCCCGTCAAAATGCACCAGGTCCCCGCATGGGGTGGGTGACGGGCTGGCTGTCCTATAGGACAGCGTCCTGTCCGTGCTCAGGGCAGGGATGGCCGCTCGGCCCTGAGACACAGGCATACAGCCCAACCCCTGCCCCACCCTGTGGCCTGGCCCCTACCGGCCGGAAAAGGAGGCAGGGCTGGGAGCCAGAGGGCAGGAGACATCCTGGGAGGCAGGGAGGGGGCCCGAGGCAGCGCCCGCCAGCCAAGCACAAGCCAAGCCGGGACCCCATCCCATCTGGCCACACTTACAAACACAGACCCGAGGGTAAATTATTCAGAACTCACAAGTTAACCCCAAACCCAGGCCCTGCCCACAGCATAACACCCCTGGGCGTTTCTTGGGCACCTACTGCGTGCCAGACCCCGGGGACGGGGAGGCATCTAGTTGGGGGAGCGGCCGGGTCTGATTCATCGCCGTCCTGTCCTTGCGCCAAGGCCTGCGAGTGACTTAACCTAGACGGTGTAGGAGAC